>NC_142869.1:135668125-135973750 GCF_051225735.1 Oryctolagus cuniculus | reverse complement strand
ACTGCGGGCCCCAGTGACGCGCCAGCGTTCACTCATCCAGATGCCCAGAGTCAGGACCGTGGACAACGAACGGCCCAGATCTGTTCTCACGGCCAGGACCAGCCAAACCCTTTGGCAGAAGCACCATGCCAGGAAGTCTCGGCTGTTTATTCATCAAGTTGGAAAAAAAAAAAAAAAAAAAAGAGTGAGCCATTACACTGGCTCACAGCCTACTCACTCTGCTTCCTCGAAGAGATTCCCGATGTTTTTCAGCGGCTCGGCTGCGGGGCTGTGGGCCAGGATGTCTCTGATCTCATTGACCTTCTTCTCCACTGAGTCCACGGTCTCCCGGTAAGGCCCAATCACACCGCTGATCTTCAAGGCTTTGGCTTTTTCCAAGAACCTATGCGTCCTGTTGGTCAACTCGGCGATGATCGTGTCCCAGAGGGCAAAGCACTGGTGGCAGGGCGTGCAGTTGGGGAAGACTCCCGAGTACCCTCGTGTGCACTTGTCACAGCGGGGCCCCTCGACACCCTCCACACAGACACACTGGCCCGTGGACTGGTCACATTGCGGCGTCTCGATGCCCATGGGGTCACAGTCACAGGCTAGAAGGGAGACAGCGATGCTTCAGACCTCCATCCAGAGCCCCAGCGACAAGGTTTGGCACTGAGAATCCCCGGTCCCTGTTCCCACGGGAAGACGTCCACTATCCAGGACAGCATAGCACCCTTCCTGGGAAGGCTGCAGCAGATTTCCCAGCCCTCACGTGGCCATCTAACCCCTTTCCTAACAATACCACTCCTGTTACCCGAAAAGCAAAAGCTACCGCCGACGGCTCACTACGCACCAGGCTCTGCACTGCAGGAATAGCTTCTGTACACCATCTCATTTAGCCCTCACAGTGACCGCCCCGAGAGGGATTCTAGAAACCTCCAATGCAGAAACAGACCGAGAGGCACAGCAAAGAAAGGCCAGGTCAGGACCCAGACTCAGCACTGTGCCTCTGCCTCCCTCTAGCATCTGCTTCCCTGAGCCCATGGCACCGGGAGACTGTTCAGGTTGCATCTGGCCTAAGATACAGCAAAAACGCACAGCCCCTGGCTTCACGGGCCCTGGCTGGTCACAAGCAGAAGAGGGACTACTCAGCAAAATGCAATCAACTAGGTGCAAAGAAAACTAAGCCCATTTAAAGTAGCTAGTTTACAAAGGTTTTCAGCTAAGTCTGAACTAATCTGTGGGTGTCTCCCACTGTGGTAATCACTCCAGCACCACAAGCACCAGCTCCTAAAATGCCAGACAATGGGGGCAGCCTTGTGGCACAGCTGGTTAAGCCACCACTTGTGACGCCGGCATCCCATATGGGCAGCGGTTCAGGTCCCAGCTGCTCCACTTCCGATCCGGATCCCTGCTGGTGCATCCAAGTACTTGGGCCCCTGCCATCCACGTGGATGGATGTTCCAGCTCCTGGCTTGGGCCTGGCCCAGCCCTGGCTGTTGCAGCCATCTGGGGGAATGAATCAGCAGATGGAGACCTCTTACTCTCAAACTCTGCCTTTTGAATAAGTTTTTTTTTTTAAATTGCTGGACGTGACACAAGGGGTCTTGGAGCCACTGAGTCTCCACAGGGCCAGCGTCTCACGCATGGGGCCAATCAGTGTCCTTGCCAATAGCTGTGACCAAGATCACCTATCCTGCCAGTGCCACTCAGCCCCGGCTGACAGCCCCAAGCTGCAAGGGACCACACTGTTTTCACACCCACAGCTGATGTGTCATAATATGTGTATAAAAAGGCAAGTATGCACATCTAACTCTGGCCTCAAACCCACTCTGGGAAAACGTCGGATTAAATACATTTTAAACACCCTGCATATACACTATCATGTTTCCTTAATGAGAATGTGGAGTGTGAGGGTAGGTAGTGGGTGGGGGCACAGCTGAAGCCGTTTTCCCCATAGGCATCGTCACGTGCAGGGTTAGCTTGCAGCTGGAGTTGAACAGTGTCGACGGGGTGGGCATTCCAGGGACACGCCACCTCTAGAGAAGCCACGTCAACGCTGGCCAAGCACCCCAGCCCCAGCCTCCCCGAGACAGCTTCATGAATCATAGGTCAGGAGCTGTGTCTGGAAGACGTTCCACCAGAGCGCCTTCCAGAACCGGTTGTCCTGCTGTCTGCTCCTAACGCCTGCATCTGTGTCCCCCAGCCACAGGTCTGTGCCCCCCCCCCCCCCCAGCTACACCATGCCTTGCGTCACTTGCTTAGCTCATCCAAACTCATTTGACCATGAGACTTTCCTTAGTGCCGTCCCAGAGGAATAAGAGGATGGCTTGGACGAACCACTGCTTTGGGCAGGAAGAATGGAGAGAATGCCCTACCTGAAGGCTCTATGTTGTTTACATTTCAGGAGTGGATTTTCATGTTATTGGGAAAACTCAGTCATCTTCTAGAAACAGTTACCTGGGTCACCAGGCCCACAACCCCCTGGAGGCTTCCTAAACCGCAGGTGGCAGCCCCACTCCCCCGCCCCCAGGGTGGGACTCCGGAGGGCTGGGTGGGGCCTGACCATCTGCAAGTCTAACAAAGTCCCAGGACGCGCTAGCATGGAGGGTCACTAGTCCCCATTTCGAGAAGTCCTAACTATGCACTTCCCTGGGTGTTGGTGCCCTCCGTGTTTGTGTACGCACGTGTGTGTGTACACGTTACACTCTCCATGGGGTGCAGAGTCCTGACTTTGCAAGTTCACCAACGATGCACAAACCTGACCAGCTGTGTAAGAAAAGAACAAAGATGCCATTTGTAATCCGTGAGACTCCAACTCTGCTCCTGCCCTGTGGGCGGCGGTCAGTGGGCAGCCCTCTGAGGATCGCAGGGGTGGCCCAATACCCACTTTATGGGGCCTGCCTAGATGTCACACAGTTCCTAGTTGGCTTAGAAAGTTCTTTGTTCTCCATAGATGATACAAAGGTACACACTGTAGTGTAGTCCCAAGTAGATTTTTCATTGGATCCATGCTCAGGGCAAGGAATGCGTGCTGACATTGAGTTTACCTTTAACGTCTCTGACAGATCATTTCTCATGTGCTTCGCTGCTAAAGGCACGCAGTGCTACCATTGCCCTGCAGGGAAGACACCAGCCCAGGCCCGCAGAGGCGGCTGCCTTCCTCCTCTGGCCACAAGGGGCGCACCTGAGCCAGCAGAGCTCTGGCACTTTCCAGAGGACAAGAGCCCGTTCAGCTGAACTGCCCAACATTCCTTTCCCTCCACCGAAAAGCCCACCATCAGATTTCACAGACAGCCGCAAGCAGTTTAACCACAGCCACCATCGCTCCTGGGCACCCTCTGGACAGCAATCAAGTCACTGCTCGAAAATGCACTGGGCTTTCATTTCTCACTGAAGCTGGGAGCTGCTAAGGCTCCTCTGGCCCTGTGCTGCCTGCCCGCCTACCAGAAAGCCCACCAGAAAGACCTTGCGAGAAGAAACTGCCCCTTCCAAGAACATTCTCAGTGAATTTCCCACAATCTCGTGGCAGAAGGAGAACGGTCAGTCCACACATGACCATGTAACACGTCCTGAGGCACTCACACTACACAGATTCTCCAATCACCCCTCACCTCCACTGGGATCCAAACACTCATAAACCAACCCTGAAGGTGGTAGCTGTTGAGGTCCAGTGGGTTTTCCTTTCTCTTAGGAGAAAGGGATCAAAGCCCAGGCAGACCTGGAGCCCGGTGTTGCTCACGGGGTCACTGGGCACAGAATCCAAAACTTCCTCTTAAAAGGAAAGACCACGTGTATAGAAAGAACAGTTAGGATGAACCAACCAGAAAGATGAACAGCTTTTTCTTTTCTCTCTTTTTTTTTTTAAGGACTTATTCATTTATTTGAAAGGCAGAGACACAGAGAGAGAGAAATCCTGCAACCATTGGTTCACTCCCCAAATGGCCCTAATGGCCAGGGCTGGGCCCAGCTGAAGCCAGGAGCCTGCAGCTTCCTCCATGTCTCCCACATGGGTGCAGGGGCCGGCCCAAGCACTTGGGCCATCCTCCACTGCCTTCCCAGGTGCATCAGCAGAGAGCCGGATCAGAAGCAGAGCTGCTAGGTCTCAAACCAGCACCCATATGGGATGCTGGCATTTCAGGCAGAGACTTGACCTGCCACACCGTAATGCTGACCCCCAAGAATAGCATTTAAAAAAACCAACACAATCATTGTGATGAGCCCTAAGAATCCCACGTTCAACTCTAAGTACAATCTGTCTTGTCGTCAGTAGACTTAGGTTTTACTACTGTCCCTTTACCGAAAATACCCTCCCCTGGAGGCAGGAAATGAAGAATACTGCACCTGCTCACAGAAAAACACCAGCACGTCAAGGGCAGGATGGGCAGCAGCCTACGTCCCGAGGCCGGGAGGACCCACTTCCCCTGCTTGCTCCACATCCTTCCCATTCCTCCACGAGCCTCCTCTGCCCATGGAACACAGTCGGCTCTCAGTGGCCTGGCGACTTAGACTCTTCCTGGGGGAAGCCAGACCCCCATTGACTCTGCAGCTGGCCTGTTTCCTAAGGCCAGCACCCTTGGCCTTGCTGCCACAGGTTGTCCTTACTTTCTGCTGTCAGCACACACAGTCTACACAGGCCTGGCTTTAGGAGATGGGGTCAGGGGAGGGAGAGAGCTCACACCTGTGGAAACTTCACTCCCCACAATAGCTGGGGCTGCACCAGGCCAATGCAGGGAGCCAGGAACTCAATCCAGGTCCCCAGTGTGGGGAGTAGGAACCCAATCACTTGAGCCATTACCTGCGGCCTCCCAGAGTGGGCAGTACCAGGAAGCTGGACCCAGGACTCAAGCCTAGGCACTCTGATAGGGAACACAAGCTCCTAACCAGCATCTTAGCACCTAGGCCAAATGCCCACCCCCAGGCCTGGTTTCAGATCCCAGCTCTGCTCTCCCCTCACTTGAACTGTCTTTGGCCATGCCACTTCACCTCTCTGAGTCTGAGATGTATCAACCATGAAAGGGAGTTGTATTTACCCCCTTAGGTAGGCTGCCGTCACACACACACACACACACACACACACACCCCTAAAACTGCTCTGCCCTCTGCAGATTCTCTGTAAATGGCCACTACAGCTAAGCTTGTCCACAAAACCTTCCCTCACTACTTAGTTCCCCCAAATCTTGTCCCTTCTTTTTTTTTTAATTTAAGATTTATTTATTTATTTGAAAGGCAGAGTTAGAGAGAGACAGAGGTAAAGGCACAGAAGTCTTCCCTCCACTGGTTCACTCCCCCAGATCTGCAACAGCCGGGGCTGTGCCAATCTGAAGCTAGGAGCCAGGAGCTTCCTCTAGGCCTCCCTTGCAGGTACAGGGGCCCAAGGACTTGGGCTATCTTCTACTGCTTTCCCAGGCCATAGCAGGGAGCTGGATCGGAAGTGGAACAGCTGGGACTCTAACCACTCCCAGATGGGATGCCGGCACTGCAGGCGGTGGCTTTACCCGCCACGCCACAGCGCCAGCCCCACCCCTTCTAACCCCTGAGAAGCTCTGTGCCACTTGCCTCCTGCTGCCCTGTCACTACCAGACCCCACAGCCCCTAATAGCTGGCAAACGCCTCCTGTTTCAGGGACAAGCTCTTCCCGCTAGGTGGCCATGGCCACCCTACGGCCTTTCCAGGGGAACCTGCAGTCTCCCTCCCCTGAACACAAAGCGCTGATCCTAGGTATCAGGCAACAGGCCACCTGCCACCGGCCTCACCTCGGAGCACCATGGTCCCCAGGGTTTGCGACAATGCAAGGTGTGCTGCCACCCTTTCTGGGTATTTCAATTTTGTTGAAAGCAAAAACCCTCAATACTGTTCATCTCAGACACACGATTTTCTTTTTTCTGACCTCTCCTACTCCCTTTCTCAACCACCTAACTTCCATTTTGGAATGAACATTAGGAGATGGAGATGATTCGTCCCACAGGATGGAGCCGCCTATCCAGCCCACGGCTCATCGTTTTTACATAAAGCTCAAACAGGAAACATTCTAGGCATCGCAAGCCATCCTTTCTCCCTCAGAAAGCCTTAGCTCTGACAGAGCAGCACAAAAGCACCACAGAAAATACATGAACAAGTGGGTGCTAAACTTTATTTGCCAGGGCGGGCTCTGTGGCTTAGTGGGTTAAAGCCCTGGCCTGCAGCACTGGCATCCCATATGGGCACCGGTTCGAGTCCCAGCTGCTCCACTTCCAATCCAGATCCCTGATAATGTGCCTGGGAAAGCAGCAGAGGATGGCCCAAGTCCTTGGGCCCCTGCAACCATATGAGAGACCTGGAGGTAGCTCCTGGCTCCTGGCTTCTGATAGGCTCAGCTCAGGCCATTGCGGCTATTTGGGGAGTGTCCCAGTGAATCCAAGATCTCTCTTTGTCTCTACCTCTCTCTAACTGTCTTTCAAATAAATAAAATCTTAAACAACAACAACAACAACAACTTTATTTACCAAGATTGGCAGTGGGCTGCATTAGGCACCCTGTGTGTAGTTTGCCTGCCTCTAGTCTGGCCATCACTCCTGGGGTCACATACTCTGTGGCTAGGATCACAGAGACAGGATTTCAGTTTACTAACAACAGTATAGTTTGCTATGCCTTAGTATAGTTTGTTCAAGAATCCAATCACCGAATGGTCTCCTGACTCACGATGGAAATGAAAGATAAGATAGGTGATGATCAAAGAGATCCCAACTCGAGCAAAGAACACAGGTGGGCAGGGGAGTGACCTGTGCCTGTCTTCTAAAGAAATGCAGGGAAACAGGTGAGACAGGAAGACGGCCGCTACCCAGAGCCCCACACTACCAGCTGGCCTGGGTTTTTAAGAAACTGGCCTTTTCCAACAGCCAGAGCCCCAGACAGCAACTGTGCCTTCCCTCTGCTATCTGAGAGTCAACAGACAGACTCCTCGTGTGACCCTCTGACTCCTGAGGGGCACCCTGCAGAGCTGCAGGCTGGCATTCTCTCCAGCATGTCCTGCAGCGGGCGGAGGAATTCTCTCTCTCCACCCCAGTACACTGGTGGGCTTGTTCAGACTTGGCTCTGTCGGCCCGGAGCCCCAACCCACCCAGACAATAGGAACATTCACCAACTTCTAACTTAGGGGCACCACTCATTTGTTTTTTGCATAACTGCATTTCTTTTCCATAAGGAGCCACAGTCAGCAATGACCTAGGGCTTTCTGGAAGTATATTGTTGGCGAGGTGGCGCCACAAAGTCTAACTCTGTGCCTCCCAAGAAACCATTTCAAATGAAGACGTATTTGGCAATTGATGACATAATTCGGGAAAAAAAAAAAAAAGCTTATATATTCTTTTCCCATGGTGCCATCTCGATTCGGATGGCACATCTTCTGGTCCTCGCTAGTTTCCAGATCTGCCCCTTTGCTTCTCTGAGTGTGTTCTGTTTTACAGGCAGATGGACTTGCACTTGGTCTGCTTCTGCATTTCTGACCCGGCCATCACTGACCCTCCTGGTCCTGTGCCTACTGCCATCCCTGTGCCTGGCGATGCATCCCCCATTGTTAGCTCAGTTCTTTCTCTGGATGCCTTGAAGGTGGCTAGCTTCTTCTACAGGGTATCCTAAGCACTTGGGGGCTCAACACGTTCTAGTTGGAGCGCCTGCACTGGACACTATGGGGACATGTATCATCCTTGGCTCCTGGACCCCAAGTGCCTATAAATACTGCTCCAACAGGGTGACAACCCAAACGCTCCCCCTTTGGCTTCCAAATGCCTGACCTGAGCCAAACCAACATGCACACGAAGGACAGAAGAGAGCAGAAGCAGGGAATGCCCGGATGATGCAACAGCATTTCATAACTTTGAGTTGCCAGAGTTGGCAACAAGCTCCGAATAACTTCAGCCTAGATTTTAACCCTTCGAGACAAGGGCTTTGCGGTCCCATTTTTTAAAGTCTACCCATGAGGATGGAGCGATGGCGCAGTTTAATAGGAAAGCAACAGGAGGCTGGACCCCTCGATCTAGAGCCAAAACCTGTCTTTCAGAGCACCTGCACTCAAGTGAGACTACAGTGTCCCCCAACTCACTTTTCCTTGAGGGTGGTGAAGGGATGTGAAGGCTCAGAGAGCCGGGAAAGAAGGCAAATTCTCCACGTATGTATTTTGAAAGTTACCTATGAGGCTATTTCAGAAAGTTCACAGAAACATAAAATTCAAACCTAAGTTTATTTTGGTGCAAAAAGTTCTTAAAACCCATGCACGGCTTTTTTTCATAATCCACATTTTCCATGACCTTTGCGAAGACTCCTCATGTGTGTTACATATGCATAAATGCACAGGAAGAAGACTGGACAGATTCTCCCCACACTGAGTCCACGGGACAGGGAGACGAGTGGGGACGCTGTTTTGTCCCAGCGCAGCAGCAATGCTGAGCTGAATGCGGCAGCCCAGCCCCAGGACCTACGTGTTCTGCCATGGGGTCTCTCCACCTGCCTGCAGCCCTGCTGCCCAGGAGCCGCTGGGATCCCCTCAGGCTTTGGGAAAACCACAGAGCCTCATGTCTACGGTGAGCTACAGAGAAAAGGGCACTACCAAACGCAAGAACAGAATAGAAGACACAGGTCCCACTTCCACGCATTCTTAGTACCTGAAGCACACTCCTTTGCAGAACGCATTGGTTTGGTTTTCTTAGCGCTTGTTTGCTTTTCCTGATGACCAGCTTCTTATGCAATGGGCTGACCTTTCTTCTGGACAGAATGAGCAAAGAAGCTGGCAAACACAGATGCCTCGAATCTTATCCAGCAAAGTTTCTGAACCAGAGTCTAACTCTTGACCCAAGCAAGTTGACACGGTTCCTGTAAGCCATGACTAGTCTGGCGGATTGAGAGGCCAAAGTTTAAAGCAGAGATAAAAGGGTCAGGGGTAAAGCCCTGAGAACTCCGTGAACAAGTCTCCCACCGACTCTGCCTTGCACTGCTGGCTTTTCAGGCTGACCCAGCCGACACGGAGCGAAAGGTCAGCAGGCTGTGGGAGCCAAAGCTATTTTGCCAGCCACACACAAGCTCACACAACCCGGGCAGAAGCAACCAGAGAGTATCTGGGGAAAAACATCAAGCCCTTGGGGCACTGCAAGACTGGAGAATTTAACAGAACAGTGCTTCGCGCTCCGGACAAACCAGATTTTAAGCAGTCTAACTTTCAGCAGTCTTTTTGGGACGTTCAGCCCAAGCAACATCAGCGTCTCTTAATACAAGTGCAAAGGTCCAGACCCCTTACAAACAAACATCTGGGTCAAGCTTGTCTGTGGACACAGCAAACATCGTCCCCTCTGTGAGGCCAACCTTAACCCAATCTAAGACGCCACTGCCTAACCCTCAACTTAAGAGCTACAGCCTTGCTTTGCTCTGGTCCCCCGCTTGGCACTTTCCTGCTGTTAAGTAAGAGATGCTGGGTTTGCAATGGAAAGGAAGACAGGCCTTTGATAGGAGATACCGAATGAACTGCTCACTCGACGTTCTGAATGACTTCCTGTTACCGCTGTAGCCACAAAGTCCTGTCGACAATTTAGAGCTCACCAGGGACCTCTGATTGCAGATGTACAACAAAGATAATAAACCAAAGAACACTTAGGAGACTACAGGAAATATTTACCCTGAGTTATAAATGAAGAACATAGACAAGAAAACCAAGGAGGAAACAGAGAATAAATATTAAGAAAAAAAATTAAGCAATCCTAATGATTCATCACTTTAACGAGCTATTGCTCTTAAGAAAATACCCATTTCTCTCAATCCTTGTTTTAAAAAAAAAATCATTATCCGAGGGAGAGTCTGGCTTTCCTCCCGTTTACCAGCTCCTACCCTATAACCCCTCTTTGCGTGCATGAAGGCTCTGACATCACCCTCAGTTCTCACTGGTGGGGGGACTTTGTAGAGACGGGGACACACACACACACACACACATGTGCATGCCGAAGGCTTTCACCATCAACAAACTCTCCTTTACCCTCTATTACCAGAATAACCATGTAACTCTACAAGTGGCATCAAGGATGCTGGCCACCAAATACTGTTCAGAGGGCACAGAAACCCATTCGCAGAAATCTGCCATTGCTACGGTCCCATTCGCATTAATGGCATTAAAGAATGCCACCATGTGTCCTTGTGATGTGTGCAGAAAGGCGAGCCAATTCTCCCCCTCGTCTGGGGCTGGAGGAGCAAGCGCGTGCACTCTGCTACCCACACTCATCGGCAGGGCTGCAAGCGCTTGACATTTTTGTTTAGAACTTGACTATCAATTGCTTTCATCATTAAAATCGCGTTCTCTTTAAGAGCCAACTGGTACTCTTTGTGCTTTCGCGTTTACAAAAGGCCCCTAGAGACCCCACTCCCTCCAGTGCGACGGCCGCCCGCGCCTCACCTCGGCACTCCACGTCGGGGTCTCCCCAGAAGAGCTCCTGGCACTCGCTGCAGGTGCGGCCTCCAAAGCCGGGCATGCACTGGCACTGCCCCGTGAACTGCAGCCAGAAGACAGAGTTCGGTCAAGCAGGCTCTGGGGCAGAGCCAGCCGTCTCTGCTGCTCTCGCAGCTGCCAGTCGGGAGAAGCGGGAGCGAACTGTCTGTGTCAGAGGCTCCCTGAGCTAACCCCGAACAGGGCTCTTTCTCCAGGCCCCGATGCCAAGCGCCCAGGGTCAGCACCGCCCAACTATGCTTTCACCAAAGGTCTGCAAAGGCCCGGAGCACAACACACTTTGTTTCCAGGTCTCCTCCCGTCTGTCCCCGCAGAACAGTAACAATCGTTGGCCACCTGTCACCCACCTGGCTAGGGAGCAGGTCCCCTAGCAGGTGTCAGTGCTGGGCATGGCTACGCGGTTCCTTTGCACTGTCCTTTCTCAGGTGAGTTTACACCTGCTGCTGGGACACCATGTTGACTGCCATGGCTGCATCAGACGGGACTCTGTGTGTGGGGGATAAGCGAGGGCTGGTACCCAGCCCTTGCTATGTTTGCCAAGCTGTGGGTTCCAGCACATGAGGAAGGGGGTGCCTTTCTCCCCCAACCCCCAGCCCCGGGGACAAAGCCAGCAACGGGCTCCTAAATCCCATCTCTCCTGGCGCCACCATGGCCTCACCTCATTACAAGATGGCCCGAAGGAATGTAGCTCGTTGCAGTTGCAGGGGTCACAGCCGGTGCCGCTGGCCAGCTGCCAGGTGTTGGCCGCACAGCGGTCACAGTTCTGCCCGATGACATTGGGAAGACACAGGCACTGGCCGGTGGCTTTGTCGCACTGGCAGTCGGAGCTGTTGCAGTGATCCTGCACGGTGCCCAGGGAATTGCAGACACATTCTGAAAAAAACAACAGTGCGATGGGGGAGGGGTCTCCTTACCCGCGCTTCACATCGCACAGGTGCACACAAGTCAGCAGCAGCCACCGCTTCCCCTCTCAACGTACGGACAGGAATGCAGGCGATGAACAGGAACCTACAGCTCTCACTGCATTTCCCAGGCACCACACACTCGCAGAGTGCACAGTTTGCCTAGGCGTGGTTTTAAGAGCCCCAGACAGGCAGTCAGCTGCTGGTGAATCATTTTTAAATGGAAGATTTAACTGGAAATAATTAAAAAAAAAAAAAAAGCCCGTGGGAAGGGAGATCTCTAATGATTTCCAACTCTTGCCAGGGCACAGCGGTAATGGATGTGTCAGACCTAGCAGGTAGAAGCCCTTGTGAGCTCCAAGGCTTGGAGCAATCCTGCTCTGCCACCAGCACATTCCACACGTGCTTGTAGCAACAAAGCCAGGGCCCTTGGGCTGTATGCTGGCTGCTCTTCTGAGAAAGAGAGAAATGAGTCTGGAAGAGAGGCCAGAGAGACGTGACAGCTCCGCTACCCCTCATCTGGAAGGTTCTACCCAACAGGGGCATCAGAAGAGGTATAGGTGTTTCAGATCTCTTAGGTGCCATCCAATCAGCAAGCACGTGGGCAGAACAGACCAAGAAAACCCGCTACTGGATGGCAGTTATCAGGGTGACAGCCGCTCATCTGCCCTTTCTGGTTCTCCCTCCTGGCATGAAGCCATCTCACATCCTGACAGCCCCGTCCTAGCCAGCAAATGAGCACGTCAAGAAAAAAAAAATGCAGCCTCACCTCTCTCTCTGTCGCAAGTGCCACTGCACTTCTTTGAATGAGCGTTTCCCAGAGTGAAATGAAGGCATGGAGATCCCACCCCACCTCCACGGATGCGCGCGACACCGAAAGGGGCGGACTCGTGTCTTACTCCTGCAGTCCTGCCGCAGGGCGTCCCCGTAGTAGCCAAAGCGACACAGCTCACAGCGGTCCCCGTCCGTGTGGTACAGGCACTTGAGGCACTTCCCCGTCTCCTTGTCACAGGCTTCCGGGTCCGTCGTGTCGATGTTGTGGTGACACTGGCAGGGCTGACATGACCCCCCGACCTCCGAGGGATTGCCGAAGTATCCCGAGGCACACTCATCACATCTGGGGCCTTGCGGTGCGACAGGAGCAAGCGCAAGGCTTCAGCTGGGGGGCAGCACACACCCCTGGCACCCGCATCCCTGTCGAGACTTGGCCCCGCGTCCCCCACATCCCCGCCGAGCCGGGCCCCCAGCCCCACTATCCCTGCCAAGACAGAGCCCACTGAGGCCCCACAGCGCCCTGAGGACCCCTGGAGGACCACGTCTTAACAGGGAAGGCACAGGCTTTCAAGTTTGGAGGGGAAAAGAGTATTTTATTGTCTCTCACACTGCTCCACCTGCCTGGGAGGCCACTGAGGGGCCTGGCCAGCTCTAACAAGGATTCTGAGAGATGGGGTCTCAGCTGCTGCTGACACAGAGGCAGAGAGCTGAGCTAAGTAATCATCCAAAGTTGCCAAGCATAGCTTAATGTGAAAATCACAATCCAAGGAGTACCCTTTAACCAGTGGTGGGGCCGTTTAAGGCCCGCAAAATCATTTAGTCTGGCCCTGCCAAGGCAACTGTATGTGGGGATCAAAATTCAAGAAATCTACAGCAGGTTAATTTTTAAGTTGATCGTGTTGTATGGCCTGCACGAATGACATTGTGAATATCTAAATGGCCCTGGGCAGAAAAAAAAGACTCCCTACTCTTGTGAGCACTGCTCCTGGGTGAACATCCTGAAAAGAATCAAATTCTTAACGATTAGCAATTTCCCTAAGAAATCTGGAAATTTGGGGCCGGCATTGTGGCCTAGTGTTTGCGGCCACCCAAGATACTAGCATCATAATGCGGATGCTGGTTTGGGTTCTGGTTGCTCCATTCCCAATCTGGCTTCCTGCTGATGGCCTGGGAAAAGCAGCGTAAGATGGCCCAAGTGTTTGGGCCCCTGCCACCCCTGTGGGAGAGATCTGGAAGAAGCGCCTGGCTCCTGGCTTCATTGTGGCCCCACACTGGCCACCGCAGTGAAACAGTGGACGGATTCTCTTTCTCTCTGATACTATGATTCTCCAATAAATAGATAATTGTTCCAAAAAACAAAAAGAAAGAAATTCTGAAATTTTACACACACAAAAATTGGCTGAGCTATGCAGAAGCAAAACTAGTATTTGAAATAGTGATTTCAAGGAGAAAATAAATTTTTTATTTGAGAAACAGAGAGACAGAATGACACAGACAACTCCCGTCTTCTGGAATAGTCCCCAAATGCCTACAGTGGTCAGGGCTGGAGCCAGGAGTTAGGAACTCAATCCGGGTCTCCCATGCAGGTAGCAGGGACCCAACCACTTAGACAACCCCTGCTACCTGCTAGGGTCTGCATTGGTGGGCAGCTGGAGCCAGGTAACAAAACGCAAGTACTCCCATATGGGACGTGGGTGTCATAACCAGCATTTTAACTCCTTAATCCCATCCTCCCACCCAGGATATTACTCTTCACTTCCCTCTGCCCACTTCACCACCTTGAGACACTTCTACTAGGAGTTGGATAGGAAAGGAAGAAGTAAAATGCAAATGAATCTTTAATAACAGAAAAGTATCTCACCAGGTTTTGTTTATGGATTTAAAGGAACTTGCCATTCTGCTCTGTTGTAACATTATTATCACACCAAGACCCCAGAATTGATGCTACCTGGACAAGCCAAGTGGGCAAAGAACTTCTTCTACATGTCAGACTGCCTTCACTTTTGATGAAGGACTGGGAATGTGAGATGAACTGGTTTCCCTTTCATTCTTCTTTGCCTCCCAAAGTCTGCACACAACTTACCAATATATCCAGAATCACACACACACTCAAGCTGCAAAGTAACAGGATCCTGGTAACAGCTTCCGGCAAACTGGCGGCCACTGCCGGGACCGTCCGGGCAAGGGCAAGGGCGGCAGTGATCACCCGACCCAATGATGGGGTCACCATAGTAACCAGCCAAGCACCTGCAGAATCACAGAAGACAGCGAGCCATGACCCACAGTTGTACAAAATCTGTTGCAGGACAAGTCTTAGAGACGGCTCTGAGAACCTTCTTCCCCACTGGCCAAGTGTGCACGCAGAAGAATTCCTGCTGGAGCAGAGAGTTCTCAAACCTTAGCTCCAGTCAGACTCACCCGGCAGCCTTGGAGAGTCAGATCGTGGGGCTCCTCCCTTGCAAGTCTGACTGAGCAAGTCCTAGGTGCTGCTGATACACTGCTAACACGGGGATCACACGCGCCAGGACCACTGCATTAAGGAGACCTCGCCCGACCCCTCCCCACTCAACAGCATCTCGGTAGATAAACGCTACTGGCCCATCAGTGGCCCCCTTCCTGTACTAGGGAATCTGCCCCTGTAGGCATGGCATATAGTTGTCTGCCTCTGCCAGGGAGGGGTAAGCTGTCAGCAAGCCTGTGGAAGCCACAGGTCAAAAACCACAGCCTGCAATCCAGCCTTCCCCAGTGCCAAGGCCAACAGACACAGGAGGCACTCAGCCACACTCTCCCTCTCTCCCCGTGGTTCCAAGCTTGGGCAGCAATGAGGGATGTGATTTCTTAACTCCCAAACCCCACAGGTCAGTCCCCTCGCCTCTATGAGACAAGGGAGGGATAGAGATTAAGAGATTTGCAGAGGTCACATGCCTTGCTTAGATGATGAGCCAGGACTTGAATTCAGCCTCGGGGCTTTCAGCGAGAAATTCTCCTACCAGGCCATGCTGAGTAGAAGAGCAGTAACTGGGCTACTTTCTTTCCTGTAACCTAATAGCCGGAGGAATTCTGGAGATCATCGCTGCAGCCTAATTTTTCTACTTAGAGAAAGCTGGGCACTCCGGCTCACCCATGGTTACAGAATCAGAACTGAGCTTGCAACCCTGGTCTAGGGATTTCCAATTTGCTCATTTTTCTTTTTCTTTCTTTCTTTCTTTCTTTCTTTTTTTTTTTTTTCTCATTTTGCAAGCAGGGGTCTTGTGTTTTTAAACAAGGGGAAAGATGAAGGAACAGAAGAGGAAAGCTCTTAGGAAGAGACGAACCACCAACCTGATTAGACACAGAAGTGACCCTAAAACTTATTCGGTAGTTCTGTGCTGGAAGACTCCACATCGATGAAGCAACTCTGTGCGGGGACGGCTGAGAAAGTTTCCATGAGAGTTTTCCGGGCGAAAGAACTCCAAAGACATCACCACAGACACGGAATGCTCATTTCCTGCCTCCCCCCACACTTCTTCCCCTTGGGAACAATCTGGGCAGAATTTCTTTTTAGATTTATGGAACTGAAACTCCAATCACCTTGGAATGCAGTGAGCAGCAATGAGAAATTGGCTCCAACTAGACAGCAGAACTGCCAACACTTCAGCAAAGCACTGCCATCCAAACCTAGAACTGGAAATGGGTCCTGCTCCTACACCCTTTCCCCTCCTCCTGTAAAATCAAAACCCTCTACCAAGAAAACACACAATTAGTCCCAGGCTCTCACAGCATGCTCTCTCAACGACTGCACAGTGTGTCCAAGTTCAAATCAGCCTTGTCCACAACCACCTGTGTTGTGTTCCTCTTTCCCACCCTACTCTCTTCTCCTTGTCATTCTTAGTTTCCCATTTGTCCCTTTCATATTTATTCGCTATCTCCCTTTGAGAGAAAAATAATGGAAAAACATACAGCAGGATACAAAAGTAGACACCAATAAGAACGTAAAATCTGATATACAATGGATGGGTATTAAAAGAGATCAAATTTACTGGCATAGCAAAGTAGACACTAGGGGACAGTGCTATGGTGTAGCAGGTAAAGCTGCCACTTGCAAAGCGCCGGCATCCCATATGGGCACCGGTTTGAGTCCCGGCTGCTCCACTTTCAATCCAGCTCTCTGCTATGGCCTGGGAACGCAGTAGAAGATGGCCCAAGTCCTTGGACCCCTGCACCTGCGTGGGAAGACCCAGAGAAGCTCCTGGCTTTGGATCAGCGCAGCTCCAGCCATTGCAGCCCCCTGGGATATCAAAGGGAGTGAACCAGCAGATGGAAGACTTCTCTCTCTCTCTCTCTCTCTCTCTCTGCCTCTATCTCTCTGCAACTCTGCCTTTCAAATAAATAACTAGCTCATTAAAAAAAAAAAAAAAAGAATGTAACCTTGCCCAAGTGGATTCTAACATTGTGCCTGCATTTCTTAATGAGCAATGAACAGTTGAAGTCAGCATGTAAATTTTTCCTATAGGCTATTGTTCATCTGCTAAGCTAGGCTGTTAATGTCCCAGGAAGCCTTCCCTACTGTCTTGTCTCTACCTAGCTACTGCAATGTTCTGCAGTCATAACAATTACTCAATTAACACATGCTAACTGGAGATCTCATCTAACGGTGCCTATTTGATATAGTCTCCTGGACACTAGTTGCATGAAATGTTTTTGAAAAACAAAGCAATTTACATGACTAATTCCGTTTGGATTTGATTTCTCCTTTGACCCACATCAGACACGGACATTTCACAACTCCCATCCCTGGCCAGAATCCAGCGAGAGAAATTATTTCTAAACCCATGCATGGTAGACTCTAGCATGGGTCTCCAACAGGGAGGGTTCATGTTGCTCTTCATTGTCTGCCATATTCCAGCAATAGAGCAGGACCTGGCACACAGGAGGTACCCAGTGATCCATGAGTTCCTAGAAAACACTCAGGTCATGGGAAACAAATTTGCAACAGGGAGGCTGGTGCAGAGGAATTGTCTTGTTTATCTGAGATGCTGTTTGCCCAAAGACGCCCCCCCCTCCCCGCTTCTCTCTCCTCTGGAGAGGGAGCGCCCACGTACCTTTCACAGTTATGACCCGTGGTGTAGTCCTGGCAGCCCAGGCACTGCCCTGTCACCAAGTCACAGTCGTCAGCATGCCCATTGCACTGGCAGGGCTGGCAGGCGGGAAAGCCCCAGTACCCAGGCAAGCATCGATTACACTGCTGAGAATACACCCCCTGGAAACAGTGGCACTGGCCAGTGATGGCATCGCAGAAGGCGTTGACCGATCCTTGCAGGTGGCAGTCACAAGCTGCAGAAAGAGGCAAGCCAGAAAGCCCCTTGAGAAACTCATCACAAGCAAACATGTCCCCTTTTAGAAGCGCCCGGGTAGCCAGCTCAGCGTGCTCACGGGCTCTCCCGACCCGCTTCCGGGGGAAGCACCTCAGGAAGGAGTCCTGGAGCCCTGCCCACCCTGCACAGGCAGGGCTGCGGCTGAACCTACGTTTGCATCCGCTGGGGCCGAAGCCGAAGGTGCCCGGGGCACACCTGTCGCAGGTTCTTCCCACCACGTTCGGCCGGCACTGGCACTGGCCTCCATTAGGGTCACACACGGAACTCAGTGAGCCCTGGGGGTCGCATTCACAAGCTGTGGGGAGAAGGGGGGCGGCGACAGAGGACAGAAGCTGAGAAACAAGGCAGCACGTCACACCTGCCTCCGACTCACTCCACTGCCCTCCCCCATGCTCTCCCAGGTCCCTTCCTCTGTCGGCTTTTTCAGAACCTCAGTTTAAAATACCGTTCCGGTGACGGGTGGGAGGGAAGAAACAGGGCCTGGAGGGGGTGATCAAAGCAGCTTATTCTATGCTGGAGGTCATTAAGGTTTTCACCCCTGGCCTTCAGCGCTCAAATATCACAGAACATTACCCCAGAGCCCCGTGACCTTCAGGGCTGGCTGTGCCCTTGGAAAGAGAAGAACAAGGTTCAGTTGTTGGATGCTTCTCTGATCCTATCCCAACCCCCGCGCTTGCCTAGAGAAGGGTTGTAGCCTCATTGATTTCCCCCTGCTATTTCTATCTTTCTTGACTATCCGTCGTGCATGGTACTCATTCACCAAAATGTCGCTGAAAATATAAGCAGCAAGCAAAGCTGAAACACCATTTCCTAGGTGCTGTAGGACGCAAATAGGGCACCACCCCAGGGCACTTTGGGAGCTGGAAGCAGCCGCCACTGCAGCCCCTACGCAGTACCTACCCAGGCCGGTCTGGTGCAGCAAGGCAGAAATGCTGAAGATGATGTTTCTGCAAACATCTGTCATGGGCGTTTTCACAACGCTCCTGCTGTTCTCCAGACATCGGTACCTCTGAAAGGTTTCCCAGGCACTGTTGGTGACCACCCCATCTCCCGACCCTGCCACGGTGAATATGTCCAGGGATTTACAGTACGGCATGAGGACAAGCTGCAGAGAACAGAGGACAGCGACACATCCTGAGGTAGTGCCCACACCCTGGGTGAAGCAGGTAAACACATAGAAACCCCAGATACTTCTGTGGCTCGGACCAAAGAAATCCAGCTCATACTGTTCTGAAATAATCTTGTCAGGCAAATGTTTAAATAGATTATACAGAGTTTGATGGTGGTGAAATGCAATTTAAAATTTTTTTGGCCGGTGCTGCAGCTCAATGGGCTAATCCTCCGCCTGCAGCGCCAGCACCCCAGGTTCTAGTCCCGGTCGGGGCGCCAGATTCTGTCCCGGTTGCTCCTCTTCCAGTCCAGCTCTCTGCTGTGGCCCAGGAAGGCAGTGGAGGATGGCCCAGGTCCTTGGGCCCTGCACCCGCATGGGAGAGCAGGAGGAAGCACCTGGCTCCTGGCTTCGGATCAGCGCAGCACCGGCCATAGCAGCCACTTGGGGGGTGAACCAACGGAAAAAGGAAGACCTTTCTCTCTGTCTCTCTGTCTCTCTCACTGTCTAACTCTGCCTGTCAAAAATTAAAAAAAATTTTTTTAGAAAATTTTCCTATTTGCGAGGTAGAGAGAGAGGGAGCAGGCAGGCTTACTGCCCATCCGCCTGCACTGGCCAGATATGGGCTGAGACTGAAGCTGGAAATATTATCCAGGTCTCCAATGTAGGTATCTGGAACTCGATTGCTTGAGCCATCACCACTGCCTCCCAGGGTCTGCATTAACAGGAAGCTGGAGCCAGGAGCCAGGCAGCAGAGCCGCGCACTCCATTATGGGACACAGGCACCTCAACTGGCATCTTACCTGCTAGGCTAAATGCCACCCCTGCAATGCTATGTTACGGCATTTCCTGTCTTTAGAAGGAAGGATGTGGAATAAATCCTTTCCACAGAGGATATTTTTATATACAAAGTAATGGCAGAGGCAAGAACAAAGGATTCTGCCTAACTGCTGGGTATCACCCCTTGCTATGGTTTGGATGTGGCCAGGGTCTTTGCCACAAAGCTTGGTCCTCAGTGTGGTGATCCCTGGAGGTGGTAGAACCTTTAAGAGGCGGAGCTTGCTGGGAGGTGATTGAGTCATAGGGTCATCACCCCGGAAGCAATAAATGCACTTCCTGCAGGACCCAGTTTCTCTGAAGAGGGGGCCCTCACCAGAACCAGGCAGATGTTGGTGCCATGTTCTGAACTCTTGGGAAAAAAAAAAAAAAAAAAAAAACAGTGGCTATGGAATTTTCATTTCTTGTTACCTTACCCAATCTACAGCATTTTGTTAGAGCAAAGGAAAATGAATGAACAAACCCCCAGCCTGAGGAACTAGCTGGACGCTTTTTGCCATGGCTCCCCTACACGTGTGAGAGGGGACCATGCACTTACTGAGTCGATGAATGTGTAAGGGCTGTCCACGTCACTGTCGGAGGAGGTGTACTGCGGCAGCTCCAGCCTCACCGTGTAGTTCATGCCCTTCTCAAAGCACACGGGGCGAGGAAGGACCACGTACCTGCCCCCAAGCAAGAGACAATATCGAGTCAGCCTTTCAGCAACCCCCCCCCCCCCAAAAAAAAAAAATCGAGGTGCTATGGTGATAATTTCCAAAGAGGAAACTCAACATCTGGCTCTGAAAGGGTCGCTCGCCCACCTCAGAGAAATGAGAACAACCTTAAAGGTGCGAGCTTGTTCTGTGGAGCTGCAAACCACTGTCACACTGACCTTGAGCCCGGGGACAACGACACCACCTGGTTGTCATCATCGGGAACAGTGTTACCACATCGGCTGCTGGTTGCAATCTTTCCTGGTCGCTGCACAGTGATGACAGCCTTTTCCCAGTGGTCGGGGAGCTAGAACGAAAAACAAACAAGCAAAAGGACCATGTGCAGCCATCCACGGTCCCTGTTTCTGAAGACCACTCCCAATCCATCATGTGCCAAGTTTGAACGGAAGACACAGCCACCATCCCCTTCCCTTGGCACTGTTTCCTTTGTTTCTGCCCTGATCTAGCCTTAGTCACAAATCACTTCTCCCCCAGCTCTGAATGCTGAAATGCCTCCCAACCTCTCTAGTGTCCCTTTCTGCCCACTTTAAAACAGTTCCGATAATGACAATCCCCCACCGAAAATCCTCAGATAGTTTCCCGTGAAGACAGAGATGACATTTCTCTAGTGATCCTAGCATTGCCCCCAACCTTAGCCAGCTACGGGGAACCCCTTTTCTCTGCTCATGCTGCTCCTTACTTAACGCTTGTCTCTGTTTATCAAAATCCCCATGCACACTTTGAAGCCAAGATCCGATTCTTGCCGGGACATCTTGGGACACCTTGGCAGACTCTGGACCATTCCTGTCACCTGTCTCTGCTGTCACCTGTTCTCTTGCGCCTTTCTCTGCCGGGAGGGGCCTATGATGCCTGTGTCTCTGTGCAGCCAGGCCACGGGGGGAAGGAGGGTTTTGGATGCATTCTCATCAGCACAGCTAACAGATCACTCTGTGTTCGCCAAAGTGGATTCAAGATAACTGTACGTTCTCACTTCATGGAGGAGGTGAGATTTCTGGGACTATCTGTTCTGATGCAACCTCTAGAGTTCATAAAAATGGCATTATCCATCAGAAGTGCAATACCTCCCTCCCCCTTCCATACACACACACACACACATACACACACACAGAGGCCACTGAGAGGCTTCTTTACCTGAGGCTCATAGCGAATCAGGATGTCATACTCCATCGAATAGGGTATGTTGTCAATGAAAAACTCCAAATAAGCTCCTTCAGGCACTCGGACGAAGCCAGCTCCAGTCCAGGAGGGAGTCCGGTCCTGGATGTACAGCCGCTCCACTATGCTGACTCCCTGGGCACAAGGGGGAAGTGGTTACGCTTTGTTTCAACTGCAAAGCACTGACATTCAACAAAGAAATCTGAAATCATCCAAAGATTCAAAAGTGTGGCTATCTCACATCCACTTTCTGCAGTCCCATTCCCCCCAGTAGATTATAAAAGTTTCACTACATAAATAGGAAATTGGTTTCTTTTTAGGGTTTTAAAAAAATGTGTTATTTGCATTTTATTTGAAACGCAGAAAGATAGTAAACGATGGACAAAGAGATATTCCTTCCCCTGGTTCACTCTCCCAAATGCCTCCCAACAGCTGCTTTTGGGCCAAGCCAATGCTAGGAGCCCAGAACTCAATCCAGCTCTCCCCATGTGGCTAGCAAGGGGCCTAACTATTTGAGCCGTCACCTACTGCCTCCCAGGGTAGGCATTAGCAGGAAACCGTGATCGGGCACTCTGATAAGGGATGTGGGCATCCTAAGAGGCATTGCAACCACTGCACCAAACGCCCACCCCTTTTTTAGTTTTCTGGCATTGGTGACAGAAATCAAAGGATTGCGACATATCTTACATGATGTAGCCAGGAAAAAGGCACACGGGAAGCAAAGAACATCCCCAGTGCTGTGCAAGCAAGCCCCGGAGGGGCGGGATTCTCTACAGGGTGGTGCGTATCTAGTGGATTACTCCAGCTCTGTCTCTCTCACTGGTGTCAGTTTCAGGGTCCAAGTACAAGTGAAGAAAGGTGACGTGCTCAGGAATGCTCACTACTGATTCATTCTGATTTTTAATAGAGTATCTGTGGGTGGTCATCTCCAAGATGGCCACCATCAAGTCCTTCAATCCCACTACCCATCTGCATCCATTAGCCATCAAGAGGTACAACGTATGCAATCCTTGTGGTATGTCTGGGCTGGCCTGCAGAAATGATACCTGGGACCTCTGAGCCCAGGCAAGAAGAGACCTGGCAGTTTGTTTTCTCCTTCTTGGAGAACTCTCGCTATCCTAACTCCTCCATGCCATGAGGAAGTTCAAGAGAACGTGTTCAGACAGCAGCCTGCCAATCTCCAGCTGTTCCAGCCATCGCAGCTGAAGTGTCAGACCTAGCCTTGAAGTCACTAACATTGGGGCTCACAACCAAAACAAGCCCAGGCAAAGTCAAGTCAATAATACATTTGCAGCACAACTAGAAAAATGGAGGAAAACTGTGTCTCATAGGGTCAAGTTCCTTCAACCAATCACAAGCTTTATTAGTGAATGCTCCAAAGCTCTGTACGTTCCAGACAAGACTTAGCTGCAAATACGGCCACTCTCAGCATGCACAGTCCTGATCCTTACTTACCAAAGTGCTTCTTAGCCAGCCTCTTGGCAAAGCATGTGTGTGTGGCATTCCCGCCCCTCAGAGTGCCACCTCACCAACCTGCCAACCACTCCCCTACTCACCGGCCCCAGATTGGCCTCCTCGGCCTCATAGATGTAGTGATCCAGGGTGGTGAAGTAGTATCCAGATTCCACCTCGTTGCACTGACGCCCGATCATGTGGGGCCGACACGAGCACTGCCCTGATTCCGCGGAACAACTGCAAGGGAACAGGACGAGGTCAGCTGGGGCTGCTATGGGCATAAATTAGCCACTGCAAGCTGTTCTACGTGCACCATCCAACATGACGTGCACAAAGGGCCTTCAAAAATTCACGCAAATGCATGAAAAAAATGAATGATTTTCACACATTTTTTCTACCAAAATAAATGTATCTCTCATTCAATTTTTCCCTGATCTTTTTGAAGTGCCCTTGAGTTTATGTAGAAGTTTCTCAACTCCTTCAGAAAATACATACAAATGTGTGGAAAAAAAATAGTGCCAATGAATTAATCCCAACTGCAAAGCATGACAATGAAATCTGTCAAGACCTGCTGTCTTCGGTTTTACCACCCTTGCCCTCCCTTGCTCAATCCACACCATCTTGATGCACACATAATCCCTTCCCGGCTTTGATATCTTCTACCTTCTGTTTTATTTCCAACTATACTCCCTTTTCCTGGGCCTTGGATCCAAATGTTCAACTCCCTGAAGGACATCTCCAATTGGGGGGGGTCCCCGAGGCACCCCAAATCCATGGATCCAAAACGGAAGCATTCAATGCCTCCCATATTCTCTACTGGAACGAAGGCATCACTACCAACGAAGTCCAGCCTAATCAAAATGTACAAGCTACTGTCGAATTTCCCAACCCAAACTGTGGCCTTCCACCCAGCTGCCCAAGTGACCTTTCTAAGATGCACCCACCGTAACATCCCATAACATCCCACCATAACCCACCTCCTGGCACACTGAACTCGGGGAGGTGCACCAGGACTTTGGCCATCTGGCCTTCCTTTCTCTTTCCAGCTGTGTCTCCCTCCCGACCTCTCCAACCCTACTGAACTATCTGCCATTTCTCAAGTGTGCTACATGACTCTTGAGTCAGTTCCCTTTGCTTCTGCTGTTCCTGCAGCCTGGGACGGCCTTCTCTCTTCTCCCCTCATCAAAGAGCCACCTGTTCCTCTTCCAAGACTCAGCTCACACACAACCCCTGCTGTAGCCCTTCTGCACCACCACCCGGCAGCCCAGAAAGTCAACTTCCTTCTCTTTCATGCAGCCGCTGCCACCACCACCTAGAGGGACAAATGTCTCTTTGGTATTTATATATGTGCATTCAACCTCTCCAAGCCTTGTCCCACTACTGGGCTGCACGTACTGCAGTGGGGACAGCTCCCTGGCCCTGCCTATGCTGGGCCACACCTCCCAGAGCTCACCCAGTAACACCAAGGTCTGGTCTGGTGTGGTTGGGTTGGGCAGGGGCCCTGCCATGCTGTGGGGGGCGTAGTAACCCGGAAGGTGTTTCCCTGCGTCCTGGGAGGGTAGCTCAGCAATCCTAGCCCCAAGCCCTACACAGGTGCTTCTGTTTAGAATCCGAAAGCTTGGGCCCTGCGGTGAGAATGGAACCCAGCCACTCCGTGCGGGAGGAGCTCCCTCAATGCACAGAACTACAAGCTGAGGGCGGAAGTGGAGAGTGGCTTGAGTAAGTTCCTGGCTACTTTTCTGTTCCACCCCCTGCTAACGCAACCCGCCCGCCCCACCCCCTCCCTATGTCACCCACCTGGGATCAAACATTTCCCTCCCACCCCCTTGCTATGGCCCTGCCTCTGCCCATTTGGGCCTTTGGGGGAGGGGCCAGCAGATGGGAGGGATCTCAATAAAGTTTTAAAAGTAAAAAAAAGCTTGCCTCGTGCGAGGTGCTCACTCAGGTTGAGGGACTGGGTCTTCAAAGCCTACATCCGTTGCCAAGCCCAGCTTAGGCTCCCATCATTAATCTTTGTCACTCAATCTTTTTTTTTTTTTTTTTTTTTTTGACAGGCAGAGTGGACAGAGAGAGAGACAGAGAGAAAGGTCTTCCTTTGCCGTTGGTTCACCCTCCAATGGCCGCCATGGCCGGCGCAGTGTGCTGATCCGATGGCAGGAGCCAGGTGCTTCTCCTGGTCTCCCATGGGGTGCAGGGCCCAAGCACTTGGGCCATCCTCCACTGCACTCCCGGGCCACAGCAGAGAGCTGGCCTGGAAGAGGGGCAACCAGGACAGAATCCAGCGCCCCGACCGGGACTAGACCCGGTATGCCAGCGCCGCAAGGCAGAGGATTAGCCTAGTGAGCCACGGCGCCAGCTGTCACTCAATCTTTTTGTTTGGTTCCCTCCCTCTGCCATTCTCAAGTGGGCTGTCTATGGTCTCCCCTGCTCCTTGTCTGCACTTGCTATGACACTGACCGCTCGCTCCATAGCAGCATAACTGTTAACAACTCCTGGCTAACTTCTACTTGACTGATCTCCTCCGAGGCCTAGATTAGGCCTGACTGACCTCAGCTCCCCAACCCTCACCACCTGTAGGCCTGAGTGTGTCCTCGGTCAACACTGGTTGAACAGTATCTCAAAGGGATGATTCTGAACAAAGAATAGAAGATTTAATGAACACAATGAAACTACTAGTCATTGCTGGTTCAGGTACCAAAGGCCTACAGATAAACCACAATGTATTCACATTTTGTTCTTTGCCTGTGTTTTGTCTTTTCCCACAGTATCACCATTTTGTGTACAAAGTAAAACCCAAAAAATACACAGCCATGGAAGGGACGCCATGGTTTGGAATTCTTGCTTTAATCTATTCTCAAAGTTCTTTTGTTTTCCCCTCTCGTCCCAGAATGTGTATTAAATCAATTACCAAACGCAAGCTGCAACTCCCAAGAAGATCTAACACTCAGGCAGTTGAGCGAAAATGTCCCCCGCAGCCCAATGCCCGCACAGGACAGCTTGTTCCAATTAGGACCTGGCCTCTCGGCTGCGTCCACAAAGGAAAGCCGTTCTCAGGATTCCAGGCATCGGATGCCAACACCGCGTGGCCAAGAAGCTCCTCCTCGCCTCCCTAGTGCATGTTTCACTAGGGGAACAACTGTCAGAACCATGAACCACTGAGGAAGAGAATAACTGGGCCCTTCACGTGCAATCACTGGAGAACAAGCAGCGGAAGGCGGGGAGACAGAGCCCAGCAGACTCGGGAGGGGCCTTCAAGCTGCAGCACAAACGGTGCGCAAGGAACGCGTCCCTGAGAGCCTGCTCACAGCAAAGAGATACCCCGCCCCCCCCCACCAGCCCGGCCAATCAGAGCGGTTGTCACTCAGAGGCGTGGCTCCCACTGCGCAGGCTCCCTCAGTGAACCCCCTCTTGTGGTTTTACCTGGCGCCCCCGCAGGTGGCCGTCACCCCGACAGCTCCTGGCTCTGCTCCGCTTTTCCGTCTCCAGTTCACCTATCAGACAGTCCCAAGCTTTGTCCTCTCCAATTCTCATCTTGCTCATCACCTCTCACACTGGCTTCTTATCCTGAGTGCTGCAATTTCTGATAGCAGACCAAGTTCTCATGGAGTGGGTGAGACTCAACCTTCTTTTTTCCTTCATCTCAATATTCAAGTTTTATTTCAAGGTGTTTCTCAACTCGGCAGCATCCTCTCATCATGCCAGTCACTATCTTAGTCCAGCTTGTCATCATTCCATACCTAACATTCTAGCAAATTCCTCAAGTGCCCACAAACTCATCTCTGCCCCTGTCCTATCCCATCACTCCTGCCTACCACCTCTCGGCCCGTCTTCTCACAGCACTGCTTTCACTGGTTCACAAAAACCCACAATTGCTGCTTCTAAGCACGTATCAAGCCATGATGCCACTGGTCAGCTCTCCGCAGGGTCCAAGCCCCATCCTCGGCCAACAACCCCCACCACCTCTGGTGTCCGCCCTTTGCTTTCAACGAGCCACACTCGTCATACTCTTCCACAAATATTTACTAAGCAAATATTGGCCCTGGAAGCTATAACTCCCTGGTGTCAATAACTTCCTATTTTAGTCCATTGTCTATTTTCTTAGTCAATCCTTACTGTTTTGGTTAAGTGTATTGTTTCTGACTAAATGATGTGGAGGGGAAAAAAATGGGGGGGGGGGGGAATATCCCTAACTTCCAGAATTTACAATCTAACTGGAGAGATGAAAAACAAAGCCGTGAGTCAATGTCACAAGTCAAAATGCAATTAAGAAGCTACACAGCTCGAGCAAAGCGCTATGAATCTAGCGGAAGACATCGTTCATCTGATTGAGTGGAGAGAGGGCCCCGAAGCTTGGAGAGGATTTTGACAGGCAGAGAGACAGCAAGAGTGATGGAAGCAGGGACAGTCGAGAGCAGCTCAGACTTCGATCCTGCCTCATCCCTTCCCTTCTATGTGCAATGACCTCGCCGCCCCCCAAGCCCTCTCCAACTTACCTGATGCACCTGCGAGTCTTGCTCAGTTTTCAAAAACCAAGCTCAAACCTGTCTCCCAAGGTTACAAATGATTTTTGGCATGTAATTATTCTTTCCTATGTTCAAGTTTTTTTTAAAAAAAAAAAACATCTAATAGAAACAGTGCATTGTATACCTTTGGATCTGCCCTCCACAAATTCCCTGTGAAGGAGACACGGACCCCACTAATTGGATCAGTAAGGTTGGATAATGACCTAAGATAAACTAACAAGGCCCCAAGGTAGGCAGAATAATGGCCCCCACAGATGCCCACGCACTCATTCCTGGAACCAGTAGATATGTTACTACGAGGCAAAAGAGATTTAATTGACCCATCATGCTGGCTTTGAAGATGGAGGAAGGAGCCATCAGCCAGGGAACTGGGCAGCTTCCAGGGGCTGGGAATGGCCCTTCGTTGACAGCCAGCAAGAAAGCAGGGACCTCATCCTACAACCACAGGGAATTGAAATTCTGTCAACAATCCAAATGAGCAGGAAACAAATTCTCCCCATAGAGCTATGAGGGAATGACACAGCCCTACTCGTGTCTTGATTTCAGCCCAGAGGGACCATGCCTTTCAGAACTGTAACACAGTACATTTATGTTACGGCAGTAATAAGAAACCCAATACTGGCCCTCTATTTTCTCAGTGGGTACAGATCTTAATAAGAGGGATTTCTCATAAGTAATATGGAAATTAGCCATACTTAAAAATTCTTTTGGAAGAAAAATTCCGTTTCATCAGAATAGTGATAAGCAGGGAAAACAGTTTTAACCTTCTCTCTATTACAAAGGAACAAGGCTGAAAAAAAATCAAAGGATCAAAAGCATCGTTCAGAATAAACCAACCACTCTGCCCAACGCTGACACCTTCTCTGCAACTGATTACATAGGAGAGTCGGTCCAATTAGCACCCAGCACCACCCGTATCTTCCACAGGATCATCACCCCCATCCCACCCCTGCCCACTTTCGAATGGGTTGCAGGTGTCTTCTACCATGTCCTCATGTCCAACCACCATCGGGCTGGATATGCCACAGTCACTCAGCACCCTGATGAAAAGCTCTGTGCTTCAGCTCACATAGCTTCAAAGGACAAGACATTCCAGTCCTGTATTTAGGAAGCACCCACAAGGCTCCCTGTGCTGGGTGCCAGGGAGATGCACAAACAAATAAGGCACAGTCTCCATCCAGAGAGCCTGCTTATATACAAACAAGAATGACATCAGTGCTAAAAGAGATGCAGAAGTCATGTGTGGCTGAAACGCCTAGGGAGAGCTGGGGACTTCCATCTAGGATACAGACCCCTTCAACAATGTGGTCGGGGCCAGTGCCGTGGTGCACTAGGTTAATCCTCCGCCTGCGGTGCCTACATCCCATATGGGCACCGGGTTCTAGTCCCGGTTACTCCTCTTCCAGTCCAGCTCTCTGCTGTGGCCCGGGTAGGCAGTGGAGGATGGCCCAAGTGCTTGGGCCCTGCACCCCATGGGAGACCAGGAGAAGCACTTGGCTCCTGGCTTCAGATTGGCATAGCTCCGGCCGTTGCGGCCATTCAGGGAGTGAACCAATGGAAGGAAGACCTTTCTCTCTGTCTCTCTCTCTTACTGTCTGTAACTCTACCTGTCAAATAAATAAATAAAATCTTAAAAAAAAAAAAAAGAAAGTGGTCGACATCAGGCCAAGAATAAAAATCCCAATGAATAAAAGAATAAAATAGGTTTTGAAGGATCCTGGAAAAGTATTTCTATTTTTCAATGTTTGTATACACACACAAGTAGCATTTACTTAGCAACCATTGCCATGAATTCTGATTTACTCATTACAATAGGGAATCTGGGAGAACTTCATTAACTTGAGTCATAGTACTTACATAGTTAGATCTTTTTAAATATCCCAAAGCTCAGATTAGATGTCAACCTAATAGCCAAGGCTCACCAAGCTTTTCTACCAAAAATTCATTAGGCTCAAATCAAGCATTTTAAAATTCTAAAATTCTGTTGCAAATGTGTTTTGCACTTAATTCTATACCTGGCCAAGGTAACTAAGGAGTGTTTGGGATCACAGTTAGAGATTGTCTCTCCTAAAGAGTACAGATGAGTATACTTCAACATGTCTGCAGAAAAACAAAAATTAAAAGATAAGTTCAGGGTGCATATTTCATGCAGCAGTTAATATGCTGCCTGGGCCGCCTGCATCCCATTTGGAAGTGCCTGGGGTGGAGTCTCAACTCTACTCTATTTATTTGACAGGTAGAGTTACAGACAGTAAGAGAGAGAGACAGAGAGAAAGGCCTTCCTTCCGTTGGTTCACTCCCTGAAAGGCCGCAACGGCCGGAGCTATGCCGACTTTCCCAACTTTCCGCTAATACACATCTTGGGAGACAGCAATGATGCTCAAGCACTTGGGTTCCTGCCACCCGTGTGCAAGAGCTGGCTTGAACTCTCGACTCCTGCCTTTGGCCTGACCCAGCTTTGGCCATTGAGGGCATTTGGTGAGTGAATCAGTAGATAAGAGATCTCCCTGTTTTTCTCTCATTGCATTTCAAATAAATACATTAAAAAATGGTTTCACTTTGATGTAAAAATTTTTGAAATCCATGGATACAACATGTCTTCCAAAAGTTCATGGAAAGTGCAAATTATGAAAAATTATGATGGGCCAATGCTGTTGTGTAGTGGGTAAAAAGCCGCTGCCTGCAGTTCTGGTATCCTATATGGGCGCCGGTTCAAGTCCCGGCTGCTCCACTTCCGATCCAGCTCTCTGCTATGGCCTGGGAAGGCAGTAGAAGATGGCCCAGGTCCTTGGGCCCCTGCACCCATGTGGGAGACCCAGAGGAAGCTCCAGGCTCCTGGCTTCAGATCCACGCAGCTCTGGCTGTTGCAGCCAGTTGGGGAGTGAACCAGTGATCTGTGTGTGTGTGTGTGTGTGTGTGTGTAACTCTGACTTTCAAATAAATAAATATCTTTAAAAATAAGATTATGTATGGATTCCAAATTTTTTTGCATCAAAATCCACCTTTTAATTTCATCTTTTCATGAACTTTTTGAAGTTCCCTTGCATTTCGTTTTTATATCTTAAGAATCTTTTGTTTCTCAAATTCTTTTACTCAATCAACACCTCCTTAATATTACTACGTACTCAAAGCAAAGCAAAAGGATCCTATCAGGTAAGATAATTCTGAGCGATGTAACCCATCAACCGTGCAGCCCGCATTTCCCGAGTGCTAGCATCTAGTACACATTCTCAGTAGAATCAGTGCTTAAGGAGAGCCTGCCCGAGGGACCACAGAGGGAAGTCCTCCTGGGGGAAAACACCTGGGCAAAGGATCGGCATGAAACACGATGGAGGCCCAAGACACAAAGCCTTCTTTCCAGTGTTGTCCCTGCTTCCTGGACAGAGGTCTCCCCAGAGGCTGAGCGTCTTGTCCAGCACGCTGCAAGGTCACATGATGACCTGCTCCAACATCTTTTCTAAGAATCTGTGTCACCGACCCTCTTGATGACCTCACTGTGGACTTTAGACATTTTTGCAGGCAAGATCGGAGGGCAAGCCAAGGGGCTGTGCGTGGGTGGAAGAAGACAGGAAGTGAAACAGCAGTGGAGGAAGGGCGTGCGAGAGATAGAACCACTTCGGGTAAAGGAACACAGGACATTCCTGAGTTTATGACATAACGTGGAAAGTCACATTGGCCACTGCATCTAATCGAGGGCTTGGGGAGTGATGACAGCTTTAAACGGAGCCATCAGATGCTCAGAGAAGCAGCAAGCACTCTGGGAGTCACACAGCAAGTCAAGCAGACGGCTGTTGGTCTTTCTTCCCTGCTTTTATGGATTCATTCTCACTTCCTCCCTGCTGGCGATTTTCTAAGAACAGAAATTCACCCTGGAATGTTTGAGGCTACACGCTGTCCCGCCTCCGCTGCCTGCTCTGGAACGGACCAAACCTAGATAAGAGGCCAAGCAGAACGTGTTCTGCCTGGAATCCCATTCCCTGGGGGCAGCCCACGACGCTGCTGGCACGGAATCCCGTGCAGTGGCCGCGTGGATGCAGTGTGCTCTCTCAGGAAAGATCCGGGGCCACGAGGAAACATCTGCCTGTTCTCTCGGCAGCCACTGACACTCTCTCTACCAGATGTCCTGACGCCGAGCCAGGAACGCGGACCAAAAGCCTCGTTCACTCACTCGTTCACTCCCACAAATCCCCAAATTTCCAGTAATACAAATACGCCAAAATGTGTGCTATGAGGGTTTTTGGTAGAGCTTCGTGCTTCATCCAGTCAAGGAACCATGGTATATTAAGGTAACTAAACATGATTATATGTAATTTTCATTAATGGCCTTGGAAGTTCTTCCTCCCCCCCCAACAGAAAAGAAAAAAAAATGGTTCTTTGTACAAATCAAAATAAGAGTCCATCATCCATCTGTTAGATTAGCAAAAAAGAAACAACAACAACAAAAACACCAAAATGTTTGACAATTACAACTGCAGCTGAAGATAGGCTAAAAGGTGCTTGTCTAACTGGTGGGAAAATAAGGTGGCACAATCAGTCTGGGAACGATCAAAACACATGCAAGTACTTGGACTGAGTTCCATCATTGGTAACCCAGTCCACTGAGATACAGACATCCATCAGGGTATCTACAAGGACACCCAGTCACACATTTTTTTAAAAGCAGCTGATGTGGTAGCACAGTGGGTTTATAAGTCACTGCCTGTGATGGCAATTACACGTCAGAGTGCTGGTTCGAGTACCAGCTGCTCCACTTGCAATCCAGCTCCCTGTTAGTGCACTTAGGAAGGCAGTGGAAGATGGCCCAGGTGCTTGGGTCCCTGTCACTGTCACCCATGTGGGGAACCCAGAGTTCGTGGCTCCGGGCTTAAGCCTGGCCCTGTCCTGGCTACTGCCATCTGTACTGCGAACCAGCAAATGGAAGAGCTTGCTCTTTCTCTGTTACTCTTTCAAATAAAGAAATAATTCTTTAAAAAGTCTTTATTTTAAAAAAGCAAAAATGATGGGAATAATCAAGTAAATCATGGTACTATCACACTGTGAAACACCAAAAATAAAAAATCTGAGAAGTGGGGGAACAAGTATTTGCTGATACCAAAAAAACCAAGTCTCATAAAACACATCAAATTCTCAATTACCTTGATTTTCTATAAGGTATCAGTAAAGGTAAGTGGAAAATCGTGAGGTTTTTTTTGTCTTTGTACTTGTTCATTGTGTAAGAAAACAAACACCTAAATACTATTGAAAAAGAAATAAGCCAGTGCCGCGGCTCACGTGGCTAATCCTCCACCTGCGGCGCCGACACCCCAGGTTCTAGTCCCGCTTGGGGCACCGGATTCTGTCCCGGTTGCGCCTCTTCCAGGCCAGCTCTCTGCTGTGGCCAGGGAGTGCAGTGGAGGATGGCCCAGGTGCTTGGGCCCTGCACCCCATGGGAGACCAGGAAAAGCACCTGGCTCCTGCCTTCGGATCAGCGCGGTGCGCCGGCCGCGGCGGCCATTGGAGGGTGAACCAACGGCAAAAGGAAGACCTTTCTCTCTCTCTCTCTCACTGTCCACTCTGTCAAAAAAAAAAAAAAAAAAAAAAAAAAGAGAGAGAGACAACCACAGGTCCTATCACTGCGGGAAGCCACGATGCTCCTCCAGGACCAACCGCAAGAGGAAGTGAGGCCCCACTCACCTGTTATTTAAGGCTCCCCCAAGGTCACAGTCGCAAGGTCGACATCCATCCAGATCATTGCTCAAGCCCCAGTGCTCTGGCTACAGAACAAAAGATGAAGCCTGTCAAGGTGGGTTCCTGCAATTAGACAAGCGGCTCCACAGCAGCAAGTGCTGGCATGCTCTGCTTGTTCCACCAGCCGCTCCTTTCCCCTGCAAGGCAGACAGCCAACTCCAGGGCACAGCCTGCTGAGATACACCCAGGCTGTGGGTCACTGGAGTCGGAGTGCCACCAGGCATCACGCGGCAACTCCGGATCACAGGCTGGTGTCTGCCCTGCAAATAGCCTTCCCCCACCAATTAACATCACAGCATGCAGTAAAGACTCATTGTCTTCACCGGAGTTTCTCTGGGAGCATGAGTCGCACGCGCGCATGCACGCACACATTCAGGGGTCATACATGTCACTTGCAGACAACAGATCCTCTGCATTATAAAACCAATACGAAAGGGGCAGGCACTGTAGCAGAGCAGGTAAGGCTGACGCCTGATGCGCCGCCATACCATATGGGCGCCAGTTCTAGTCCCGGCTGCTCCTCTTCCAATCCAGCTCTCGGCTATGGCCTGGGAAAGCAGTGGAAGATGGCCCAAGTCCTTGGGCCCCTGTACCCACATGGGAGACCCGGAGGAAGCTCCTGGCTCCTGGCTTCGGATCAGTGCAGCTCCGGCAGTTGCGGCCAATTGGGGAGTGAACCAGCAGATGAAAGACCTCTCTCTCTCTCTCCCTCTCTAACTCTGACTTTCAAATAACTAAATAAATCTTTAAGAAAAAAAATATAAGAACATTATAAAAGATGCAGAGTAATTTTTTAACTTTCTGCAATTACTCAACTCTGACTCATCATTATAAACTTTTATTTCCTTCCACACATCGCTCCTCTTGATGAAATTTTCTCTTACATAATTAAGATACTGTTCACGCTTTTTTTTTTTTAACAGCATAAGCATTTCCTCAAGTTATTGTCGCTTTCAATGGCAACCAAATATCACATCGTATAGAAGCCCCCGAATTCACTCAGCTATTTTCCCACTGTGGCTTCCAAGTCTTCCGCTACAATTAACACAAGATGCAACAAATTTCTGGTGAATACTTCTTTGTCCAGTTTTCTGATTACTTCATGTGGACAGACTCCCAGAAATGGGGATTCCCAGGTCAAAAGGCACGCACATTTCTACAGGCTACTGAGACATCTCCAAAATGCTTTTCGGAGTCAAACTGATTCACATTTCTCTGGGTGGTGAACAACTACTAGATAATGTCCTCAGTAATCGTAAGCAGTCCCATTTTTAAAAACTTCTGTTAATTCTCTACAAATGGCATTTCCCTGTGGCTTTCTTATTTATTTATTTATTTATTTGACAGGCAGAGTGGACAGTGAGAGAGAGAGACAGAGAGAAAGGTCTTCCTTTGCCGTTGGTTCACCCTCCAATGGCCGCTGTGGCCGGCGCGCTGTGGCCGGTGCGCTGCGGCCCGCGCACCGCGCTGATCTGATGGCAGGAGCCAGGTGCTTCTCCTGGTCTCCCATGGGGTGCAGGGCCCAAGCACTTGGGCCATCCTCCACTGCACTCCCTGGCCACAGCAGAGAGCTGGCCTGGAAGAGGGGCAACCGGGACAGAATCCGGCGCCCCGACCGGGACTAGAACCTGGTGTGCCGGCGCCACAAGGCGGAGGATTAGCCTAGTGAGCCGCGGCGCCGGCTCCCTGTGTCTTTCTAACAGTGATGCGAAACATTCTCGCAAATTATTCACCAATAATCCCCACTACTTGTGTCTGTCACATTAATAACTTCCTGCTGTGTCTGTCAACATTAACCCACCTGAGAGATGTCAGAACTCACAATGGGGAAAAGCCTTCTCTACTAAACCATGTCACATTCACCAACTACCCATCCCATGTAAATGAGGCGTCACCTACCAGACACTGGTCACAGCGCTGTCCTGTCACCAGGCGCTTACAGTAGCAGTACCCAGTCGCCGAATCACAAGGATTCCCGCCGGGAATGGTTCCCAGGGGATTGCAAGCACAAGCTTTTATCAGAGGCAAAAGGAAGCAGAGAAACACAAACCAAGTCACAGTCTGGCTTGAGAATCGCAAAGTGCAATAGGAATTGCGTACCCGCCAACTCCCCAAGCTTTTCAGCAAACGGACTCACATTTACAACCAAATGGGTCCTCGGCACTCAAGTCATAGAAGCCTTCCTTGCAGACATCACAATGCTCCCCTTCCACATATAGTTTACACCGACACTGACCAGCAATGAGACCCGCTGAGAAGTCGGTGTAACTGTCACAGATGCCTTCATTCTGAGAACCGGCGGGATCACAGGTGCATCCTAGGAAGAGTGGAAAGCACCAGGATCAATGGCCCAGGAAAAGCGACGGGTCTCCGCCTAACTCCCTGTTCCCTTGTACCTTCCAAATCTCACAAAAGCAGACCAAAGCAAGCTCGGCTACCTCGTAGATGCCACTCACAATGTCTTAGGCAGCAGATAAACCAACAAGCCTGGGGCTGCTGCTGCTTATACTTGGAGCTCTGCCAGTAGGATGTTAACCGCCGACTGCTCAATGCCCAAGATCCCCCGAAGATGGCGACACCTGCCAACTTACGCTCACAGACGTTGGGATCCCGGATGTCCCTCTCCGGGTGCTGGTAGTAAAAGGGTTTGCACTGCTCACAGTTGCGGCCCATGGTGTTGTGCTGACAGTCATCGCACACGCCCCCGCTGACGTTGCCGGTGGCCAGGTACACCGCCATGTCAAAGTGGCACGAGCCGGAATGCTCGTTGCAGTTACACTCTGCGTGACAAGATCAATGTCAAAGGGAAGGCCCCCCCTTTAACTGGATTTATTGAGGGAGGGTGGGGTTGGTAGGAAAGAAGCTCAGTTAGCAAACTAGAGGCCAAGGAACCTGTCTGGGTTCCTTGTGTGGGGGGACGTGGTGTGAAGGACCCCCTGGGCCCCTGCTCCGGCTGCTGCACCAGGCCAGGCTCTGCAATGACAATCGGGTGTAGTGAACAGCCACCGAGCCAGCCTCCTTGGATGCAGCAGTTCCTCCTCCAGCCATTCAGCAGGATCCTGAGAGCCCAGGCCAGATCGAACCATCATACTCTTATGCTCAACCCCCACCTTGGCTGTCTGCCCCACAGGACGACACCTGCGGGGGTGGGAGGCAGGTATGTCTTCCACACTGATGTAGCTCTGGTATCCTGCACGGTACCATTCCCAATACACTGAGTTAACCCCAGAATCATTTCACAGCACGGGCTCTACAGCAGCAACAAGAACATCCTCGTAGCCTGCGCTTCACGTTGATCTCCTTGTCTGAACCCCTTTCCACCTCCCTCCCTCTCTTTTCTTTACCCCAAAAAACCTTTGGTATTCTTCCAGGGACAGCTGTGTTCTACGTACGTACCACCCCAGCTCTCACTCCCTGAGTTTCTAGCAGAGTCCATCTCAGAGAGGGCAGAGACAGGGGGCTTCCTCCGGGGTAGGAAGGTTATCAGAATCACTGGAAGTGGGATGACAAGGACAGTGGGGGTCGAGGTCCTATCTCTGACAGCTGGCTGGTTGGAGATGTGCCAGAGGTCACAGCGGGGCCGGCACAGAAACAAAGCCAAAATTCTACCCTGTATTTCCTAGACCTTAGTCATCTACGATGTCTTATTTTTCTTTCTTTCTCTCTCCTGGTCTTATTGCTTTAAAAAGAGGTCTAACGTCAGAGACAACATCTCAGTCTTCCACGATGGTTGCCAGAGTCGCTGGGTCATGCCAAACACACAGAGCCTAATTTAACTGAATGGATATCGTTGGTCTCCCAAGTATATGGGCGCGGAGCTGGGGAACAGGTAGTAGCTTTTCTTCCCTCTGCAAGGAGAGCCCACTAGCCCAGCACCTCCCATCAGAGAGTGGAGACTGGAATCCTGACTGTCTCAAACGCCCCTTTGATGGAGACTTACTTTTGCAAGCATTGCTGTTTCGGCCTTCGGCAGGTCTCCAGGGGAGGTCATGGTAGAAGTCCATGCACAGTTCACAGTTGAGGCCCTTGGTGTTATGCCTGCACAGGCAGTGGCCATGTACCTGGAACATTGTAACACAGCGAAAGCAAATTAAGAGAAAGGGAGGCCAAATGCTCTCCAGATTCCATCCAAAAGATAAACCCAACCTGCCACAGCGGGGTTTCTTAGTTGCAACTTTCGCCCTCCCCTAGGAGTTTTCAATCTTTCTTGTGGCTAAAGCCCCACATCTAGAACAGTTCCTGTTACATAGCAGATACTCAGTAGAAGGGAATATCTTCATATTCTTAAACTCGAACCTAAAAACCATACCGATTCTGTTAAAAATTAAAAATTGTTTAATAATTAAAAATCATAAAAAGATTCAATAAGTGAATAAACATTTTATTATGTAGGAAAAAAAACAAGAATAGAATTAGTTACTTAAGGTTAAAAAACACAAAAAATAGTTACTGGATAGTGTTTTTTTTTTTAACCCTCTGTGATTCTGTATTTTTTCTACTTTTTTTGCCCTCAGAAACCTTTTATTTAAGGAATACAAACTTCATGCACTTCCCACCGTACCATAAAAAGATTCAATAAATGAATAAATGTTTTATTATCTAGGGAAAATAAAACCAGAATAGAATTAGCTACTTAAAATTTCAAAAAAAAAAAAAAAAAAAAAAAAACTAGTTATTGGAGAGTTTTAAAAATATTTGTTGTAACAGAAATCTACAAAAGCCGTAAGATCACACACAGCCTGGAAACAAACCACAGCACACAAGTTTTAGCACCGGGCCAGATGGCTACTCTTCTTTTTTAGTCCTTGTTTGCATCTTTACTTATTTTGCTCTAGGCACAGCACTTAATTTTTCAATCTCATTTTGACTGCAGGAAAAAAAAATAACCATTTGCCACATCTGTTCTTTTCCTTCAAGAAAATACAAAATCTCAGAGAGACAAGATCATGTGCTTTATGAAGGGCCCACGATACTCTGCTTTGTGCGCTGTGGCACCCTGGGGCCTGCTGCAGACCCCTGAAGATAGAAATTCATTCCGCAGGAGGTGCATGTCCTCAGGCACCTCACCTGCGTGCTTCTACACTGCAATTCAGGAACAGGACAAACAGGTCCAACCTGAACCCCTCTGCCAGGAGTTCGGTGAACAGGAGACTGAAGGCTCACGACCATAGTTTTACAAAACCTGCACAGCAGCTCCAAAGCACACACCGCAAGTCCATGCAGTGTACAATCAACCGTGCAATGCACTGTGAGACCCCTGCTGGGGACACCACACCAGCCACACACCAGCTGAGGTCCTCTGCAAAGTAAAAGCCATCTGTCTACCTGGCATTCTCTCCAAGAGCTAGCAGTCAGATTCCAGGCTCTGTTCAAAATCCAGCTTTGCTTATGCAGAGAGACTTTGAACGGGAGTAAGGAGAAGGCTGTAGCTTTAGAAGGGCTAAAAACAGTCACTGCTCCACCTTCTGTGACAAGGACTATGAAGCTTGGAGCAGGCAACCAGCAAGAAGGTCAACCGGTCATCAATTGTGAAGGCCCGCAGGAACCCTGGGGCAGAGGCAGGGACAAGATTTAAGTCCCTTCTACCTGCTACTCGTGACTTAGGGCTCTGTAGCGCATGGCTCAGATCCCTGGTCTCTTCTCCCAAGCAGAATGGGATTAGGTGGTCTCCTAAGCGCTACCTGGCTGTAAAATCCTAAAGCTCTCTAAGAAGTCTCCTAGCAACTACGCTAACTAGATTAGACTAGAATATCCCAACCCTCTCTACCCATTTGGCAAATCAACCACATGCTGAGTTTCAAAATACACTTATGAACGCAGGACAGAAGTGGGAAAGGCGAGAAGCCATTTGATCCCTAAAATGGGATCTCACAGGTCTGGGTTCAAAGTTCTACTTTCTTTGGGCTGGGATCAATTTCTGCCTCCTAGCATAAAGACTGGATGCTTGTGGTTTTTTAATCTCCCCTAATGTAAAGGCAGACCCAATTGTTATTTAGACAACCTTTTAATCCTTGTTGATTAAATTATCAACATTATCAACAGCCTGCAGCAACAAACTCCAAAAATGAATTCAGTGTCTATGAAATGAGCAATGTCCAAGAAATTCTTTAAAGAGAAAAATCAACATTCAACCAACAATATGGTGCGGTGGGCTAAACGCAAATCTGGAAAACTCAAATTCCTGGAACACGGGAAAGGCTTAAGTCAATAGTTCTGTCATTTGGAGCTTCGGAATCCCCTGGATCAAGGAGAAAGCACACAGATGCTCCCTTACCATTCCCTCCACTTCTTCATTGAATCCATCCACAGGGGCGCACTCGCTGGCATGGCCGTAGCAGAAGCAGTTTCCTCGAACCACCATATCATACACCGCGTAGTAGTACTTCTCTCTGATTTCCATTCTGGAATCCAAAAGGTTATCTCCCAGAGTATGCAGCTTCACGAACTTGATTCTCAAGTTGGTGATTTTTAATAGATCTATGAAGGTCACCAAGGAGACGAAACACTTCATGAAACCAGAATTCCTTTGTGATTGCACTATACCCCATCTCATTAGAGAAAGGCATGACCCACGAAAATGGTTTAAATTTACACCCCGCCCCCTTCCCCCACAACACACACGCACCTAGTACCTCCTAGAGGGACACAGTAATAATGTTTAACATAACGTGACAGTTCCTGGAAGAAGGAAGTCACTGCCTTTTCATCCGCGCAACAGAAAAGTCTGCTCCGTGTTGGCGTTGTCTGCAGGCCAATGCATTGTGAAGTGTGCGAGTGGAGGAGTCACGTTGCCAGAACCCACGCAGCACACAGTGGTCTTACGGACTGCCACAGCATCTGGTTCCCACAGTAGCTAGCGTCAGTCCCCGAATCAGAAAACTTCCTTTCGGGTGGGAAAGGGTTTACCCAAGCCCTCCAGTTCTCATTATGATAAGGTGCTCTGGAATGGATGTTTTTTGGTCTATTCTTGGAAGGGAAAATACTATCGGAAGTTTCCCATCACTTACAAACACAGATTTAACATCACAGAGGAACTACTATCCAGGGAGAGAATACCGCCAATGAGTTTTTAAACAATATTTTTGTCTATCATCTTTTGATCCTAGCTTTACAAACCTTTTGCACATTGATCAACAGAATACAGTGCCATTAGAATAAAGGGACTTAATATTGGGATGTAGGGGCAGATTTTTTTTTTCCTAATTACAATTTACTTAACAATTTTTTTTAACATTTTTCCTACCCCTTCCTAAATCTGTAGGCCTTAGCTTATAACAGAAGCCAAGCTATTGACTGCAATCTATAGTAACTGGACAAACCAAGGGCCATTCAACCTTCTCCACTGGCGTTCACATTAATTACTAAGTCGTCCCTGCAACAGTGCGTCCCAAGAGGTTGTTTAGTCCATACACCTGGACAGGGGTGAGCTCCATAGCCTCAAACTGCTCCAAAGCATTGCTTTCACTGACCCGGATGCATCCTTACAATTCACAACCCATGACCAAAGGCTAGTGGCCTCAGAGACTTGCAAAGCCCAGTGTAATCTGCACTCCTTAATATATTCTATAGATTACAATGAACACTACAGAAGCGGCTGTGGGTGGAAGGGAAAGTCTGTGTGTTAGACTTAGGCTCTTTGTAAAATCAGAACTCAGCAGAGACTCCATGGTCCTGCTTAGCTGAATGGCATCATGAACGCCAACACTTCCTCCCGCACAAGGCCTCCTGTTTGGCATCTATTGACCAGATGCCAAACAGCAAACATGAAGAGCTGCGGGAGTGGGTAGAGGCCCTTGAACTGATCTTTGTGGAAGCCTCAGATAAGCAAATGTGCTTCCCCCACCCCCTGCCATATTTTTAACAAGGAGCCCCTGTCCCCGGCTATTGCTTGGCTATTGCTTCTGAAGTGCATCTGGGAGGTCTCAACAATACAAACAACCAAAGACTTATTGTTCCCTTGAAGGCAAAAGCAAATCAGAAGCAGGACTGGGGAGGCTACAATAACATAGCAGGAAACGATGATTATAAAGGCTACACATGCCCAGGTCCCTCAGACGTCCCCTAAAGGGGGCAGACGACAAATCCTTTTTAGGGACTTTTGAGGCGCTGGTCTTAGAGCCCACGTGGGCATTTTTTCTCCCCTGGATTTTGAGACGTGGAGACAAGGCCTCACGGCTCACTCAGAAATGGGCACAGAGCTCCACACGCTGTTAAATATTTGTTCTACGAGAGAATGAATGAGTACATCGCAGGCCAGAGCGAGTCTGGGCCCCATGTGAAATTAATTTAAGTGGGGGAAGCAGCGCTTCTCTGGCAACATTCCCTGGCCGCCTTTTACTTCGCTCTTCCATGCTACAAGTTTGGAAGCTCCATGGGGTCTTGGTTAAAAAAAAAAAAAAAAGGCGGGGGAGGGCGTTGCACAGCTGGGCAAGATCAGGCAGAGCGAGCCCGGCCTCTGCTCATCCCACCCTGTCAATGTGACTTCAGGACCGGTTCCGTGCAAGATTGCAACAACAGCAGTGTCTACGACCTGAATGCCTTTTGTGCGGATCATTTATAAACAGCAACTCACTTTCCCTCCTTCCTAACACTGAGGTCAGCTTTACGATCCCCATGTACAAGGAAAAAAAAGGGGGCTACCACAGTTTTAAGTCCATGTCTTGCCCCAGGTCACTAGCCGCCTTCAGCCTTCTCATTTCCCTTCAGTGTTCTTCCTTTGACAACATGAGCTCTAGCCAAAAGTCATAGCAAAGCACACGGCCCCCTAGCTAGAGATGTCTCCAGGCGTGTCCTGCAGTGTTGCCATGTGGCTGATTTTGGCCAGTGAGATAACGATGAGAATAGAAGTGATGCCTACGACTTCATCTTTAGCTGGAGTTCGCTTGCCTTCCCCAGCCTGGGACAAGGAGCTGGTAGTGCTGATTTAACCAAGGATGTGGATAAAGGTCACAAGGCACAGGGAAGCTGGGACCCTGGGTGGCATTATAATGAGAGCCTCCCAAATTTGGCAAATGAAAGCAAAGGATACTCAGAGTTGCACATAAACAAAGGATTATTTTTAATATAAGTATGTCCCAAATCACATAGAACACAGTGACAACTAATCACAAATGTCCCATGGGACATACTGATATTCATCACAAATATTACACAGGATATAACTGTACTAAAACTATTCGTTTACCTGCAATTCAAATTTAACAGGAGCTTCACCCTCTATTTTATCTGTTAAGCCTACTTACTTCCTGTCTGAAAATTATTTCATAAAAGAGAGGTAAACTTCCCATTTTATCTGAGCAACTGATTTGGGGGGATGTTTGGTTTACGGCAGCTTAATCCATACCCTAATTAATACGCTGAACGCAAAATATGTACGATATTATGATCAGCATAATTAAAGTACGAGTGTTTATAAATCTGTTACTCTTATCAAAATGTGTTCCCCATCAGAAAAAGCTTTGACTACTGCTGTTTTTAAGAGCTGCTGCTTGGGTACCGCAGAGCCACGATGCGAATGGAGAAGGCGGACTCAGCATCAAAGACATAGATTCTGGGTAAGCCTCATTCCAACACTGCTATTTCCCATCAAAGCTTTCCTTTCCAAACAAGCTTACTCTGTATCCTTGGGCTGTAAGGATCTTCTATTTTGAAAGCAGGATCTAAAGCACGAAATATCACCTAAAAATAGATAGCAGAGTTCTTGGTATTTGGGGCATGATCAAAAAGTCGATTTGCAAGTAGAATGTAAAACCAAGACAGAAACAAACCTCTCCTTCCGTTGAGGGCTCGATGTCAGAGTATCGGGAGTCACAGATTATATCATCGACTTTCTTCATGGGGCCCGTTGAGATGCCGGGAAAGGAGCTCTCGCAGTCATAGGCGAAGTATCTGTACACACCCCAGGTCTGCCCAAAGTCAGAGGAGCGCTCTATCAGCATAGCAGCCGGACGGAATGTCTAAGGGCAGGGAACAAAAGTCTCAGTGGAAATGTTGTTGTTGTTGTTGTTGTTACTGGTAACTTGTCTTTTTAAAAAGTCTCAAATGAAAGTGTCATTCAGCTCTGTGCCCCAAACCCTTGACGGCATGTGGTTAGCATTGTAGGCTGGGCTTGAATTCCAAAGACTTCAAGCTGTCCCATGGAGACTTCTCTTGCAAGAAAAGTGTCTGGTCTCTAAATTTTGCACTTTCCCCACCCTGCTAGATTAGCAAGCTGTTTCTTTTTAGAAGTTGATTATAAACAGGCCTTCAGAGCAGACAAATCTTGGTACGTGCAGTCATCCCACCCAAAACAGGATTGGGCGCCATGCTCCTTCTTCATTCGATCATTTAACCACTCAACAGCTGGGTAATGACCTCATGCCAAGCACCAGCTAGTGTCCTTGTGCTGCCTATATCTATGCACAGTCTGAGGTACTGATGTGGGTAATAGTTAATAACACAACATCAAACACCTTAACACAGTCACAGGCAGTGCACTTCGGGGAAACTCAAAGAGGGAACTCAAGAAGCTGGGAAATTCAGCAATTCCATCACTAGATGTAAACCCCAGAAAATGGACAACAGGGAGCCGACCAGATCCTAGTACAGCAATGTTCCTGGAAACAGTAGTCACAACAGTCAAATTGGAGGAACAACCCAAGGGTCCATCAACTGATGAATGGATCAACAACTTGTGATCTCTCTCTGACTCTCTCCCTCACTCCCATAAAATGGTCTATGTATATATACACAAAATGGAATAGTATTCAGCCACAAAATCAATTCTGCTATGTGCCACAACATGGATGAAACTTGAAAGCATCATGCTAAGTGAAAGAAGACATACAAAAGGCTAATTCATGAAAGATTCCACTTGTGTGAAGTATCTGGACCAGTCAAGTGCACAGGGACACAAACTGGACTAGAGGTTGCCAAGGGCTGCTTAATGGCTACAGAGTTTCTGTTTGGGACTACAGACTAAGTTCTGGAAATAGACTCAGTAATATTTGTACAACATTGCGAATACTTCTAATGCCACCGATTCACTCTCTTTCAATTTGCCATTTTAATCATTTCTGTGTTACATATATTTTACTACACTTGGATTTTTTTAAAAAAGTATTTAACAGGCAGAGAAACAGAAAGGAAGGAGACAGAGACTGCCTATCTGTTCAGTCACTCTCCTCATGTCTGCCACAGCTTGAGAGGAGCTGGGGCCAGGACTGGGAATATAATCCAAGCCTCCCATGGGGATAGCAAGAACTGGAGCAGAGACTGAAACCTAGTGTCTCCGATGTGGGATGTGGGCCTCTTGACTGTGAGGCTAAAGGCTCACGGACATGCACCAACTAGATCCTAAAAAGGCCACATGACGTATTCCTCCCAGGGTAGAGGTGGCTGCAGGTAGCAGAAGGGGCTGACTGGGACAGAGAAGGAAGGCATTTGTTTACCATGGAAACGGGTTTAATTTATCTTCTGGCAATAAAAAGGGAACCCTTAAACATGTAAGTGGACAGAATGAAATAATCAGATCACACTTTAGAAAAATAACTCTTGTGACAGAGTTATTGCACATGGAAAAAATGGAGAAAAAATTCAAAGAAAAAAGATGACGGTTTTAAATTCAAGCAATTACAACATGGACAGAAAGGGATGGAACCTTCTGCTCTTGAAACTCTGGCAATAGTGGAATGCGCTGAAATACATGTGGTCATCTATTCAATTTCAGTGCAGAGGGAGGGAGAGGAAAGAAACAGAGGCGGCCGAGCTTGGGTAGCTGGGCAGGTGTGCTGCTAATGTCGATGGCACAGAACAGGAGCAAAGGCACAGCTGCTTACACGCGAGGTGTCCGCCTGGAGACAGCCACCGAACAACTGGAAACACTGGTCTGGCACTCAGCTATGAGAATGGAGCTTGACACATGGATTTGGGAGTTGCTGCATAGGCACAATATTTGAAACTTGCAAGTGCACCATGCATCAAAGGCAAGTCAGAGAAAAGTCAAGGTCACTGTCAAGGTCACTGCTCCAGCTGAAGCACCAGGAGCAGCTGGGCAAGAAGAAGGAAAGCCGAGCAGTGACGGCAGCAGCAGCGATTACATCCTCCACTTAACCCTCTGCCATGGAGCCACGCGTGCACCGGCTATCCAACATGGAAGACCTAGCGGCATGCCTCGGAACTCGACTGTGCAGAAACACAGCCTATCATGGGGGCCGTGCGGTCACGCAGGTGGGCTCTGCCCCAGTGTGCCTCGTGTCCTTTTCTTTTTCTTTTTCTTTTTTTTTTTGGACAGGCAGAGTGGACAGTGAGAGAGAGACAGAGAGAAAGGACTTCCTTTGCCGTCGGTTCACCCTCCAATGGCCGCCGTGGCCAGCGCACCGCGCTGATCTGAAGCCAGGAGCCAGGTGCTTCTCCTGGTCTCCCATGGGGTGCAGGGCCCAAGCACTTGGGCCATCCTCCACTGCACTCCCTGGCCACAGCAGAGAGCTGGCCTGGAAGAGGGGCAACCAGGACAGAATCCGGCACCCCGACCGGGACTAGAACCAGGTGTGCCGGCACCGCAAGGCGGAGGATTAGCCTAGTGAGCCCCAGCGCCGGCCCCCTCATGTCCTTCTAAGAGGAGGCAATCAGAACATGGATATGCAGAGGGACGAACACTTGAGGACACAGGGCGACGACGCTGTCTTCATGCCAAGGAGTGAGGCCACAGGAAAAACTAACCCTGCTGACACCCTGGCCTCAGATTTCCAGTCTCCAGAGCCATGATAAAGTCAGTCTCTTGTTCAAGCCACCCAGCCTGCGGCACCTTCTCGCGGCAGCCCGAGGACATTTAACCCGCATCCTCACGACACAGCTCTCCTGCAGAGGCTCAGGGACACTTGCTGACCACAGGCTAGGCTTGGATTCTAATGCAGGCTCACAAAGCCCAAACTCATCTTCCTCCCTTACTGGCTCTGGCACAGAAGACTGAAAAATGATGGCGAGAGAGACAGGGCCGGGGGGTGGGGGTGGGAGGGGCAGGAGGAAGAGTCATGGAAACCAAGGCCGGATGGGGAATTGGGTGTGATGGCCATGCCAGTGGGAGGCAAGAGATGCAAAAGAATGACCACTGGAGACTCAGCAAAGGGGCAGCGCTCCGACTCGGACAACACGGGCAGTGCGCGTGCAGCACAGGAGGTCAGACTACAGCGGAGGGAGTGCAAAGGAAAATTAAGCTGCTCTAGACAATGGAACCGAAATAAAGATTACTGACTTCCGAATCAGGCCCAGCGTGTGATAGCAATGTGGCTGCAAGCTAACGGGGAAACCCAACACATGCTCAGACCGTTTTTCCTCGTCCTTAGTAACCCTGATGGCTTAATACTCCAAGAGCAAGAAAATGCAAGACTACGCTTTGACAGATTCTTTGTCTTACTGCCTCACTGGTTGCTTAGGTTCTTATTTTTTTCCGCTACCCCAAAATAGAATACAATGACACTGTATTAAACTCCAGAGAGAATCAGACTAAGCATTTAGAAGTAAGGGGGAAGGGGGAAATCCCAGTGATTAACTCCACCATGTGTGCCAAGCAGGCCTGGCCGACTCCCCATGGGACCGGGCTCCAGGCTGGCGAGACTTGGGGAGGTTGTGGGAGGGAGGGGCCCAGTCTGATGCCCCTGGGTCAAAAGGGAGCAGCAGAGGCAAAGCACTGCAGCCAGGCCAGGCTCTGCTTCCTTCTCCGTTTCCCTCTGGAAACTTCTGAGTCCGCAAGGGCCATTGACAAGTCCTCCAGTTTCCTCTGGAGCTACAAAGCCGTTGGAAACCGGAACGACACGTTTTGCCTCAGGAATGGAAGCCTTTTGCACACTCTTTGCTTCGTCATCAACCTTCTCAGGCCTCATGTCCCTGTACGGTTGCCTCTGAATTTGTAACCAACAAAAGAGCTATCCGTTTGGAAACATGTGGCTATATACAAAAACATATGAGCAATATATGCAAAATGACTTTTGCTAGCCCAAGAAAATTCAGTGCACTTAGCAATCAGCTGTCTCTCATGGCAAATTTGGCTAAGAATAAAGATTTGGTCATCATCATCCTTAATTTCAGTTCCTTTCTTGTCTTCATTCCTGCTAATGCTATCAACCATCTTCCACTTACATAGACTTTCTAGTCACTGAAAACAGATTTTTTTAAAATTTATTTTTGTCTATTAGGGAGTCAGAGAGACAGGCAGAGCTGTTCACTGGTTATTCCCCCAATGCCCACAAAACCACCAGGGCTGGGTCAGGCCAAATTCAGGGACCCAACTACTTGAGCCGTCATCAGCTACCTCCCAGGGTGTGATCAGCGGAAAACAAATCAAGAATGAAGCCAGGTACTCTGATATAGGATGAGGGAGTCCCAAATGGCATCTTCACCACTAAGCAAGACTCAAGGCTCTTAACGTTTTCACTGATCAGTTTTCCTTCTACTGCTTCTAATCCCGCTCCACTTTGGGGCTCAACCTTCCATTCTGAAGAACCCACATGTCGGCCGTCAATCATGGGCCTCTTCCCAGTACTGATTGTCCCAGGCAGGCACAGGGAGCAGAGGGCAGCAGGGCATGGCAGCAAGAGGCTGCAGCTTGAAAAGACTGCCAAGTGCAGGTGGATCATCCCTAAGCCAAAAATATAAAACCTGAAATATTTTGAGAATAATATCAGCGCTCGAAAAGTTTCAGATTGCAAAACATCTCAGATTTCCGGATTAGGCACACTCAATTTGGTTGTGTGTGTGTGTGTGAGTGTGTGTGTGTGTGTGTATATATATGTTTTTTAAAGAAAAAAAGTACAAAATCCAAAACGGCTCTGGTTTCAAGCATTTTGGATAAGGATTCAACTGTCTAGTATTTTTCATTTTTAAGATTTATTTGAGAGGTAGAGATAGAGATGAATACTGAAATGTCACTCAGTAATGGCTGAAGTCAGGAGCCAAGAACTCCATCTGGGTCTCCTATGCAGATGGCAGGAACCCAAAAGCGTGAGCTATCTCTGCTGCCTCCCAGGGGCTGCACTAGCAGGAAGCTGGGGTCTAGAGCTGGAGGCAAGTATCAAACCCAGGTACCCTGATGCGGGAATCTCAACTGCCAAGCTAAATGCCCACCCCTCAGCCTTAACACTCAGGGGACTCCGGGGCCACAGGCAGCAGGTGCCAGGTCTTGAGGAGCGCAGCGTATGCGTTAACACCAGGCCACCATCAATGCTGAACTCAGCAATGAACTCCCAGAGCCTGCCTCCTCTTCTGCTCTCCCAGGTCCCTCTTGTCTATTTCTTCCTGGCCTACTTTTCTGCAACAGGTCTCACTTTCTTGTCAACGGTTTTCTATCTCCTCTAAGGTTCACCCCCTCCCTCAACAGGCGGTCAAGACCCCGACTCTCATCTGCTTTAGCACTTCCCTTCCTGTCCCTCCCTACTCGAAGACAGGGGCCAATCTGCACCGCGCTTGCTGAGCCACCCTGCCTGCCGGCCCCCCGCCAGCCCTTGGCTCTCTCTCTCTGTTTGCTCTGCCAAAAACAGCTTTTTCCCTTCCACCTCCTCACACTGAATCCTGCTCACCCTTCCTAGCCTAGGTCAACCTCTGTTGCCAAGCTCTCTCCTTGAGCCCAAGCTAAAATTAATCTCGCCCTCCTGTGTGCAAACATGTATTGTCTGGATTTCTGCTATGGCACTTGGCGCACTTGGCCATGAATCAGAAGTTATTTGCATGTAGCTCTTCCTCTCCTAGAAGATTAGAAACTCCCCCAGGCAGGAACCATGTTGCTGTCTTTATAAACCTTCCATACAGCCTAGGACAGTTTCTTATAAGGAGAAGATGATGGAATGCAGTCACACACTTACTTCTTCAGCAAATATTTGCAGAGCAATTATCACAAGCCAAGCATCGATATTTAGCAAAACTATCAAGTCCCCGCTGAAGGTCTGGGCGCCCAGATGACCCACATCCATACAGCAGGCAGGAACATGATGCTGTCCTATGAGGTACATATTCATTTTCCCATTTTCACCAATTATAAAAACCAAAGTCTGGTTATCTACACCAGTGAGGAGCAGAGGGATTCACACCCAAGTACGCCCAACCCCATAGACGTAGCTTTGCTCAACCAGACTAGAATCCAAAGGAGAAGTTTTCTCCCATCAACCCAAGTCTCACAATTTGTCCTCACTCTTCAAGTCTCCATTCAGTTACTGCCTGCTCTGTTTGATCTTCTGCGCTCAAGTGCAGAATTTCAACTTTGGCCCTTTGTATTCGACTGAATGAGAAGTCATCTGTGGACTACATGGCCCAGAAGTCCTCTGGATGGAAAGCAACTTGGAGCCGTCCCTGTGTACAAACAGACGCGCTCCCCAAAGGGAATGACAGAACCATAAACGAGGAGGAAGATGACTTCGAATCTTTTCTGCTGTCCCAGAAGGTGAGGGCAACACACTCAAGCATGTCTGAGTTTCAATCTAATCACCAGGCTCAGTGCGGTCAATGAACAGAGAAGGGGTTGGGTGACAAGGAGTGCTGAGTTATTTAGCAATAGCCCTCCCTCACCACTCAACATCAGGTGTCACAGCCGGTTACAGCAGGTTCCTGGGAGCCAAGCAGGCGGATGCAAGCTCAGATCTGGAGATGGCACAGCCCAGGGTCCCTGCTACTCACCCTCTGCCTCCCATGCCCACCCTTGTTCCTGGCCTCCCAGCCTAAGGTAGCAATCAGAAGTGAGATTTTCCCGGCCACCTGCCCACTTGGAATTCTGTCCCTGCCACTTTTTCCTATCCTGGGAGGATGTCAACAAGGCCCCTAAGTCCTACCAAAAACTAAGCAAAAGCGATTTCAATCCGAGAAGCAAGGAGGAAATTAGGGGTTGCATGCGCACCAACACGCACTTTAAACCATGTGCAGTCTGTCATTTCCAGGCAGCTGCTTAGGAAGCAACAAAGGGACTTTGTACAGAGACATTCCCCAGTCCTGGAGTCATTTTGCAACTCCAAAAGAAAACCGATGAGGAAATCCACATCGGAGAAGGCATTCAGTTCTTAAGGAGCTGTCAAACCGTTCCCACAAATTATGCAAAGCCTTCAAAACTCAAGACAATGTACTTCCTGAGCTCGGCATTAAAATGTAAACGCAGGGACCAGGGTCCTCTCTCCAGATGTTTCCCTGTGGTCTGGGAGAGCCTCAGCCCTGTCCCTCTCCATCTAAGGAGAAATACAGAGACATCAAATGAAAAGTGTGCGGTGGAGCTACCTTAGAACGAAGACGCTCTCTGGTCAGTGCTGTGAAGACAGATGTAGCTGTTCCTGCCCACGTTCACAAAACTGCCCAACTGTCCCAGTTGATGGCAACAATAACATTGAAGCATGCACTTAGACCTACTCACAGGAGACGCGCGCGTTTTGAAAGGGGCGGTGACAGTGGATTCTCACCTTGAAGGTCATTATGAGATGGGTAAAATGGAATTCTGCTTCCAAGTCCAGCTGGATAGTGACATTTTCCACACCTACGGGAGTATTTTGAAAAATAAAGGACACACTAGGATCAGCAGGGACATCCACGGGCAAGTGAACTTATGGTCTTGAATTATCTTTGTGTTTCTTCCAGAAATTCTCTGTGCAGCCCATCTTCAGCTGAAGCCAAAAGTAATAACAACAACCACCCTTTGTGATTATTTAGCAGTAAAACCCAAGTCAAAATAATTCTTCAGTTAGCCACAAATTCCTTGCTGGAGCTCAGCCTACTGCATCTGCTCACTGGAACAAGACACTTGGCAGAACGCCTTGAGTTGCTGTCAAGAAAGACATCTCTTGCTTAGGAGAAATAGGAGGAAGGGAAAACATCTTCCCAATCCTCTAAGCTAATGGGGCTCTCAAAGGGGAAGGGAGGCACTTCCTGTGCCCAGTAGGGGGTCAGCTTGCAGTGTGTGGCACTAGGACAGGATCCTCCTCCAGTACAAACACACAGGCCCCTTTCTCTGTGCAGCAGCAAAGAAAATAAACCCGAGTCCACCACGTATGTCAGTTATAAATCCAATTTAGAAAAACCTATCCCTGATGGGGAACCCTTTGGATGCCTTTCCACAATTGAAAAGCCACGCCAAACAGACAGAGAATGGGTCGGATAAACAAACTGGCCCAGAACAAACACTAACATCTTCCCTTTCAGGGAAAGCCTGAACAAACAAAGGCGCCTTTGCCCTGCGCCCTGAGGGTTAATCATCCTACTTTAACAAGCTCAGGAGGCCCCCGGAATTCCAGAGATGGAAGCCCCTCCTCCCCCAGCCCAGCCCGAGGGCCCCTAGGCCTGCTGGTTGGGTGGTAAAGGTGACTTTTTCCTGGGTTTGAGGGAGCTTCTGGGGCCCACCCTGCAGACCCACAGTGGTCTGCCATGCAAGGGAAGACAGGAATGTGTCAGGACGACTCATGTCACAGGCCGGGATGTTTTCAGGAAATCAGTAGGGCCTTTCGAATTAAACTCCCCTCTGGAAAGCGGCCAAATCAATTGGGGGGAACAAAGTGGTTACTGGAACGGATGTGAGCGGGAATGGTCCAAGCAAACACCCTGGCCATACTCACTAACCTTATCTCGCTTGTTACAAAGCACCGGTTGCACACTAACACTCTGGGCAACTACAGGTCCCTCCTCTTCTAGACTTTGACAGACTTACAGTATTGGTCCATAATTAGGAGATGGCGAAATAATGTCAGGTCCAAAGCTAGACTAGTAGCATTTCTGTAACATTAAGAATGCGCGCTGCAACGCGTGCACCAGAAACACATTCCATTTAGAGCTGCCGCCTGAAGAAGCACCTCGGCTTGCTTGCATTTATTTATTTATGTATTTATGTATTTATTTATTTATTTATACTATGGGAAGAGAAACCTACGGAGGAAATAAAACAAGATCATTCTTCTGGGATGTATTTGGTTTCAGTCGGACTTAGCAATGTTCATCATGAAGGGTGAATTAAAAGCAATGGTACATTGCGGCTGGCTCCATAGCTCAGGGGTTAGAGCACTGGTCTTGTAAAAGCAATGGCACAGGGCATAGTAGGCTAAGCCCCCATCTGCAGCACCAGCATCCCATATGGGTGCCAGTTTGTGTCCTGGCTGCCCTACTTCCGATCCAGCTCTCTGCTGTGGCCAGGGAAAGCAGTAGAAGATGGCCCAAGTCTTGGGCCCCTGCACCCATGTGGGAGACTGGGAAGAAGCTCCTGGCTCCTGGCTTCGGATCGGCGCAGTTCCGGCCATTGGGCCATCTAGGGGAGTGAACCTGTGGATGGAAGATATCTCTCTCTCTCTCTCTCTCTCTGTCTCTACCTCTCTCTATAACTCTCTTTCAAATAAATAAATCTTCAAAAAAATTTAAAAAATAAAGGAAAGCAAAGCTCAAAGTTAAAAATAAAAGTAGCTGTACATTCCAAGCCCATTGCTATGCCTGATCACTGATAATTTAACACCACCATGCACAAGCACAGTCGGTGCAAAACACACAGAGAACAGATAAAAACCACATTCATAAAGAAACTCTTTAACTGTGAAGACGAGACAAGAGACACACGCTAGGGTATAGTAACAATCGGTCTGACTTTCTAAAGAGACTAAGTTCCATCAGTCTAATCTCACCTAATCTCTTGTGACACAGTGACAGAGAACCCAAGCCCCTCTGTTTGAAAATCCCTTCTTTCTGGCATTTGAACTCTCCTGTTCTACACATCCAATGCTGTGGAAACTGATTAACTCCTGCTGTCACCAAGAACACCCTTCCCCTGGAACCACAGTACAAGGAAGCCGGTCTCTCTGCCCAGGGGCTGCAGAGGGAGCAATCTTAATCCTCAGGTCCAGGCGTCCTTCTCCAAACTGTCTTCCTCTTTCACCCGAAGATTGTGGGCAGTCAAGAAAGGCTCCTTGGCCCTTGCCTTCCAGAAACTTCTCCCTCACATTCAACTATCAGTCACGATACTCCCCTGGAGTAATCACTAGTTCTACAAGAACTCATCTAAACTATGCATGCTTTCTGAGGACCCAAAAAGCTGATAACCAATGGGAGCCCAAGGCCCACCATGGAGCAAGCAACCATCCCTAGAAACCAGCAATTATCTTGAAAACCTTCGCAGCTCAATGATGAGAAGTCTACTCCAGCAGGTCCCCTTCACAGAATGACTGTGGGGACCCAAAGCCTCCCAGCTGTGGAGCTATTTTAGAGAGCCCTGGTAGCACCCAGGTTTCCCATGGCCAGGCTGAGGTTCACTTCTTTGAGGGTTTTTTTTCATTTATTTAAAAAATAGCTATCTAGTGGGGCACTGTTAGTTAACACACACACACATACACACACACACTACTTGGATTCCGTCAGTTCCAGCATCCAAGGTTTAAAGGTATTGGCTTAGTGGTAGAACAATCATAACATCCTAGCAAAATGAATTTATGAAACCAAAACCCAAATGAAAAAGGGAAAGAGGCTGGATTCCCACACTCACTGGGGAGACTAACTTAGGGCCATATTCACACTGACACACTCTGAAAAACTGCTTCCCGGTGCTTACTCATGGCGCTGTTATCACTATGATGACATTCCTCTGTAGATGGAAGGGAGGTGGGGGCTGGGATTTTGCCCTTGTCTTTGATGTTGATCAAAATGGAAAGGTGCTATGTCTTGTGGATACAGGCCTCAGAGACAGTGAGGTCTCCCCACGCCCTCGGCCAGACTGCCCCCAGTCTATACACACACTCCCCATGGTTTTGCTTGACAGATGCTTCAGGAAGAAGGATCAGATTATACCAAGCCAAGTTAGGGCTCCAGGCAGTAAATCTCTCAGGCTGTAATTGCAGGACAGAGCAGCCAACCCTCATTACAAACACCCGAGAGCCTGTCGACTCCATCCGGGCTCCGCTCACGCTCCATGGAACTTATTCCCACACCAGCCACGTACCATTTTCAGATTGCCACCAAATCTTCAGGCGGTTTGGCGCGAAGGTGGTGACAACGTTCTCAATGAGATGGCTGTCAGGATTGAGGGTCTCGTGATAAGGATCTTGGGAATCGCATACGAAGCATTTCTTGTCCTCCTGAAAACAAAGTTGGTCTCAGGAATCTAAGAAGCAGTCCCTCCCTCCCTCCCCTCCTTGTGCACATACACACACGCACACACACACAGAAACAAAACGCAGGGAGCCCACAATGTAAAAAAATCAAACCTGCAGCTTCAAGAAAGACAAAAATGTAAGAATTCCTCAAATGACTTACATCACACCCTTCACTTTCAGCTTACTGAGTCTAAAATACCCCTGAAAATATCTCCTCGCACGTTCAAGGTCAAAAGTAAAAAGAAGGCATTGTTTCCACAGGCTACTATTTTAATCAAAATCAAATTTCTAGGCTTAAACTTTAATCTCAATAAAGAGTCGAGAAGCTTACTCTAAAGCAGAATGCAGGAGGAGTATTAGGGAATTTTTGCTGACACAAGGCAAAGTGAAAATGATAGAAAAAAAAAGAACAATTCATTTGGCCTGATTTTCTAAAATCTAAATAAGGCAGAACCAAGTATTAGGCAGAAGTATTTAAAGAGGCTTTAGGAGCTTCCAAACGGGCTTTCTTCATTTCTTCCCTGCCCAGGCAATGAATCAGTGTGGTGGCAGCACAGGGGCTCAGCTGCAAGCTATGTAGACTAGCTGAGGGATGGGGTACAAGGCTGCCCTGCCATACTGGAACCGCTACGAACTGGGACCAATTCAAAGAACCCCACGGCGGACACGAAGCAGCATGAAGACAGCTGTAGGCCTTAGAACAGCCGTGATGTCTCTTAGCTCCCAGCTCCCTAGCGTGAGGGCCAGAGCCGCCCAGGCAGTCATGGCAGAGGGCTCCCTGGTCTTCCTGTTCTACTCTGGTGGATCGCAAGCACAGCTCATTAGTCCCCTTTTCACATGGATCTTGGCTCTGCACCTCCATTTCCTGAAATGCAGATGACTTTTAAGTCTGAAAGTGATGCTAAGACTGACTATATATATATACACACACATATATATATATATATAGCCACAGACATCTTATCAACAGCAAGGGTGACATTCTTATAAGGACAAAAAAACCCAGCAGTTATATTTTCACGTTTGTACATAGTTAGTTACTACCTTTGTCCCAAAGAATTTTGAGACTGACAGGATGTACTAACTAAAAAACAAAAACCAGAAGTCAGGGATACATTGGGACCCTGGACAAAAGGAACTTCCTGTCTCCATTTTTATAGCCACTAAATGCTTGAGAAAAGTACATGAGCACGCTCTCTCTCTCTGTGTTTGTGTTGGGTCTGATTTCTGTGAAAAATCCCCTACAAATTCACGGCTAATCAAATAAACCAATGAGTCTGGCTCTGCTGGCTTTGCAGATGAGAAGCCCACGACTCGTTCTGCTCAAAGGCGATTTCAAAATCGGGTGATTCATCAACAGGATGTCCTGGCTTGTGAAGTCAGTGCTAGCACAATGTCTTAGCTAAAACTTAAATCCTAATATTAGAAAAGGCAACAGCAACTGCCTTCATTAACTCATAATCAAAGAAACTAGTACCGGAGGACAATTACCAGAACTTAAAAAAAAAAGGTGGCGGTGGGGGGTGGGGGGAGTTTCAGTATAGTCTCCCCCTGTTCAGGAGGAGGAAGCTGTCTAGACATCTCCATATAAACCTGGAAGCAAAGGAGAGGAGTCCCCTTGGGCACATTCCTTGGGTTTAGTATATCAGGACTTTCTGCTTTGTAACATTAACTCCATTTTGGGGCACCTACCATGCCAGCCACTGGCCACTGGGCCAGGTGGCTATGCAGGTGTGTGGAATAACAGGGTTCTCAACAACTGGCTTGAATCTGCCCTACCTGTGAGACTAACACTTTCCGCTTTTCTCAAAGGCCAGAGGGAACTCCTTCCTAAACACCTCGAGAAAAAGAATCCGATTTGGGATCGGTTATATTTTGCATCTTCCTTTTAAGCTGGTTTCCACTGCCTAAATACGACCCTTGAAATCTCCAATCCAGGTCCGCTTTGACAGAAAGGTAACGCCTGGAATTTCATGCCGGGTCTTCTTCCCTCAGGGTCCCACGGCAACCAGGGCAGTTAGAAAAAAGACAAATGGGTGCCAGGCGTCTGTCAGCGCTGCAATTACCTTCACGCAGGTCAAAGACTTGGGAAAAACTCAAGATCACAGCTCAGGAAATAAAGAGAATAAACCACGTTTAAGGTGCACTTCCAGCATTTACAAAAAGAGAGAGAAAAAAAAGGCAGGACATCTGGAGCCTGTGAGTAGCGGCGGAGCACTGCGCAGGGGTCAGACATGTGTGCAGCCCTGCCTTTCCATACCGACCAAGCGGGCCGCCGGCGGATACAACTGTGCAAACTGAGATGGGGCAAGAGGGTGAGCCACTAGCCTAACTCCGGGACTCCCCGGCTGGCTGGGCTTCCTATCTGGATCAAGGGCAGGATGCGGAGTCCCCGGGGCCTGCCCCTTTGGTCTGAACCGGAGAAGGAGGAGGAGGGGAGAAGGGGGAGAAGGAGGAGGGGAGGAGGGGAGGAGGGGAGGAGGGGGAGGAGGCGGCAGCAGGAGCAGAAACTCCAACTGCCTATGTGCGTCCGCCCTCACCTGCAGGTGGCTGACAATACAGTAGGGTTCGGGCTTGTGCAACCCACAGGTCGAAGTCACCGACAGCTTCTGCGCGCGGCCAATGAGCAGGTCGCCGGTGGCGGGGTAGCAGCTGCCTTCCGCACAGCCGTAGCTGAACTCGGGTTCTTGAGCGCGCACCTGCAGGGCTGCAAGAAGAGCGGGCCACAGGGATTGGGGGTGGGTACAGCTCATGCCCAGGCAAAAGGAACAAGTAGTGCCGCGGGGAGGGAGTCAGTTCATCAGAAGGCAGAACGCACACAGTCAAAAGGCACAACGGAGAGGTGCGCGCAGGGGAGGGCTGTAACGTCATCAGGTTTGCCCAGCAGTGCACAGCATCACTCTCTGGAAACCCCGCTCGTGCCCACCCTGACCTGCGGCCCCTACTAGAGGTGGGTGCACAGCATGGTCACTTAGAAGTGTGCAGAGCTGGGCACAGAGGCCAGCTGCCCAGCGCGCCCAGGGAGCCTGCAGGCACGCGGCAGCAGTGCAAGCACCGTGGGAGGGTGCGAGTGCAGAGCGCGCGCGGAAATTCACGAGCGTGGCTTCCGAGGGCGGCGCGTGGACACCGCTTCCCCCACACAAGGAGTGGGTGGATGGTCCCTGTGGCTCTGCAGTGGCTTCAAAGCTTCGCCATTCCAGGAAAGCGCTCGCTCCAGCTGTTTCTGGTGCCACTCGGGAGACAAATGGGGATGGTTAATTAAAGCCACATGGCCCCAGTCTCTTCCCAGGACTAAGCCGGCGCTGAACTCCGGCACTTTTCTGGGTAATAGGATCCTGGACAGCCCTTAGCTGCTACCCTGCCACCCCCAGGGAGCCTGCCCTCCGCAGTGAGGAACCCAGCGGGATCCCGCCGCGGGTGAGCAAGTGATTGAGCGGCCGGGAAAGCCCGCAGAAGCCGCGGCTCTGGGCGCAGAGCCCGGGGATGCGGTCCACAGTGATTCCCGTGCGCTGTCCCCAGCCGCCACCGGGCTGGGGCGGTGGCATTTTATCCTAGAGGAATAATTTCCAACCAGTCCCTTCCCCCGATCCCTCCAAACTGGAGCACACGGCCTCGGGCTCTCCTCCCCCAAACCCAAGTGCTCCCGTCCCCACTCGCCCCTTCCCCCGGAATTACCTAAGAAACTGCAAAGCAACACCTGGAGGAGCCCCATGTCCGGTGCCTGTAGCCGCGCGGCCAGGACAGCGGAGGGGACCAGGTACCTGCCGAGCCGCCTGCCTTTTCTTCTCGTTTTCCTTTCTGGAAAGGTGGAGGGAAACGGCAAATGTTCAGAGAGAGAGGAGAGGGGCCCTTCCATTTCCTGCCGCTCCCACGGAAGCAGGGGGTGGACCGGATTGGGGGAAAATCGCGCAGCCACTTTGTTCTCACCAGGCGCTGCGAGCGCTCTCCGACTCCTGGCAGCCCCGAGCCCAAAGAAGGGAATTACAAAGTTTAGCCTTGGGAGGAACCGAGGGAGGCGCCTCTGCTCATGCGCACACACAGAACAGGGGCGGAGGGGGCGGGCAGCAGCAGCGGCCACTGCGGGGAGGGGGCGAGCTCCAGGTCCCACCCCCCGGCGCGCTTCTTTTGTCTTAGGGCTGTGAGGTTTGGGCGCCAGGGTTCCCGGCGTGGGAGGACAGGCCCGGTCCGCCGCTGCGGGGCGCACGCAGATCAGGCGGTCCAGTGGGGGCGGGATGCGTTGGGGCTGGTCTCCCAGGTAGGTGTTTGGATCCCTGGCGAGGGGGCTGGTCGGGACCTACCGCGGACTCGTGCGTGTGCTTACATTGGCGAGACGTGAGTCACGAGAAGATGCCCAAGGCTACAAACTCGCACCAGGAGCGCGCCGGCTGTGCGCTCCACAGGAGGAAGGCAGGTTAACCCTTTAAGAGAGTCGAGCTGGTCAGTCTGTCCTGGACAAGCTAAGCCACCACTCCATCTCCCGACCCCAGTGTCAAAGCTTGTGCGGCTTGGGACGAATCTGACCCTACAACATCTTCGCAGGGAGGAGGGAAAGTGCCATTGGCCAAGCACCCTTTACGCATGCACTGACTCAGATCTGCCAGGGCTTCTTACTACCCACGTGGTCTCTGCATTGAATTATCCATGTAATTGGTTTTCCTTTTTTAAAAATCTACCTATTACCTGAATCGAGAAGATCAGCTAACTTCTCAATGGCCGCTCCGCCAATGACTCCTTTTCTCATCTCACCGTTGAAGGGCCGACATGGCCAGGCAGCCGGATTTCCCTCCCGAGAGCCACTTTCCCACAGCCTGCAGCAAAGCACACCCCTTGCGGATTCTAGGATTCTAGCGAAGGAGGGAGGAATCTACCGTGCACAAATCGGCCCAGGAAAAAGGCTCTCCAACAGCACTGTGTGTGTTAGAGACACACTGCTGAAAACAAGGGTAAATTGTAGCTCACCCTGCTCCTGCAGGGTGGAGAGGGGAGAAAGGCTGGCGACAGGATCCCACTACCCCTTCTGCGAATGAAGCCCAATTCTAATGCCATTAGCCGCAGAAGGAGTCAAAAAACGGGAGCTTTCTTTTGTTCTGCACTGGCCAAAAGTGCCTGGAATAAAGGAAGTGTACAGCCCCGAGATTGTGTTTGTTTTCCAGCGTCTCTGGGAGGAGGGTGTGGGTGGCTAGCCAGTTTATAACTTAGCTGCAAGGAAATCGGCGGGGGAAAGTTTAATCATTAGACCACAGAGTAAGCTGCTTTATGAGTTTATACACCTCCAGGAGGCTGAGGGAGGCAGGGGCTCAGGTCTTGGTGAGGCATTACTTATTCTGCACTTGCCCGACTGCACCCCACCCCGGGATGGGGGCGGAGTGGGGATTTTGCCTTTTCTGGTGCCCAGGAGCCCCTCGGTTGGTTGAGTGAGGAGCCCCAACAGCACTGAGAAAGCCAACACTGTTCTCAAGATCTAATGTTGCAATGGAGTGCAATGACAGGAAATGATTAAAAGCCCAATTTCTTTGGTCCTTGTTGAGCTTTTAACACCCCGTTCTGAAGTTTCACGTGACAGTTTTCCACCTGTGCACGCGGGCTACAGCGCTCAGCTGCGCCCTCGCTGTCTCTCCCTGCTGAGTCCTCTCCCCTGAAGGCTGGCCGCTCGCTCTCCTGATCGCTTCACTTAGCACTACAGAGAAAGAAGGTTTTTAAATCTCATGCGTGCATGTGCACGCACGGGGAACACAATGCTCACTCACCTTCTCATCACTCCACCTATCAAATGGTGTACCTGCATTCCTACCTTATCTTCTGTATTCCTCTCTGAGAGTGTGCCCTGCTCTTACTTATCTCCTAAGAGCTGCGCTCTCAGATGCTGTCACGTACAAACCTGCAGCTAGCTTAAGTCAGAACAAAGCACACCCTGCCTGCATCCTGCGCACCCCCCACTCGTTCCCTCCCTTTGACATCAGAGCCAGCGACCCTGAGAAGACCATCTGCACATCTGTTCCCTGCTTCCCCCAAGTCTCTCCCTAACTCGCTGCACCGCAGCTTCCATCAGCGCTGTTGGGCTTGGCAGTCGCCCTGGACCTCCAGTAACTGCCGAATGCAGTGGGATTTCCCTGCTGTGATCCTGCCTCACCTTGTTGCAGTAGAAACTTCAGGTGATCGCCCATCTTTCTACAGATCCCTTCCTCCCTCGCTTCCAGGACCCAACTCCGAAGCAGGACTTCAATTCCTCCGCTCCCATTTCTCTTGTCCTTCTCTCAGCCCTTAAATACGGGTGCTCCCGAAGGCCCTGTCCCTTTTTCTCATCCACCTGCAGGGGCTCCACTTGTCAACCTGGGTGCCGCCGCACCCCAGCTCTGTTTCTAACGTGTGCTTTGTGTAGAATTTACAGCCAGCCACTAACGAGCCGTGCAGTCTCTCTACTTTCATGACTCACAGGTACACAAAACACATGTCGCAAAACTGAACTCATTGCTCCACCTGTCTCTCCTAGTACAAAACATGTTCTCTCTTCTGTTACCCATTGCCATTAATGACACCATTGTGCAACAGAGACCTGGGAGCAGGGCTGGCTGTGTGAGGAGCAGAGCCTCTGTATTACCAAGGTGAAGACACCAACAAAGGAGCATTAACCTAGGCAGAGTCTCCCAAGTGCACCTGCACAGAGCACACACCCAGGAAGCCAGCACAGCCTGGGGATCAGACGTTCCCTCTCCCAGCACCAGATCCTTCCATTTCTGCTATCCTAGCCACCAGCTGGCATGTCCCCATTGCTCCACCTCATCGCTTTGCTCCACTTCATTCAGTCTCTCCCGTCTGAATGCCGGAAGGAGCCTCCTGGCTGTTCTTCCTACTTGCAGACTTTCTTCTATTTCCAGATTCTCCTCTCTGCAGTCTAAGCCTCTGTGGTAGTCCCACTGGGATTTTTCAGAGGCACAACCTGGCGCATGTTACTACCTTATTCAGAAGCCTTCAGCGGAGGAGGGTATTGAAGTTAGTGGGCAAGACGCCTGTATTCCACACCAGAGTACTTGGATTCCGTATCTGGCTCCAGACCCCAGCTGTTGCAGACCCTGGGAGGCGGTAGTGGTGGCTCAAGGGATTGGATTCCTGCCACCCACGTGGGAGGTTTGGATTGAGTTCCTGGCTTCTGGCTGCAGGCTGCAGTCTGGGTGTTGCAGGCATTTGTGGAGTGAACCAGCGAATAGAAGATGCTGCTCTCTCTAACTCTCAAATAAGGCATCAGTGGCTTCCCACTGCTCCCTCCCTGTAGGTAACGCCCTTTCTATACCTACATCACTGGCTGCCTGCTACACAAGCCAACTTTGACCTTGTCAGCTCAGTACAGAACTACTATGCATCTTGGAAGACTCCACTTAGACCCTCTCTGTGAGGCTTTCTCTGCTCCGGCAGAGAAAAGCCTTGTAAAAGCCTGTTATAGCATATGTGACGTAACACCCTAACTATTTGTTTATACCCTTATCTCTCCAAACAGGCAGTGAAGTAAGTATTGTGCAACATTCATTTTTGTATTACCATTGCTTAGAGGGACATGATACATGGTATATGTGTTCAATAAATAGTTCTAGAAGGAAAGTGAATAGACTAGCCTAAGTTTTTTTTTTTAAAGATTTTATTTTTATTTGAAAGACAGAGTTACAGAGAGGTAGAGACAGAGAGAGGGGTCTTCCATCTGCTGGTTCACTCCCCAGATGGCCACAATGGCCGGAGCTGCGCTGATCTGAAGCCAGGAGCTTCTTCCAGGTCTCCCATGTGGGTGCAGAGGCCCAAGTACTTGGGCCATCTTCTACTGTTTTCCCAGGCCATAGCAGAGAGCTGAATCGGAAGAGGAAAAGCCGGGACTAGAACTGGCACCCATATGGGATGCGGACGCTTCAGGCCAGGGTTTTAACCCACTGCATCACAGTGCTGGCCCCTAGTCTGTGTTTTTCAAAACGTCCTTCCTATGTTTTTAAAAATGTTCTTCCATCTTCAATGTCTACTTTGTTTCTACCCAATATGAATTTCTTCCTAGTCAAGAATGTCTTCCTAGGCAAGGGGAAAAGCAGCATCCCCACTCAACCTAGTTCGTTTTAGGCACACTTACAAATTCTTAGAATAAATTCTTCTTGTTGGCTGTTTCTCCTACGACTTCCTCTGATTGCTGAAGATGCTACAAGTTTGGAGGAGACATCTCTTGGTATTAAGTAATCCTGTCCAGAGCTTCACACGGGTTGAAGACACAACTCCCTCGTGTGTGTACCTGGTCCTACCTGCCTGCCTCAGCACGGGGCAGTCCTTACCGGCGAGCTCTGCTGTTTTTTTGAATGGCAGATGGAATTGCAAATTGCTGGTTGTGCCATCTCCAAGAACGTGTTGACAGTTATTTCCTTAAAGCATTTATTATTTTGTTTTAAAAAATAAACCCAAGAACTATTTTCAAGGTCATCTCCATTTTCAATCTTAGAATACCATTTATGTGTCTCATTGTTTCATTTTAAATTCTGACTGACAGTTGGAACAATCAGGATGTTACATTTTTTTCCCAAGATTGTATTTATTTGAGAGGCAGAGTTACAGACACAGAGAGGTAGAGACAGAGAGAAAGGTCTTCCACCTGCGGTTCACTCCCTAGATGGCCACAATGGTGGGAGGTGAGCCGATCAAAGCCAGAAGCCAGGAGCTTTTTCCAGGTCTCCCACGTGGGTGCAGGGTCCCAAGGACTTGGGCCATCTTCCACTGGTTTCCCAGGCCATACCAGAGAGCTGGACTGGAAGAAGAGAAGCCAAGACAAGAACCACCACCCAAATGGGATGCTGGCGCTCCTGGCAGATGCTTAGCCTACTACACCACAGCACCAGACATAGAAGAAGCTCCTGGCTTCGGATCAGCTCAGCTCTGGCAATTGTGGTCATTTAGGGAGTGAACCAGCAGATGGAAGACCTTTCTCTCTCTGCCTCTCCCTGTAAGTCTTTCAAATAAATAAAATAAACTTTTAAAAAAAAAGAACATAGATTCCATGACTGGTCAAATTTAGAACCATCATTACATAGTACCTTCTATATACTTGAAATCCTATACAAGGAGTCTTAAAAAAGTTCCCAATTATGAAAAAAAAAAAACCTGCATGGATTTCAAATTTTGTACCAAAATCAACTCATCTCTTCATGCCTTTTTTTTTTTTTTTAAACAGGCAGAGTGGACAGTGAGAGAGAGAGAGAGAGACAGAGAGAAAGGTCTTCCTTTTTGTCACTCCCCCTCTTCATGGAGGAACGACACTAAGCCCTGCCTAGGCTTCATATCCGAGTCACGGCACCATTATGTCGCTCCCCGTCTTCGTGGAGGAACGACACAGGACCCTGCGCTGTTCTTTTGTCTGCTCGGCCCTCCCCGGGTTTGCTGCTGGTTCTTCCCAGGTTGGCTACCGTCCCTTCCACCTCTGTGGAAGGGCGGTTCCCCCTAGCCACTTTCCCCACTTCCGCGGGGGAGCGGCACACCGCCGGCCGGCTCTCTTGGGGGCTGCTCAGGTGTTCCTTCAGATAGATGTTCCTGGTGCATGTTGTCTCTCTCCTCCTTTATAGTCCTCTTCCACCAATCCCAACTCTGCTACCCACACGCCGAGTACGCTGCTCTCCTCCAATCAGGAGCAGGTCCTGCTGTTTATTGGTTGAACTGGAGGCAGCTGTGTAGAAGCTGCTTCTCCCTTCTCAGCGCCATATTGTGGGAGAGCAGATGCATAGAATAAGTCTTAATTCCAGTAACTTAGTCTAGTCCGGGTTGCTCCCCACACTTTTGCCGTTGGCTCACCCTCCAATGGCTGCCGCGACTGGCGCGCTGCGCCCAGTGCACCGCGCTGATCTGAAGGCAGGAGCCAGGTGCTTCTCCTGGTCTCCCATGGGGTGCAGGGCCCAAGGACTTGGGCCATCCTCCACTGCACTCCCTGGCCACTGCAGAGAACTGGCCTGGAAGAGGGGCAACCGGGACAGAATCCGGCGTCCCGACCGGGACTAGAACCCGGTGTGCCGGTGCCGCAAGGCGGAGGATTAGCCTAGTGAGCTGCGGCGCCGGCTTCATGCCATCTTCCAGACTTTTTCAGGTCCTCTGGAATTTGTCATTGTGTGTTCAGTGTCTCTACCACCCAGGAATCTTCAAAGGCAGAGACTGTTTTAGATTTTGTATCCTCATGGGATGAGAGCGCTGCTAACACACTCATGGTATAGATACTCTGTATCTCCTTCTGGGTGAGTCAATGGCATGGAGGAGCCCTTCCTTACAGGAACACCCCGCTGTCACTAATGCTGCCTCTGTGATAGGGAGGCCAGCGGCCGGAATCTGGCAAGGAGCCAGGGGTTTGAAGCCTCAGACTGTGTAACAGAAACTGCTGGCTGGGCCCCTGTTAACTTCCTTGCTCCCTTCAAATGGCAACACCATGTGGGATTTCCTAGAGAGGCTGGTCCTTTGTGTTCAGCTCACCAAACTGGGGGTGGGGCTCATCCCACCGTGAGTTCCAGGCTATTCTGTGCATTTCCAAGCTCCTTCTGTCTGCAGGTTAGACCAGGAATTGGTGACTGCGATTTTGTGGGGGGTTCTTGGGGAGAAGACCTCTTTTACTCCTTGGCTGGGAGTTATGTGAGTATCAGCCTGGAACTGGTGGAGGTTGCCCAAAACCAGAAAAGAGAGGTGAAACAAAAGACAGTGGATTCTTAAGCATCTTCATGGAGTTTCTTGGTCCAGTTAGGCCTGAAGCCAGCACACGTTACTTTCACCAGTAAATTCATTTGGACACGTAGCATGAGAGAAACACAAGACTTTTTCATTTTTGGCCTGAGATTTGGGAAGCTTTTTTTTTTTTTTTAACTGCAGTATGACCTAGCTAAACTGCCCCATGTGGATAGAACGTTGTCAACACCATTTTAAAAGTGGCCCTCCATTTTTACATGACTCAAAAGAGATGCCACAAAACAGTGTCCAGATCTAAATTTAAACGTTGTAAGGTAGTCACTAAAATAGGCTTCATCTGGGGCCAGAGCTGTGGCATAGAGGATAACACTGCCAGGATTCCACACGGGTGCCAATTCGGGTCCTGGCTGTTCCACTTCCAATCCAGCTCCCTGCTAATATGCCTGAGAAAGCAAGGGAAGACGATCTACATACTTGGGCCATCCTCCACTGCACTCCCTGGCCACTGCAGAGAGCTGGCCTGGAAGAGGGGCAACTGGGACAGAATCCAGCGCCCCGACTGGGACTAGAACCCGGTGTGCCGGCACTGCAAGGCAGAGGATTAGCCTATTGAGCCTCGGCGCCGGCCCTTTATCTACCAGTTTTAATCAGGAGTCCACGCCTATTTTACCTCCCAAGAAGGTGCATGATCCAACTCATCTTTGCTTGAGAATTCCAAACCCTTCTAAGTTCTAATCTGTATTTAACAAGAATACTGTGGAAACATTCTAAATGGAGCTAGTGTTTTCAGTTCACTGTTTCTTCTCTGTTTCTAGGTTTTGGCACCTGGTTGCTAACCCAGCTGTTTAAAAAATGAGGAAATAGATCCACATCAGATCTAGAGCTAGAGAGTCCCAAGCAAGCTTGTGAAGGAAATGTTAATAGATTCATAGCAGGATTCAATGGAATAGACAGGACAGCCTGACCAGTACTCCAGTACTAGCTAAGAACCCCAGCTTCATTTTTCTGATCTGACATCTTTCTGTACCTTCATCTCTGAGTGAGTCACTGTGTTTACGGGAAACACCAATGTCAAACTGAGCAGGCAGCTAACAGTGGTGGGTATTTACTTACCTTTTAGAAAACTCAGTGCAGCTCAGTTAATCTCCTCAAATGCTCCATCCAACATTCTATATTTAAGGACTGTTTTGAACATTTCTCTTTAGCTGATGGTGCTTTCTCTAGTTTGTTAAGGATGCTGAAATTCAGAAAAAGAGCAAAGGACTTTATATACACACACACACACACACACACACACCATGATTTAAAGGTTTTAAGTTCTCCTTTATTAAGATTTGGATTCTCTCTGTATTTGAAAGATCACGTTCAGCTCCCAGTAGGCCCCCAAAATCTTCACCACACCTCCTATGTGTTCTTAGTACTGCTTCTGGCACATACTTGGTATTTAGGAATTGCTCACTGAGTGAGACAGTGCTTCGTTTTTAACCTGTGTTTTCAACCCAGTAGGTTCAGGCCCTTATCTTTGTACTAGAGGCACATTACAGTCTAATCTACTTTTTTGCAACAAACCTGTCCCATAGTTCTGGCTTGTTAATTATTACCTAAGGTGATCCAGGAGACTGGATTTAATTAGCAAGTTAAACACACCACCACTGTTCACAGCTTGTGTGGAAAGCAGATCCAAACCTCCAGCCCAGTGCTTTCACTCTGGAATGCTGAGATGTTCACTAGGAGTTCATTTCAGAGGTGACAAATTCACAAAAGCCTTCTCCTCTCTGTCTTGCCTCCTCTCAGCCAACCATAACACCCTTGATCTTTCAGATGAACTAACTCCACGGCAGTGGCTCATTGAGGGGAAAAGCCCGTTCTTCCGCAAGGAGAGAGTTTGGTTCATCACAGCTGGGGTGCCAGCTACTGCCAAGGCCATCTGTGAGATTTAGGACAGCGGCACCTAGAGCCCGTGGCTATGTTGTAATCCCATCAGAAGCAAGTCTGCAGTAGGTCTCACTCCAACATCAGGTGCTGTTTCTAGGACAGGCTGTTTGTCAGAGAAAGGTGTCGGAGGACACAGTTGCCATCTTCAGCATGGCTAGCAAAATGCCAGTGTTGCCTCCATTCTAGGGAGGAGCTGGTGGCGTGGGTGTGGAGGGTGTTTATTTTTATACTCCAGGCTCTGGTCCTGCATACAGATAAGTATTCTTAGTGCTGACACAAATAACCCTTATCACACTGTGCACCTTATTTAAAAGGTGAGAGAGCAAACACACACACACATAGGTTGCCCCACACAGAGACATCCATCATGAGTGGGTAGTGGGCCAAGAGATTGGCCAGAAAGGAGAAGAGGTAGGGGAAGGGAGGCAGACAGGGAGTCCAGCAGCCCCTCCACGCCATGGTCTATGGTGGGGAGCGGGTAGAGAAAGATAGAGGGAGTGAACACCTCCCAGTGTTGGTATCCTGAGGTCCATGAACATGAAGCCACCTGAGAATTTTATGGCATCTCCATCAATTACATATGAAACTCAATATCCATAATTGCATGGTGTCCCCCCCCCAACCCCGCCAGCTCCTGGGATAAAGCAGATGCATCCTGGGAAAGGAGATATTTTGATTGACAAGTAGAGGATAGAATTACACATGGGGACTTGGGAGTTCCAGCTCAGTGATCCTAAACTAACTTTCTGCCCGTTTACCCCACATCACAAGGACTAAGCGACTTTTCAGAGGTCCTATTTGGAAACCAAACCTGGGGATAGAGAATTTCGTCACCTACCCAGAGGGCTTGCTGATCCAGTCGGTGATGATCGGCAGTATTTCAACTGTGACTTTGGCAGCTCCACCTACCCACCTATGTACGTAGTACAATAAGCCTCATCAACAATCCCCCTCATTCTGTAGCAAGCATTTCTTATGCACTTACTGTGTACCAAGCACTGCTCTGTGGGAGTAGTATGTAGACTATGTTTAGGGAAGACCAAGATCACCTTACATGTATGTGCTAGTGGTAAAATAAAGAAGAGTTAAAGGTGAAGATGATGGTAGAATATAATTTTTTATTTCTAGAAATAGACACATACAAATACCAATAAAAGCTAAGGAAGTTCTAGAAGGAGGCCTAGCAAATAACAGTTATCTGATTATGGGATTATGTTTGGTGTAGGAGTTAAAGGGGATTCTGACTTACCTGGAAATCCACCCCCCCACAACAAGGAGAATGTATTTGCCTGTGACTATTATAATTAAAAACAAATATTATAAGCTAAGGTCTATTTTGAAATACCAATGTTTGTTGGACTTTGAAGAAAATGTTGACTTGTACCGGTCTTTGTCTGAAATACAAATGCAAAGGCCAATGAATAAAAAGCGAACCTTCATCCACAGTCACTCATGGATGATTGAGCACCAGGAGAAGCTCCCCAGCTGGGACCATGGGGGATCACCTCACCGCTGTGTGCCCCAGTGTCATTGTCTGTGAACCAAGTCCGAAGGCCAGGTGCACTTCTCGGGACACAGGCCCCTGCAGGATTCAGGCGCTCTGTCACCTCTTTGTCCTCTGCATTCTCGCTCTATCAGCCACCCCTCCCAACCCGCCCTTGCCCTCCTGAGTCGCACCATTCACCAAACCCCAGGCCCTATCTCTTGGCTGCTCCAGTTCTTCCCACCTGGAATGCCTTGCCCTCTGCCAAGCCGGCTTTTTTCCCTGCCTTCAAAGCCCAGCTCTAACACCTTTTCACACAAGGAACCTTCTTAGCCCCACCACCCAGCCACAGTACTTGGGTTCTGCCTGTTGGACAGGGTCTTTCTAGAATGTTCCAGCATAGATGTGCAACCAGGACAGGCACCAGCTTACCGCATTTTCTGCTCCATCTCCAGCACCACATAGGGTCACGATGAGTATGTCAAATAAATGGTGAGGGTACCAATCTAATGTTCTTATGCAGTAGATTGCACAGGTCTTGAGAGTATCCTACTTTTCCCAGCATTGTGCACAGTACAGCCACCGGGCAGGTGCTCATCAGACACTGCACTGAGAGCATCCAGAGATGAGGAAATATATGCTTGGGACTATGTCCACTGCGCTTTCTGGGGAGAAATCATTCACCAATAATTCTTGAGCCAGAACATGTCATGGCCAATACACAGTACTCCTTTTTTAAAAGATTTATTTGAAAGTTAGAGTTACAGACAGAGAAGTAGACAGAGAAAAAGATCCTCCATCTGTTGGTATGCTCTCCACATGCCCACAACGGCCTCTCCCAGGCCATTAGCAGGGAGCTGGATCAGAAGTAGAGCAGCCGCGACTCGAACCGGCACCCATATGGGATGCCAGCACTGCAGGCGGCGGCTTTATCTACTATGCCACAACATCAGCCTCATTACTACTTTTAAAACCGTGTTAACATGCTGCACGTTACCCAGTGCGGAAGACAGGGAGGGAAGCATGCACTTCACTGTGATTGCTACATGGAATGTTTTTTTTTTTTTTTTTTTTTTGACAGGCAGAGTGCACAGTGAGAGAGAGAGACAGAGAGAAAGGTCTTCCTTTGCCATTGGTTCACCCTCCAATGGCTGCCGCGGCCGGCGCACTGCGGCCAGCGCACCGCGCTGATCCGATGGCAGGAGCCAGGTGCTTTTCCTGGTCTCCCATGGGGTGCAGGGCCCAAGCACTTGGGCCATCCTCCACTGCACTCCCTGGCCACAGCAGAGGGCTGGCCTGGAAGAGGGGCAACCGGGACAGAATCTGGCGCCCTGACCGGGACTAGAACCCGGTGTGCCGGCGCCGCAAGGCGGAGGATTAGCCTAGTGAGCCGCGGCGCCGGCTGCTACATGGAATCTTAATACACAAGCTTCTCACTGCAAAGGTTTGCATGACTGCTCTACGGGAGTGAATAGGATGTGCACGAGGCCTGCCAAGAAGCCACTGCATACTGATGTGGTGATGATGTATGTAAGTCAACGGCCCCAGGCCTTAGTAGGCCCGTTCAGAACGAGGTTTATGAGGATACAAGCATCTGTGATTGCTTGGAAGGTAAAATTGAACCTTTCTGGAGGCAAGTTGAAATAGACATTTCAATTTAGAATAGAGGCGGGCATCGTGGCACAGTGGGTTAAGCCGCTGCTTGGGACACCCACATCCAGTTAGATTACCTGGGATCAAGTCCTGCCTCCTAATGGGACACAGCAGGCGATGGCTCATATGCCTGGGACCCTGCCACCGGCAGTAAAGACCCAGGTGGGATTCCAGGCTCCTGGCTTCAGCCTGGCCCAGCGCTGGCCGTTGCAGTCGTTTGGGTAGTCAGTCAGTGGATGGAAGATCTATCTGTGTCTGTCTGTCTCTGTAACTCTGCCTTTTTTTTTTTAATATCAAGATTTCATTGGCCCTAACTTTGCCTTTCAAATAAAAAAAATTTTGAATATACTTGTCTTTGATTCTGATTGGGGAAACTTGAAAGTGTTTACAATATTGTTTACATCAGAAAAGCCAGATGTAATCTAAATAAACTTCAGTAGAGAATTTAAATAACTATAGTAGATCTTTGTAATCAAAGACCAAATAACTACCTTAAAAAATGGGGCCTCTAAGTGTGTAGGAAAGTTGGTTCCAATTATGAAAAAAATGCATTATATAATTCATGGGGGATTAAAACAGGGACCACTCAGGATCTACATAGCTCAAAATACTAGATAGCTGTTTCTTTTATAGTATAATTTTCTCCCTATAAAGAACATGCATAGCATAGCCTTGTTCTAATGATATAGTTCTAAATTTAAATTCCTGTGGCTGCATTCTTAGAAAGTGACCCTTGACAAGATGGAGATAACTGGACAATATTCACAACCCCAAGAAGATCTCAAAGTGGCAAGAATAAATCACACTTGCTGATTTTCCTAGAAAATACTCAGAGACTTCACAGAAACTCGAGTTAGAACCGAGTAGGAAGTGTTACGGTCTGCTCAGGTGTGAAAGCAATGTTACGGCGCCACCATCAGTTTTCAACCACTTCCTTTGCTTCTCTGTTCTAATCCAGCAACCGTAAGCTGCATTCAGAGTTGAGAAAGGTTCCTCTCCCTCTTACCATAAAGTCTGTTTATATAATGCTCGAATCTCTCAAATTGTAAATTAGAAGTGTCACCCCATCCTCGCTGGGCTGAGGGTGAGCAAAATTTTTTGTTTGTCAGGAGAAAACTTGGAATACGCCTTTCTGTGTATCTGCAGAATACGCAGAAGAGATGGCACTTCCACGAGAGGTAGAGCTGGGGCTTTCAAAAGGAACTACCATTGAAAACCTGTCCATCATGTCTAAATACATTGACATCTTAACAGATTTGTTAGAAATGTTCAACTCCCTGTTTCCTAGTGACAGCGAGGGCTCTTTTAATCCCGAATATTTGATCTCTCCCATTCATATTTTGCCTTCCCTCAATGACTCATAAGTCAGCGAGACCAACACAGAGCTAAACCTGAATGTCATAAAGATCCCCCCGTGTTTATCTTTAGATAGGGAATGTTTATACAGCTTCCCGAGCTTGGAGCTTCTTCCCATGGTACGAATCTCTGGAATTCTCAAACACTGGCTTGGTTGCTAGATTTCCAGACTCTATTTAACTTCTACTTTTAATGCTTTCTAGAAGCTTCACAGTAAGGTGATGCTTTTAATTGGCTCAATAAACTGAGAACCAAAACAAAACCTTCTGCTGAATTAGATGTTCACTTCAACAGAAGCAACACTCTTCTGCAAAGCCATATAACTTGGTTATAGGTCACACAGAACCCATGTTCCCAGTCAAGGAACACTTTTAGTAGTTATGTTTATTTTTTGTTTCCTTACATAATCAAATTTTGTTCAATAAGTACATTTTTTAACATAAGGCTTACTATCTAAAATTAGGTCTACTTTGTTATTTTTAAGTGGAGCCCCACTTTCAAAAATAGCATAGAAACTTTTGAGAACGTTTAAAATCTGTTTAATCATTACAACTGTATGTTTTCTTAATTGGCTATTCTCAAAACACACTCGTCCCGAGAGATTCTGCATCTTTGTTCAGTGGCATCTCAAAGATGAAATAGTTCCACTTGGTTAGTTTGTTTGTCCTTCATTTTCTTTCAAGCAAAACTACTTTCTGCAAAATGCTTATCAACATAATTTATGGCAAAGTTCATGTCCATGAAGAAATCGGTCATTTTAGGAAAATGGCTTGCTGTTCTTGATGGGTCATTTTTTTTTATTTGACAGGTAGAGATAATAGACAGTGAGAGAGAGAGAGAGAGAGAGAGAGAGAGAGAGAGAGAGAAAGGTCTTCTTTCCGTTGGTTCACCCCCAGATGGCCACTATGGCCAGAGCTGCGCAGATCCGAAGCCAGAAGCGAGGTGCTTCTTCCTGGTCTCCCATGGGGTGCAGGGCCAAGCACTTGGGCCATCCTCCACTGCCTTCCCGGGCCACAGCAGAGAGCTGGCCTGGAAGAGGGGCAACCGGGACTAGAACCTGGTGCCCACATGGGATACTGGCACCGCAGGTGGAGGATTAACCAAGTGAGCCACAGCGCTGGCCCTTGGTGGGTCATTTAAAAGAATTCAAACAAGTTTAAAGAACAAGTAATATAGCAAGAGAGGATGCAACATAAGTACTGTCGTGGGATGACAGGCGTTGTGGTACAACCAGTTAAATTACTGCTTGTATCACCGGCATCTGCTAGAGAGCAATGGTTCAAGTCCCGGCTGCTCCACTTCCAATCTGGCTCCCTGCTAGTGCACCTGGGAAGGCAGCAACAGAAGACGGCTCAAGTACTTGGGCCTCTGCCACCCACGTCAAAGTCCCAGATGAAGTTCTGGGCTCCTGGCTTCAGCCTGGCCCAGCCCTGGCTGTTGTGGCCATTTGGAGAGAGTGAACCAGCAGACGGATGAAAGACTCCTTTCTGTCTCTTCCCCCTTTCTCTGTCGTTGTGCCTTTCAAATTTTTTTAAAGGCAAGGCATGTATTTTTTTTTTTTTAAGATTTATTTTATTATTTGAAAGTCAGAGTCACAAAGAGAGAGAAGGAGAGGCAGAGATAGGGAGGTCTTCAATCCGCTGGTTCACTTCCCAGTTGGCCGCAATGGCTGGAGCTGTGCCGATCTGAAGTTAGGAGACAGGAGCCCTCTCCCTGTGTCCCACATGGGTGCAGGGACCCAAGGATTTAGGTCATCCTCCACTGCTTTCCCAGGCCGTAGCAGAGAGCTGGATCGGAACTGGAGCAGCCAGGTTTTGAATGAGCACCCATATGGGATGCCGGCACTGCAGGCGGCAGCCTTACCCACTAGGTCACAGCGCTGGCCCCCAAATTAATTATTTTAAGTATTGCTGTGAGATCTGTTTTCCAATGACAACTGCCTTGACATTTTTTACCAACCAGCTGTGTGGCCCTGGCTGCATTAACCTCAGAGCTCTTCAGAAAACAAGGGGGTAGACTAGGAAATTGCTCTAATCTCTTGCATTTTTCAATGCCACAAGCCTTTTTCTCAAATAAGAAACACCAGGGAGAAAAATCCCGTGAGACAGGACAGCGGATGCTGGTACCTAGTGTCTAGTGTCTCTAGACGTTTGCCCAGCTGTAGCTAGCTCTTCTGGGACAGTCATGTTAGCTGTCTTCCCAGTACATGTAAAGATTATCTTCTGTTGGTGGGTTTTAAGGTTTTTGCCTTGTACTGTTTTTATGCGAATGTCCTGAAGCTATTTCAAAATCCTCACAGTAAGAAACAAACAGTGTTAAGAATTACATTTTTAAATCTCGGAGTCCTGTTGGGCTGAGTGGGGACAGCTTTACCACACTGGATACCTCCCCTATTGCCACTGCCCAGTGAGCGCCAATACGCAGCCAATAAGCCATGCCCCAGCCTGTGGATGCTTGTCATTGAGGTGAACCGCAGAGTGGTGAAGTGACAGCGACTGACGCTGCTTTGAATCCGACCTGACTGTTAAAAACCACAGAATTCATGTCAAGGTGAAGGAAACATGTCTACCTCTGCTCAAAGACTTCTCGGTCCGTGACAGTGTTGACTCAGGCAAGGTTGCTCCGCATCACGCAAAGTTTGATCAGAAGGCAAATCTTAGGGAAGCGGAAGCCTCCAAGAGTGGTCTCTGGCATTCAGTGAGCAAAGCTCAGGATGCCGAGCAGGCTCCAGTTCCTCCCCAGAAGAGCAAAGCCAGGTGTTGACAGATGAGCAGCTGTTAGAAGTCCTGTTGATGCTGCTTCAAGTTACAAGAGGAAAAATAATTGCCTTTTCTTTAGCTCTCCTAAGAAGAGAGAAGGAACAGAGGGCTAAGGGCAGCCAGCGTGCAGGATCTTGAGCTGATCATGGAACAAGCCAGGAGACCTGGGGTCACCCAAGTTCTTAAGCTCTCGACTGCTTTCAAGTCCCAGAATCAGGGCTGGAAAAGAATGTTGGTTCCCAGTAGCATCAAGGGAATGAACGAGACTCAGAGCATTCTACTGAAGCTTGTTCTGGGCAAGAGGGCAGGGAAGGGAGAGGGCTAAGTATGTGTTTGGTAAACGCATCTGTTTAATGGCTCAGGACCCCTGAGAAGCCCGCACACCCTATTTGTACTTCCTCTGCATTTTGCATTGTCTTGTGCATATAAAGCTTTCTATTTATATGTGAGCGTTTAAGTGTGGCCTTCCATGTTTTCTCTGCTTGGCTACTTCCTGAAATGAATTTTTCTAGAGAAAGTCTAACTGGACGGAAAGAGAAAGGAAGCCTTCTCTTTGGCGCCGTGAGCTCCGCCTGTGAGGCCCTGACCTCCATCTGGGAGCCACTTGTCGTAATCCACAGCCAAGTGACTTGGAAAGCAACGATGATCTTGTAAACTCAGATGTGCACGGCTGTGCAGAAGCAAAGAGGCCCCAAGTGCAAAGGGAAGGAATCAGGCTGGAGGGGAGAGAGCAGCCAGAAGAGGAAGAGCCATGAGCTTGATTTGGGGAAGGCAGGGAGGAGTTTTAAGAGTGGAGAAAACAGCAGTCTTTAAAGCTGCTGTAGACTTTATTTGTTACCAAGAGGGACAGGTGGGGAGAAGGATTTGCTTCAAAATTTGTTTTTAATTTGAAAGGCAGAAAGAGGGAGAGAGAAAGATCACTCTCCAAATGCATTCAACAGCCAGGGTTGAGCTGGGCCGAAGCCAGGAGCTCCATGTGGGTCTCCCACGTGGGTGGTAGAATCCAAGCCCTTGGCCCCATCGTCCGCCACCTCCCAGGTGCATGAGCAGGGAGCTGGATCTGAAGTGGAGGTAGGACTTGATCCCAGACACTAGGATATGGGATGTGGGCATCCCGAGTGTCAGCTTCACCTGCTGTGCCACACACCCACCTGAGGAAGAGTTTCCTTTCGAATATACTCCACCTCCACTTGACACTTTCTCCTGAACACGAAAGCCAAGACTTGAATTGTTCTCAATTCCCTTTTTGGAAAGGCTGAGCTATAGGAATTGGGTACCATAGTTCAGAAAGTTTGTGGGAAAATGGAATTAAAAGTTGATTTTGGTGCAAAAAAATGTATGCCCATTTCTTTCATAAAACCCATCTTCTAGGAACCTTTTGAATACCAAAATTATATTTGAAGGGCCATCAGATTATAGTTGATTTGAATTCAGCAATGGTCTGAGGTCTACTTGGTTCCCATCAATTCAGAGTCAACTTGGGGAACTGATATATAAGTGAGTGAATCCCGAAGTCTTTCGAGTGGCCCTAGCATGCTGAGTTCCATAGCAGACAAGAAAGCATCTGAACATATGCTGTGTCCTCATGGAACTGACTCTCTGGTTAATGGGATAGTGTCCCAGCCAACTGACAGTGTACGAGACCAAACCTCAGAGAAACAGCTTTGAGTTAGGCGAGGGAGCGAAGCCTCCAGAGCTTTCTCTATAGAAAGGTTGGGTTTGGCAATGGGAATTTGGAGGCTGGCAGACCTGAAGGGCTAAGGAGGAGGGTATGCAGTATAATAATAACCTCGAAAGGGGTCTCTATAATACCACCCTTTTCTGGGAGCTCCTCCTCCAATTGAGTTTACTTAGTAACCCTGGGAAGGAGAGCAGGTATGTTTAGTTGTCACAGCTGAAGCAAAAAAGGACATGGGGCTCAGAGAGGTCATGCCAGAGACAAACCAGAATGCGCACTCATCACCTGGCCCTTGGTTGGCTGGCCCCATGCTGTTGGGCACAGAGCCCTGTTGTAGCACTCTGGATATTTGGGTCCTGAAGTCCCTCAAAGATACTTATGAAGATGTTGGGTCAGCTGCTCTGTGGTCAAATCCTCAGAGGTTTGCCAGCAGGTGTTAGGGCTGGTGGTTAATACGCCTGCATCCCGTACTGAAGTATCTGGGTTCGAGCTCTGGCTCTGCCCTCCATTCCAGCTTCTCACTAATGTCTGGGAGGCAGCCGGTGATGGCTAAAGTACGAGACTCAAACTGCGCTCTCAGCTTTTGTCCAGCCATTGCAGGCACTTGGGGAGTGAACCAGTGGATGAGAGCTCTCTCTCTCTCTCTCCATCTCTAGTTCTCAAATGATAAAGAAATATATAGAGAGATATCTTTGAAAACCCAGAGACTTGCTTTTGTTCATGTACAAGTTTAAGGTTACCCAAGGGAATCAGGCACACTCAGCTGTAACCCACCAGGTCCTGGTGCCTCTCCACGATGCTGAGTTACCTGGGAATGTCAATCGGGAAGAGACTGTCAGGGTGTCTGTGCCCCCAGGTCCTCTACAGGGGTCTCAGGCCGGCTGCAGCCCCTGACCGAAGTTCACAGCTCCTGTTGCACCAGCTCTTCAACTTTCAGTTGTCACCTTCTTACCTTGCCCTTCAGCCAAGGGTGGCTGGAACGCCTGTCTGGTCCCAGCTCTGGAACACAACACTCACCTTGATGGCTCTCTGTCCACACTCAATCTTTGCCAACAGTCCAGCTCACGTTCTCTGTTTCCGACTCGGACCCTCACTGGTACCATTGTTGAATTATGGGATCCGAGACTTTTCCCAATTAACCCACAAAAGACAGTCACAGATGCAAGGGCATGAGGATTTGTTATTTTATTGCCAGCTAGCTGGGGCTCCCACCGACACATACAACATAGTGCAGTGTGTGGGGGGGTGAGAAGCCCCGCCTCTCTCCTTCTCAGCATTTTTATACACTTGAGTAAACAAGTATATTCGTTATTATGCAGTATGCTAATTCCTTATTCTTTATATGTAAATTACCTAAATTTGAGCATTTTATTGGTGCATCTCAGCAGTCTGGGACCACGCGTCTCAGAAGGAAGTGGTCACGCTAGGAAGTAGGAGACCGTTAATTTCAGGAAGTATTTTCTAAGTTTCGTTTTCTGAGAATTGGGCCTTCCTGTCTTCCTGGAGTTTGTGAAGCCTGTCATGGAGGTACAATTATCCCCGTCCCCCTTTCTTACGCTGGACATCCCGCATTAAGTCATTGAGCAAGCAGCGCAGTACAGAAGCAAAACGCAATTGATATTCAGCATCCGCTAGTTCTAGATACATATATATATATATATTTTTCATTTCAACACCATCAGCCAGGATCTCAAGTTTCACCAGGGTTAGCTTCACCCCCGAGGTTGGGGAAGAGTCTGATTACCATATTCCAAGCCAACTGAAAGCAAACAGCAGCAGCAACCACAACCACCACCCCACAACAAACCAAACGGAAAGTATATTGGTTTCCTATTGCTGCTGTAACTACCACAAACGTGGTGGCTTAAAACACACAAACTTGTCTTAAAGTTGTGCAGGTTCGAAGCCCAACATGAGTCTCCCTGGCCCAAAGACAAGGCACTGGTGTGATTGCGTTCCACTCGACCTCTAGAGCAGAATCCCTTCCCTTGATTTCTTCCAGCTCCATCTGCAAAGCAAAGCAAAGCAAAGCAAAGCAAAGCAAAGCAAAGCAAAGCAAAGCAAAGCAAAGCAAAGCAAAGCAAAGCAAAGCAAAGCAAAGCGATGTTACACCAAGGCCTTCTTATGCTTCTGTCTCTCTCTTCCTCCTTCCTCTTCCACTTTAAAATCCCCAGTGATTATATTGAGCCCACCTGGATAACCCAGCCCACTCTCCCCATCTCAAGGTTGCTGATAGGTACTTGACTTCCATCTGTATCTTAATTTCCCTTTGCTGTGTAAGGCAATGCTTCCACAGGTTCTGGAAATCAGGGTGTGGACATCTCTTTTTGGAGGGGAGGGTGAAGGGAGCATTATTCTGCCTTCCACAGAGAGTAAACAGCTTCCTTCTAGATTTTAGTCTGGAAGTTCTGTGCACCTTCACTCCCATCTTATTGGCCAGATTTTGTTGCATGTTCACCCTGAATTGCAAGGGAGGATGAAATAGAGTCTCTCTGGCTAGGCAGCTATGCACCCTGTTAGAACGCGAATTCTGTTCCCAAAAAGAAGGAGGAGAATGGGTACAGGACAGCAGTTTCCAGTGGATGCACTCCCTCCGGCTGGGATTGTGTGTTTTTGCCAGGATCTGCCTCCAAACTTCCTTCTTTTCATTCTGTCCCTTTGATGTGTTTGCCTAATTGTGCTCACCTACTGGCTGTAAGCTGTGCTTCCATTGGGGTTGGCTTTTTATCTTTGAGAAGAGGTAGAATTTTCTGCTTAATGAGCCCCACTGGCTACCTCACTGGTCAACTGGTCTCGTGTCATCATGTGGATTTTCAGACGTGATTAGCTGGGTTCCAAATACCCCCACCTGGCCACACCCTTACTGGCCCATTCCGTTACGTGTGACCTACCCACTCCACTGCCCATCTTCTTCTTTTTGAAATAAATTTTTAAAAAAGATTATTTGTATGAAAGTCACAATTTCAGAGACAGGGAGAGAGAGACAGAGAGAGAGTTTTTCATCCACTGTTTCACTCCCCAGATGACTGTAACTTCCAGGGCTAGATTGGACTGAAGCCAGAAACCTGCACCTGGGAGCTCCCTTTGGGTCTCTCACTTGAGTGGAAGGGCCCAAGCACTTGGGCCATCCTCTGCTGTTTTCTCAGGTCATCAGCAGGGAGCTGGATCAGAAGTAGAGCAGCCGGGAATTGAACCAGTGCCCATATGGGATGCTGGTATCACAGATGGCAGCTTTACCTGTTAAACCACAATGCCAGAGCCAGCTCTGAGATCCTTTCTGTATGTACGTCCTCATTATCGTACGTGCTTCACATGCTTTATTTAGGATTTTTTTTTTTTGGCTTCTCACATCAAAGCCACTTTCTTAAAATTTATTTCTTTGAGAGGTAGAGAAAGAGGAAGAGAACTCTCATCTGCTGATTCACTACCTAAATGCCCCCCAACAGCTAAGAGCTGGGAACTCAGTTCAGGTTTCCTATGTGGGTGGTAAGGAACCAACTACTAGACCATTATCACTGCCTCCTTGGGTCTGTATTAGCAGGAAGCTGGAACCAGGAGCCAAAGGTGGGTATTGAACCCAGGTCTTCCAAAGTGGGATACGGGTGTCTTAATCACCCCTTACATACTTTATTAGATAGGCACGCAGAGCAGTTCCTTCCACAGTGAAACTGGTGGAGCATCCTATAGGCAGAATACAAGGATCTGAAACCAAGTGGAAACACATGTAACCCAGCTCCCAGTTATGGCTGAATGACTCCCAGGCAAAACGGCACTTTCTGTACCTGTGCCTTTGGGCTCCGACCGCCTAAGGAAGAATGGTTTTACTCAAGGTCACACTGTTTGTTCCATGGGACTGGAAGTCACACCAACAGCCAGCTCTTTCAAGCTCCTCGAGGGAAAAATGAAGTAGGCAAAGAAAGGAGAGCGATTACAATTTGGGCTGGCACCATTGATTCTGACTCTTAGAGGGAAACAGAGCTCCGGAACTCAGCAGTAGTTGGGGGAGGACACTGGAACTCAGACAATTCTCATACAACCATGTCCCAGGGAGAGACAGAGAACAGGGCACTAGGGCCCTCCACAGGCAGGCTCCAGGAAAATCAGAATCCTCAGAAAGGGGCTCTGATAAACAGATGCATGCAGACGGCAGAGGGAAAGAGGGACGAGTTGTAAATAGATCATAAATTCCAGCTGCAGCCTCTTGAAGAGTTGCAGAAGCCAAGTTGGCCGCCTTGATCTCTGGTTCTCAGTAGGCCGCATTTTACATGGCCTGTATTCTAGTTATCAAATAGATTCCATTCCGCTTCCATCTCCCTTTCTTTTCCCACTACATTATACTTGCTCCCTGTTAGTGGCTAACTTGACAGTCATGGTGATAAGTTGCAGTATATCCAGGCAGAAGAGTGCAATGGATGGAGCTCTGGGGACGAACACAGCCGGAGAGCTAGACACGCCCAGCAAGTGATGAGACCGTGGGTGGGTCTCCCTTGAAGGATGGCTGGAAGTGATTTCATTCGGCACAGTGCGGCACTTCCCTTGGCGGAAGCGTTTCCTATTGTTCTAGAAGGGAAAATGGACTGGAAGGTATATGATGGTATTTAGAAGTCAATGACACAGACTTTAATGAAAATAAGATTCCAAAGACAGGTGGAGGCAAAATTCCCTTCCCACTTCCAAAGCCAAAAGGGGATGGATATTCTCTCTACTTAGAGGTAGCCAGGGCACTCGAAGAGGCTCAGCCAACTGCATACTCCTACCAGCGATGTTGACTCATGTGACAGTGACACAAAGTGCAGAGGCAGCTGGGAGTTGCGGGGTGGTGGGCAATGCCCATTGGGGTTCCCATTGGCGTCCTAAGCTAAGTGTCATGGAGCCATGGTCTTGTCCTTTATTTAAGCTTTCAGGAAATCACTTCCCTGCTTAATAAGCTATCCTGGGTTTCCAGCATTTGTAACCAAGGAGTCAGATCGGTTAAACCATATTTAATTGGCTTTTAGTTGCTGGGTATTTAGTTTTTTTGCATTTTTTGAAAAAAAATTAATTTATTTATTTGAAAGGCCAAGTGATGACAGGGATAGGTCTTCCATGTGCTGGATTACTCTCCAGATGGCTGCCATGGCCGGGGCTGGGCCAGGCCAAAACCAGGAGCCAAGAATTGCATGTGGGTCTCCTATATGGGTGGCAGGGGTTCAAGAACTTGGAACCTATCCTCGGCTTCCCAGAAGCATGAGCAGAGAGCTGGATCAGAAGTGAGGCAGCCAGACTTGAACCGGTGCTCCTGTATGGGATGCTGGTATTGCAGACAACAGCTTAACCTGCTGCACCACAATGCTGGCCCCTCTACAGAGAAGGCTGCAATAAGTACCTATAAAGTTTCCCTTACCCATAGTTAGGATTCTATTCTTAACATACAAGTTTAAGAGTAGAATTACTGGATTTTTTTTATCTTTCCAATATTTTCATTTTTTTTAGCCTAGAAACCTTTTATTTAAGGTATACAAACTTCATATGCATTTCATATATACAAATTTAGGAACATAGTGATTCCTCCCACTCCACCCTCCCTCCTGTGGGGAGCAACTGAGACTAGACTAAGTTACTGGAATTAAGATTTATTCTATGCATCTGCTCTCCCACAACATGGCACTGAGAAAGACACCAAACAACCTCTACGCAGCTGCCTCTCGCCAATTTGACTGATGAGCTGCAGGAGCTGATCCTGCTCCTGATTGGAGGAGAGCAGCGTGCTCGGCGTGTGGGTAGCAGAGTTGGGATTGGTGGAAGAGGACTATAAAGGAGGAGAGAGACAACATGCACCAGGAACATCCGGATAACATCTGAGCAGTCCCCGAGAGAGCCGGCCGGCGGTGTGCCACTCCTCCGCGGAAGTGGGGAAAGTGGCAGGGGGAACCGCCCCTCCATGGAGGTGGAGGGGTCGGCAGCCAACCCGGGAAGGACCAGCAGCAAACCCGGGAAGGGCCGAGCAGACAAAAGAACAGCGCAGGGTCTAGTGTCGTTCCTCCGTGAAGAGGGGGAGCGACACACTCCTGCCCATGTTGCCATCTGTGGTAGAATGAGAAGGCCATGCCAAGATGGCTGCTGGCAAGGAGCCTGCCTGGCAACAGGCTGTGATTGGTTAGGGTTCAGAAACCCCATGGCAATGGAGCCTGCCGGGCAACAGGCTGTGATTGGTTAGGGCATAAACCACCCTTTGACCGGATTGGCTGCCTCAGCTATATAAGCTGCTGTACTAATAGAAATAAACAAGTCTGCAGGATACTCGCCTCTGGCCTGCTTTCACCTGACTCCTGGGGTCTGTATGGTGACTCTGCACCTCTTGCCCCCACCATGCTCCTCCTCTCAGAACGAATCCACCGCAAAAGCCATCCTTCTTACTGGATCTTAAAACAGATGTTTTGTTGAGGCTTCTGTTGTGGCATAGCAGGTTAGGCCTCTACCTGCAATGCCAGCATCTCACATGGGCACCCATTCAAGACCCAGCTGCTCCACTTCTGATCTAGCTCCCTGCTAATGCACCTGAGAAAGTAGTGGAGGATGGTCCAAGTGCTTGGGACTCTGTGCCCACATGGGAGACCTAGAAGAAGCTCCTGGCTCTTGGCTTCAGTCTGGCCCAGCTCTGGCTGTTGCTGCCATTTGGGGAGTAAACCAGGATGGAAGATATCTCTCTCTCTCTCTCTCTCCCTCCCTCTCTCTCTCTCTCTCTCTCATACTGTCCTTCCTCCTCTCTCTGTAACTCTTTCAAATAAATAAATAAATAAACCAACCCTTAAATAAAAAGAGATGCTTTGCAATGTTTCAGATATTATTATTTCACTGAATCTTGCTTTGGCCACTTGTTGAACAGCTGACATAGCAAGTAGTAGTTATAAGGATCTAGCCGGCGCCGTGGCTCACTAGGCTAATCCTCTGCCTTGCGGCGCCGGCACACCGGGTTCTAGTCCCGGTCGGGGCGCCGGATTCTGTCCCGGTTGCCCCTCTTCCAGGCCAGCTCTCTGCTGTGGCCCAGGAGTGCAGTGGAGGATGGCCCAAGTCCTTGGGCCCTGCACCCCATGGGAGACCAGGATAAGTACCTGGCTCCTGCCATTGGATCAGTGCAGCGCGCCGGCCACGTTGGCCATTGGAGGGTGAACCAACAGCAAAGGAAGACCTTTCTCTCTGTCTCTCTCTCTCACTGTCCACTCTGCCTGTCAAAAAAAAAAAAAATAGTTATAAGGATCTGACATTACAAAAGAGTGAGTTTTTCACAGACACACCTTTTTATTTATTTTTCAATGACCAAAGCTTTTTTTTTTTTAAAGATTTATTTGTTTATTTGAAAGTCATAGAGTTACACAGAGAGAGGAGAGGCAGAGAGAGAGAGAAAAAAAAAAAAAAAGAGAGAGAGAGAGAGAGGTCTTCCATCCGATGGTTCAGTCCCCAGTTGGCCTCAACAGCCAGAGCTGCGCTGATCCAAAGCCAGGAGCCAGGAGCTTCTTCCTGGTTTCCCAGGTGAGTGCAGGGGCCCAAGGACTTGGGCCATCTTCTACTGCCTTCCCAGGTCATAGCAGAGAGCTGGACCAGAAGTGGAGCAGCCGGGTCTTGAACGGGCACCCATATGGAATGCCGGTGCTTCAAGCCAGGGCATTACCCTGCTGTGCCACAGCACCAGCCCCAAAGACCAAAGCTTATCATGAGGGTACTTCAAAAACTTCAAAGAAAACTGGCATTAAAACAAGTTGATTTTTTTTTAAAAGATTTATTTAAAAGACAAGTTACAGAGAGACAGAGGCAGAGGCAGAGAGAGAGAGAGGTCTTCCATCTGCTGGTTCACTCCCCAGATGACTACAATGGCCAGAGCTGCGCCGATCTGAAGCCGGAAGCTAGGAATTTTTCCAGGTCTCCCATGTGGGTGCAGTGGCCCAAGGACTTGGGCCATCTTCTGCTGCTTTCCCAGGCCACAACAGAGAGCTGGATTGGAAGTGAAGTAGCTGGGACTCGAACCAGTGCCCATTTAGGATGCCGGCACTGCAGGTGGTGGCTTTATCTGCTACGCCACAGCACCGGCCCCAAAACAAGTTGATTTTGGTACAAAGGCTTTGAAATCCATGTGTAGTTTTTCCATAACACACATTCCCATGAATTTTATGAAGAACCCTTGCATGCATGGATTTCAAATTTTTTGCACCAAAATCAAGTTGTCTTTTAATCCCGTTTCTACAAACTTCATGAAGACCCCATGTATTCTGAACACCAAAGTGTAGAAAGCACAACCAGGTGTAGTTAGGATTTTCCCAACGTGTATCACATACTTCCCAGCCTCTCAGATGCAGTGCAGAGGTCTGCCAAGCCCAGGGGTTCTTGTCCAATGGCTGTGGCTCTCCCTGCTTCTCCACACACCCCGACCAGTCAGTCCTAGGGGTCAGCAGACAGAACCTCCTCTCTTTAACCCTTCCCACATTCCTGGCCTGTTCCTTGTGTAGTCTCTGATCACTGAACAGGGAGAACTGACTGTTGTTATTGCAAAGAAGAAACCATGCTTGTAAAATTGTCTATCCTTCTGGGCTGGCACCATGGCACACCGGGTTAATCCTCTGCCTGCAGCGCTGGCATCCCATATGGGCGCCGGTTCTAGTCCCAGCTGCTCCTTTTCCAGTCCAGCTCTCTGCTGTGGCCTGGGAGTGCAGTGGAGGATGGCCTAAGTGCTTGGGCCCTGCACCCGCATGGGAGATCAGGAGGAAGCACCTGGCTCCTGGCTTCAGATGGGCACAGCTCCAGCCATGGCGGCCATCTGGGGAGTGAACCAACGGAAGGAAGACCTTTCTCTGTGTTGTCTCTATCACTGTCTGTAACTCGACCTGTCAAATACATAAATAAAATATTTTTTAAAATTCTCTAGCATTCTGCAAAGCTGAGAGTGAGCATCCTCGTGGGCAAAGCTGGAGGGGGTTCCATCCTGGACATTGCAGTAAAGAACAGAGTCTTCGTGGCAGCTCCAGTTTTGGACTCCTTGGGCCATTTTAGGCAATATCTGTCGGTAGGAGTTTGCAAAAGTTCCAGCACTGGACGTGTGGAGCGACACAATTGTACACTTCTGGGGTGGTCCTTCCTGTAGAAAACTTTTCTTCTTGGGGCCAGCAATGAAATGCAGTAATTTCATCTGCCACTCACAATGCCGACATCCCATAAAAGAGTGCCAGTTTGACTCCTAGCTCCACTTCCAATCCAGCTTCTTGCTAATGTGACTGGGAAAGCAGTAGATGATGACCTAAGTGTTTGGGTCCTTGCCACCCATGAGGGTGACCCAGATGAAGTTCCAGGCTCCTGACTTTGGCCCAGACCTAGTGTTGTGTCCACCTGGGGAATGAATCAGTGGATGGAAGATCTGTCTTTCTCATCTTTTAAACAAACAAATCTTTTTTTAAAAAGTTTCCTTCTATTTTTTAGTCTCTCCAGAGAAATAGATTCTGTAATATTCTTTCATAGCCTACATTTTAACACATTTCCTATTTATGTGTAATCCTAAGATCCCTTTGTTGAATTTTTAAATCCATTTTTATGAGTCAGTCTTAATAGACTCGACTCCAGCTGCTTTTCCTTGTTCATGGATATACTGATGCATATTTTTTTATTAAAATGGGGAGGGGGGCAAACTGCCCCCACAATAATCTCTCTGAGGGCTAGCTTTTACAAACAGCAGCCAAGAGCCCATTCTAAACCATGCCTGCAAAAGTGTTCTTGTGGGCTCACAGACTCATTTTGAAATGAGACAATCTGATCTTCTGTACTAAACAGTAAGAACATGATCACTACTCATTTTAAAAATAAATGCTATGTCTTACAGCAAAAATGCCCATAGACAAGTTATAAGTTATAAAATGCTGTTCAATATTTATCTTTTTGAATATTGTTCCAGCTCCATGTGGGGAAAACAGAATCCTCTAGTTAAGAGAATGAGTGTATAGGAAGGTAGGTGAAAAATCAAGTTACACTGAATGGTATGCATTCTTTTTGGGATAAAATAATAGTTTTCCAAATAAAAAAAAATATAAATAAATAAATAAAGGCAGCTACAGGGAAGTAGAGAGAGAGAAATATAGAGAGCTCCCTAAATGCCGACAGCAACGGAGGCTGGTTAGGCCGTAGCCAGGAGCCAGAAACTCCATCCAGGTCTCCCACGTGGGTGGCAGGGCCCCAAGCACTTGAGCCATAGCCAGGGTGTGCCTGCCTTATCAGGAAGCTGGATCGGAAGCAGAGGCAGGATTCCACTGCGGGCAACCCCATGTGGGATGCAGGTATCCCAAGCAGTGCCTTCACCTGCTATGCCACAGCACCCACCCCTGATTTTTAAGATTCAAAAGAGAAAGAAGGCAGAAGGAAAATATTCTGAAGCCAGAGAGAATCTCATCCCTTCCCCCGTCGCCTTCCTCTGTGAAGTGACATTTCCCTGGCCCATTTCCGCCCTCCAGCCATGGCGCACAGATCTGTAGGCAGGGGAGGTGGAACAGGCTGACCGCTCACGTTTGAACAAGCTCCGGACAGCACCACGCGTCTGTGCACCTGAAGCCAGAAACAAAGACACAAGCTTCCGTGCTTTCACTCTGCTGCGCTAACACAGCCAGCATATTTATTTTCTTACTCAACAATTTCTTTAATGGCGACAGCTTCATCTTCCGAGTGTTTCATTTTCTCGGCTTTTTGTTGTGCACTGAGACTTAAATCACCATCTTCTTTTCCAAATCTGAAAGAAGAAGATGAAAGAAATGTTACATTTCCCTTTGATCGCTTCCTCTTGAGTATCCTCATTATTTGAAACACGGGGATTTGTGTAATTTTTAAAGATGTATTCAGGCTTGTGTTTTGATTCAGTGGATAATACATGCATTCTCACCAGATGTTTCAAGATTTTCACAAAAATAAAAGCAAGTAGAGGTTTTTTTTTGTTGTTGTTGTTGTTGTTTTTTTTTTGTCTTAAAACTTTTAGATCGAAAAGCATTTAACAGTGTGAGTTGGCTAGGACTCGTTAGTAGTAAAGCATGTGTTTCCAAAGGTTTGTTCTTCACTTTAGGGTTTTCCAATATTTCAGAACGAAAGACTGACGTTTTCATTTCTTCAGCCTTCTTTTCTGCTGACACGGAAGTCCCCGAGCAGTAAAAGCAAACGGATGCTTTTCTTGCCTTCCCTCTTATCCATCCACCCACCCACCCACTCACCTATCCACATTTTGTTTATTCATTCTTCATTCAACAAAGTTCTGGGAATTCTACTAAATCTTAACAAGAAACTCAGAGACTAGAAGAAGCACAGAGAGAAGAGGTATATAGAGTTACGGTTAAGAGTGTGAGGAGGGGCTGGCACTGTGGCACAACAGGTTAAAGCCCTGGCCTGCAGTGCTGGCATCCCATATGGGTGCCGGTTCATGTCCTGGCTGCTCCACTTCCAATCCAGCTCTCTGCTATGGCCTGGAAAAGCAGTAGAAGATGGCCCAAGTGCTTGGGCTCCTGCGCCCATGTGGGAGACCCAAAAGAAGCTCCTGGCTTCAGATCAGCACAGCTCCTGCCGTTGCTGCCATCTGGGGAGTGAACGAGCAGACGGAAGACCTCTCTCTCTGTCTCTACCTCTCTCTGTAACTCTTTCAAAATAAATAAATAAATAAATAATAAAAATAAAAAAGAGTGTGAGGAGATCTTCTGAGAACTCTGACCTTGGGTAAAAGTGGAACTTCTTGAAGAAGGAAGATGAATGTCGATGCCATGGGTTCAGATCACAGCTGAATACTGAGTGGGTCTGGGTAATTGTCACACTAGCATGTATTTTTTTAAATGTTTATTTTCATCTGCTTGAGAAGCAGGGAGAGGGAGAGGGAGGGAGGGAGGGAGGGAGAGAGAGAGAGAGCGAGCGAGAGAGCGCATCTGCCATCTGCTGGTTCACTCCCAAATGCTCCCAACAGCTTGGGCTGGGCCAGACTGAAGCCAGCCACCTAGACCTCCATCCTGGTCTCCCACATGGGTCGCAGGGGCCCAGGCACTTGAGCCCTCATCTGCTGCCTCCTAGGAGCACTAGCAGGAGCTGGATGGGAAGAGAAGTAGCTGGGACTGGAACCAGCACTCAGATATGGGATGCCAGTGTCCCAAGTAGTGACTTTACACACTGTACCACAATCACCTCCTAGCATGTATTAGAGGCAAGAGCCGGATTGCTGAGGAAATACGAGGCTACCCTGTGAACAAATGTCGAATTAACTAGTGATGATTTCACGTGGAAAGAAGAAACCTCAGGGATGTGCCCTCGCTAATGTCAAGTATTTGAAGGCCAACTTAGCAGAGCAGAGGGTGCAAGGGGAAAACCAGCAAGTGCAAGCCCCACACAGGATGATTGTGTCTGAGTGTAAAGAACTTTCTTGCAGTCACAGTTGTTCAAAGACTAAAGAGCTTCTGTGCCAGGTGTGAGCATCTGCCCCTGGAAGCCTTTGAATGGGGGTCCTTTGGGACTGAAAGGGGCTTTAACGTTGACAGTACAAGTGGGAGTAAACGGGAAACAAGACCCCTGTGTTTCCACCAGGTGAACTCATGCGATCCAGCAGGCTGCTTCTTGGCCTCCCCGCTTCCGTGTCCTGCACAGCTGAGCTCCGTGGGTGACAGCACCTGGCTCCCTTGCGCTCTGCCTTCCGTTTACACTTGGTCATGCTGACAAGCGATCACACAGTGGTCCAAGCAACCAGTTTCCACGCTCTGGCACTTCTGGCATCTCTCACCTCCAGCTCTTGCAGGGCAGTCTCTCCCCTAGGGCTCCAGCATCCCCAGGGCTCTGGGGACATTCCTGCTTCTCCTGCCCCTGCAGACCTGGCTCCCTGAACCGGCTCCCTTCATTCCTGTGCATCCTTGTCATTCCTCCCATGAATAAGCTCTTGGCCAGCGCCCCAGCTCACTTGGCTAATCCTCCGCCTGTGGCGCCGGCACCCCCAGTTCTAGTACCAGTTGCTCCTCTTCCAGTCCAGCTCTCTGCTGTGGCCCAGGAAGGCAGAGGAGGATGGCCCAGGTCCTTGGGCCCTGCACCCACATGGGAGACCAGGAAGAAGCACCTGGCTCGTGGCTTCGGAGGTGGTCATTTGGGGGGTGAACCAACGGAAGGAAGACCTTTCTCTCTGTCTCTCTCTCTCTCACTGTCTAACTCTGCCTGTCAAAATAAAATAAGCAGAAGCCCTTTCCCCTCTCTCCATCAGCGTTGTTTTGACTGTTAGAAGGTAGAAGAAAGGATGTCATAGGATCTCAAGAACCTTGCCTCTTCTGTGCTCGTTCTCATGGAACTCAGAAACAGCCATGCTGTGAAGATAACAGATCACAAAGAGACAGCACCAGCTCTTACCTGCACCCAGCCAGCTGGCCTGCTAGATGACCCACTGAGCTGCTTGAGTAGCCTGGGTGGAACCACCACCCTGGAAACCCCCAGGCATGGCTGTGATTTTAAGCCAGTAAATGATAGAGTGGTTTGTTTTGCACTGGATAGACAGTCCACTTACACATTCACTTTCTTTTTTTTTATTTTTTATTATTTTATTTTTTTGACAGGCAGAGTGGACAGTGAGAGAGAGAGAGAGACAGAGAGAAAGGTCTTCCTTTGCCGTTGGTTCACCCTACAATGGCCGCTGCGGCTGGTGCGCTACGGCTGGTGCACCGCGCTGATCCGATGGCAGGAGCCAGGTACTTATCCTAGTCTCCCATGGGGTGCAGGGCCCAAGCACTTGGGCCATCCTCCACTGCACTCCCAGGCCACAGCAGAGAGCTGGCCTGGAAGAGGGGCAACCGGGACAGAATCCGGCGCCCTGACCGGGACTAGAACCCAGTGTGCCGGTGCCGCAAGGCGGAGGATTAGCCTAGTGAGCCGCGGCGCCGGCCACATTCACTTTCTATTTTGTGCTGGGACCCTGACTGCCATAGCGTCCATTTCCTCTTGCTCTACTTTGGTGTTGTCAAGGGCTCCTTACTAGGGTTCTTCCCAATATATGGGAACAGAGCACAGCCTTGTGGCTCTCCCTCTTCTCAGCTGGCAGAGGGGAAGACAGCCCAACCACTGTCTACTTTTCTGTCTTGTTGAGTTGTGCAAATAGCCATACAGTGAAGAGAGGAAAGAAGTGGAATGCATTAGTTGTTTAGAGCTCTCTGAGAGAAGTCCTCTAACTGGAGCTGCTCTCTCAAGCTCACTTCGAGAACAGTAAGAGCTGTAGTTAATGGGGGTGAGCAGGTACAATTCAGATCCTGCCATAGAATGGGACAGAAACAGGTTCCCCGTGTTTTTGCCTCTGAGGTAAGGCCAAGGTCTAAGAATTGCCTATGGAATGCCAAGTCAAAAACATTCTGTTTTTCTGAATCTTTCCAAGTGTTTTCTTTCAAACATTCTTAGGAAAATACTTACAAGTGAAAAAAAGTTATTACCCACAAGCCCACCGCTTTTCAAAGATTCATATAAATGTACAAAGCAGTACACTCTCCAATCTCTGGGCCTCCCTAGAGAGAACACATGCTAACTGTTTGATATGGATTTTTCTTGACTCTGGCCCAGGTGAACATTGTGTTCTCATGTCAAAACAATGATATACGTGGTTGTAAGGCCAACGGCTCATTTTATAACAAAAAAGCATCCAACAATGAGGATATGTGGTTATTTAAATATTTTGAGAGCTATTGACATTCCAAAAGAACGTCATCACTTTTAATGCTTTGGGAGGAGACAAAAACTGGAACCAAGAGTGAGACTATACGTTCAATCATTTGATATTCCTTGGTTAGAGGCAGTTAAGGACTTGATGATTGTCCAGAAAAATCATGAATACCAATTGTGGGGGGGGGGGATTCTGATTAACCTTCTGATTGCATTTATTCTATGTTCACTACACTTGGGGTGCATCAAAAGTTCTATTTTGATCAAAGTCCTTGTCCAGAATAGCATTGCTTTGGATGGCTACCCACAGATTCAGGCTAGATGATCCGGAGCACTTGGGTCTCCATCCTATGACTCCCAAAGAGGCATTTCTATGAGAGGAAGAGCACGCAGCGAAGGTGAGTCCAGGGTTTCTCACCCCCCCCCCCCCCATAACACTGACATTTTGGGCGGCAGAGCCACTTGGAGAGCTGTCCTGGGCTCTGTCCCAGGCGTAGCAACCTCTCTGGCCTCTACCCATGACGTGTTAGTAGCGCCACCAGTGTGACCACATAAAGGTTTTCAGAAACCTCACCTCCAGGGAAGAAGACTGAGTTAGGAGAAGGGCATTTCAAGACGACTAAAGGAATCTTTGTTCGGATTAATGCAGGGAAATGCTCACTTATATCTTGCTAGGGAAATCCACGCATGAGGCTTGGTACTTTCGCAATCCCCAAAACAAAAAGACCAATTCCTATGTTTCACTGGTCAGTAAACTTCAGTGTGGTCATCTTGTATTAACAACAAATTGAAATGGGTACAGATGGGTACCAGGCAGGCGGAATAGCCGTTATAATGAAATTGGCAGGGTGGACAGAACAGACAGCTGCAATTCTTCTCGCCTTGTCCTCTCTACCTGCAGCCAACTTCTCTGCAGCATCTCATAGCTGTTTCACTCTTGCGAAGGTTTCCCTTGTCAGTCCTGCAGCTCTTTCCTTGTGTTGAAGAGTAGCATATTGTGTTTCCCCCACAAACCTCTATAACAAACTCCTGACACTCCCAACACCAGGAAATACTTACAAAAGATGTATGCAGCCACGATGGTTCTCCTAATACCCTTCATAAACACAATCCGGGGGCCGGCACTGTGGCGCAGTGGGTTAAAGCCCTGGCCTGAAGCACCGGCACCCAATATGGGCGCCAGTTCTGGTCCCGGCTGCTCCTCTTCCCATCCAGCTCTCTGCTATGGCCTGGGAAAGCAGTATAAGATGGCCCAAGTTCTTGGGCCCCTGCGCCCATATGGGAGACCCAGAAGAAGTTCATGGCTCCTGGCTTCGGATCGGCTCAGCTCCAGCTGTTGCAGCCATCTGGGGAGTGAACCAGCGGGTGGAAGACCTCTCTCTCTGTCTCTACCTATCTCTGTAACTCTTTCAAATAAATAAAATATTTTTTTTTAAACAAACACAATCCAGAGGAAGCCATACTCCAGGCAATAGGCTTATGTCCTCTGTTATTTCCAATGGGGCTTTTATTTGCATGTTTATTTTCAGGATGAAGAACATCTCAGCATGAATGAAAAATAAAATTTCTCTGTTGTAAAAGAGTCATCATCAATGCATGTTAAGACAACTATTTATAAGGCACCTGTGGTTTGCTGTGCACTAGATGGAAGTGGGAGATAACAGAAGACAGAAAGGACCCCATCCTGACCTTGACAAACCTCTGGTTCAGTTGGGTTGGCCAGTTGTACCTGCAAGGTGAGTGGTGGAGAGTAAGAGGCAGCACGTGTACGTGATTCAGTCGGGTAAAGGCCAGAGAGGAATGAGGTAGGTAGGGAGGCAGAAATGAAAGCAGAAGTAATAGAAACATGACCTCCCTGGAATCAGAGTGGAAATGTCTGAGGCTGGCCCGTGAAGTTGACAACTTACAGGGTTAAGCCGATGAACCAAGGCCAGAGCCAAGAAGAGAGCAGGGACATGGGACGAGGGTGAGAAGGAAGCACCTTTCTCAATACCTGTTCAGTAGAGCATGTTTTCAATTCCCCCAGTTGATGGGAAATTTATCCAGCACGTCAGGAATTGAAAGCCAGAGAAGAGCTCAATTATAAAAATGTCTTCTTTGTTTAAGCCACTATATGCAAGCAACCAGAGATTTCCTGCAAAGAAAAATGAGTTGATAGGTTCTTTCAGCAGCCTAAATTAAGGAGCCACTTTCCGTAGCCGTTTAATGAACTCATTCTGATTTCTGTAACTTGATCTAGCCCTCCAGCAGGTCCCTTTCATTGTTATGTTATGTCACGTGTGTTACGTGGCTGAATTAGGGTAAGGGGCAAATGCATTCAATATAGACCACATAAATAGTGGATGCCCAGAAGTTGAGGAAACTTTTGATTTGCAGGTTATTTGACCAGGACACTGTGAAGAATATTAGGATGGGTAGACAGGGGCAGAAACAGCCAATGTGATTTGGCCAGAGACTTCCGCCTTCCAAAGACAGGCTTCCGTTTCTGTATCAGGACCTCTATGGACACACACCACTGCGAAGCACTAAAGGAAATGCGGAGAAATGGCACAGAAATCTGCCATCCTGGGATTACCTGTTGAGGAAGCACAGTTTGTCTGCTCTTGGTGGCCATGATGGGACTAGTGAGCCTCTCAATACCCCGAGCCTGGCCTTGGGCAGATTCTGCCTGAATTTCCACGCTGAGGGCTGGGTCTTGGTTTCTTTGCCACTTGGTCTTCAGCAGGGAACATGCTTCCTCCAGCCTGTCACTTTGCTAAGTCCAGCTCTTTCTTCATTTCCTTTGCTTGAGGTTCAGCCTGTTGTTAACGACCAGAAAGGAAAAAGTAAGAAACTAAATGATATATTAACTCTTAATCAGACAGCTGAATATATAGGAAAAGAAAATAGCATCTTCACTTTCTCTGTTGCATTGTTAGAAGAAGGCTTTCATCAAATATTTCAGGCATTCAAGAGTCTGAAAGAAAATCTGACAAACATCCACGTGCCCACCAGCTAATTTAACAATAAAGCATTGGATGGGGCCGGTGCTGTGGCATAGTGGGTAAAGCCGCAGCCTGCAGTGCCAGCGTCCCATATGGGTGCCGGTTCGAGTCCTGGCTGCTCCGCTTCCAATCCAGCTCTCTGCTATGGCCTGAGAAAGCAATAGAGGATGGCTCAGGTCCTTGGGTCCCTGTACCTGCGTGGGAGACCTGGGGAGGGGGCTGCTCCTGGCTCCTGGCTTGGGATCAGTGCAGCTCCGGCCATTGCGGCCAACTGGGGAGTGAACCAGCAGATGGAAGACCTTTCTCTCTCTCTGTCTCTCCTCTCTCTGTGTGACTCTGACTTTCAAATAAATAAATAAATCTTTTTTTTTTTTAAAGAATAAAGTATTGGCAATGAGCCAAGACCCTCGGTGTACCTCTCCCTGACCTATCTCCTCTCTCTCCACCAAAGGCAACTACTATTCCATGGAGCCGGTGCAGAATACCCTATACAGGATTCACAACAATATATAGCATTTTTTAAAAAAGTTTAACATTATACAAAAATGTCATACTGTATATTTGTGCAATTTGGTTTTTTAAATTCAAATTGTGCTTACTTAAACAACAAAATTGTGCTGACACGGGTCATCTATGATAATTTGTATGGCTCTGATTCACTCATTTTCACCTAGTTAAATCATTTCACTGTCTGAATATACAACTTATTTTTCTCTTCTCCAGCTGGTGCCAGTGGCTTCTAAAGTTTTCCACCTTAGAAACAATAATGAGCATTTTATGCTTGTTTCTTATTTTGGTGATCTTAGTTGCCACATCTAGAAGTTCTATTAAAATATCTTTCAAGTCTGACTGATCATTTATCTCCCGTGTCTTATTCATACTTTCATGCTTATTTAGTTTTCTTTTTCCTAAACATATTTATTTGAAAGGCAGAGTTACACAGAGAGAGGGAGGGAGAGACAGAAACAGAGAGAGAGAGAAAGAGAGAGAGAGAGAACGAGAGAGATCTAGCCATTGATTCAGCCCCCAAATGGCCACAAAGGCCAGGAGCCAGGAGCTTCTTCCAGGTCTCTCACTTGCTTGGCAGGGGCCCAAACACATGTGCCATCTTCCACTGCCCTCCCAGGTGCATTAACAGGACGCTAGATTGGACGTGGAGCTGCTGGGACTCAAACTAGCACCTATAAGCGATGCTGGTGTCCCAGGCAGCAGCTTAACCTGCTACGCCACAACACCAACCCCATGGTTTTCTTACATATAGTAAACATTCTTATTTTATATTCTGTAACCACAATGGTACCACCACCATTTCTGGCATTCTGGTTTTCTTGTTCATTTTTGTTTCAGATGACTGCTGTTGAAGAGAATTTGTTTCTTTACGTATTTGGGACAATTCTGGGAGGCACGGTTTTAAGGTCACTCCTTCAGAGGGGATTTTTGATTACTTCTACCAAGCATTTGGTGGCCCTCCCAAACCAGGACCATTTCAAAGACATTTGTTGCTTTGGCTTTTGGTGCTAAGTAGCAGTATGAACTCTAGCCCCAAATTCACGAGAGAGGCAGTTTTGGTTAGCAATTCTTAGCGGCTCTGAGTGTGTGTGTTTGTGTGTATGTGTGTGTGTGTGTGGGAAATTGATTAATATTTTACCAAGTGTTTTACCTTTAGGCACCCAGCTGTGTTCAGGCATCCTGTTGTCTCCATGCATGAGTTTTACTTTCTGTCTGCTATGCAAGGTGCCTGGGTAAACCCCAAAGCGCAGATGCACCAGGGATTGGCAGGTGTGCTCTGCCTACCGGCAGGTGGTGCCTAATAACCTCTCTGCAGTCACACTTTCCTGCCATTTTGGCCCCTGAGGAGATCCCCAGTTTCCCACTCACTCACCCATGCATCTAAAACAATTTCAATAGCCTATCTACATTAAACAGAAGAGGGATGCAGCTGGATAGCAAGCATACTTCTAATATTTTATTTTATAAAAGATGTGTTGGAAAGGAGAGTGATGGAGGTGGGGCAGGAGAGAGAGACAGACAGACAGACAGGCAGAGACAGAGACAGAGAGAGACAGAATCTTCCATTTGTTGTTTTACTCCCCAAATGACTGTAACAGCCAGGGCTGGGCCAGGCCAAAACCAGGAGCCAGGAACTCCACCCTGGTCTCCCACATGGGTGGCAGGGGCCCAAGCACTTGGGCCATCATCTGCTGCCTTCCCAGGAGCATTAGCAGGAAACAGGGTTTGAAACAGTGCAGCTGGGACTCAGACATTACAAGCAGCAGCTGAATAGGCCACGCCACAACACTGGCCCCAGATTCTTATATTCTTCTTATTTTATTTTATTTTTTGACAGGCAGAATGGACAGTGAGAGAGAGAGAGAAAGGTCTTCCTTTGCCGTTGGTTCACCCTCCAATGGCCGCCGCGGCCGGCGCGCTGCAGCCGGCGCACTGCGCTGATCCGATGGCAGGAGCCAGGTGCTTTTCCTGGTCTCCCATGGGGTGCAGGGCCCAAGCACTTGGGCCATCCTCCACTGTACTCCCTGGCCACAGCAGAGAGCTGGCCTGGAAGAGGGGCAACCAGGACAGAATCCGGCACCCCGACCGGGACTAGAACCCAGTGTGCCGGTGCCGCAAGGCGGAGGATTAGCCTAGTGAGCCGCGGCGCAGGCCCTTTATATTCTATAACAGAGGAGGATAACTCAGATTGACAACCAGTAACTGTAGATTTCAAAATAGCAGGTAGGGGGATCTGAAGTTCCCAACACAAAGAAATGATGACAGCCCAAGATGGCAGATGTGCCAGTTACCCTGATCTGATCATGACCCATTGTTTACACATATTGACATATTGTACCTTATAAATAGGTACGATTACTATGTATCAACTAACAATAAAAATATATTTTAAAATTCTAACATTTTCAGTTTTTTCCTTTTTCTTTTTTTAATTAATTAATTAATTAATTAATTTGAAAGGCAGAGTTACCGACAGACACAGGCAGAGAGAGATCTTCCATCTGCTGGTTCACCCCCCAAATGGCCACAATGGCCAGAGCTGGGCCGAGCCAAAGTAAAGAGCCAGGGGTTTCTTCCGGGTCTCCCACGTGGGTGCAGGGGCCTGAGCACTTGGTCCATTTTTCCACTGCTTTCCTAGGCACATAAGTGGGGAGCTGGATTGGAATTGGAGCAGCTGGGACTTGAACTGGTGCACATATGGGATGTCGGCCCTGCAGGAGGCAGCTTTACCTGCTACGCCACAGCACCGGCCCCTTCAGTTCTTTTTCTGCTAGAAGGGTTCCTTACAGCACTGGTCCAGCATAATTACAGATACAGAAGTCCCCTCCTGTGCGCTGGGCATCCGTAGGAGTCTTTCTACCGTTGAAGTCTGCATATTTTCTGTGAAGAGGCAAATACTAAACACTTCATACTTGATGGTCCACACGGTCTCTGTGCAACTACTTGGCTCCATGCAAGGGGCAAAGGCAGCTATGATGGCTGCATTTTTCCATCCGTGTTCTAGAGCACGTGCCAAGAAGGGGAAAACGTAGAAGGCTTCTCCTCTGCACCCCTGCCCCTTACTCTTATAGGTGACCCCTTCCCATCTAACAGTTTTATTTCCTGTTACACCACTTGCTTTGTGTTGCTTTTCTGTTTTGCATACAGGTTGCAAGGGCAGAGATATAAAATGCTGCGGGAGGGTGGAGAGAGACCCACAACCTGCAAGGAAGGGGTTGTAACAGAGGACAGAGAGGCCTTGGAGGAAGAAACTTCACACCGTGGGGACCAGGTCCTGCGTGCTCTCACCCACCATGCTTCCTCTCTCTGCACCATCATGTGGGTCTAACCACGGCCTCACTCTCGCTGAACTCCGGGCGAAAGCATTCATTTCGGCAAGATATTCAGTGCTAGGATGCTCTGATAAGAGTCCATGTTCATGCAATTGTAGCCTGAACTCAGTTGTTTGTTCCTTTGGTTTGTGAGCTTCACATAGTGCGTTCCTGGGGCGGACATTTAGCTCGCAGTTAAGACACCTCTCACACCTTGCATCAGACTGCCCGGGTTCAGTTCCTAGCACCTGCCATGGACTCCAGCTTTTTGCTAATGCAGATTCTCAGAGGCAATGGTGACGACTCAAGTCACTCCATTCAGATTTCTGTCACTCAGATAGGAGACCGAGATAGTATTCCCAGCTCCTACCTTCAGCCCTGTCCAGTCTGGGGCATTGTGGGCATTTGGGGGAGTGAACCAGTGGATGGAAGTTTTCTGACTACTCTTATCTCTGTGTGTGCCTCTTAAATAAATAAATAAAACATCAATACATAAATAAAAGCTATTCCTTTCCATGATAACAGAGATGAACTCTGGCCTCAAATCCACCGTTCATCAGCTGTATGACCTAGACAAGTTACACAACCGCCCTGAGCCACATTTCTTCATTCCCAAGCCGGGGGTAGCGCCTGCCTCATGCCCCAGAATGGGTGACAGTGAGCTGAGGTATTCCACGGGAGGGCCTGTGGAGCACGCATTAAGTGCAAAATACAACCCTGATCTGATTTTACCCTCATAATGATCCCATCGGACACTCACATACCTGAAAACCACAGTGCTGTTTCTAGCCTCAGAATCTATTTCAGGCTAGTTTCAAAGAAGATAAACACCTGCAGTATCTTCTCTCTTCTTTTTGTTATCTCTGCAGTCAGTTGTGCAATGGTGGAGTTCGCCTGTCCTTGAGGGATTCAAGCTTGCTGCAACTTGCTCAACCATTTTCTCAAGGTTTAATGGAACATTTGCTGCTTTCCTAAGGTAAGACATTAACATATCAGATTAGATAAACAGACAATTATTCACTTACTTCACCTTGAAAGCACATTCTATTCAACTGACAGCTTTCCTGAATTATTTACAAAGTCAATTTAAATTACTTTTAAGCTGGACGAAGTGCTGGAGTCTTCATTTTGAGAAACAGGTATATATCCAAGTGCCAATACGCACGTGTGCACACACCACACACACTTGCCATGCTTACTCAACAGACACAGATTTTCCCAAGAAGGCAATTAAAGATCCAGGTCTCATTTCTTCTGAATCTATCATCACAGAGAAGTTTGGGAACTAGAACTCCATATTTGGCCTAAAAACCGTCCTCAGTCCATTTGAGTTTCCCAAGTTCTCGACCAGAAGCAAAGCTCTCCTTATGGGGGTGGTAGTCGGAGAGCGAAGGGAGGCCCCTAGCCCTGGGTTTCCAGGCTGTGTTTGTTCAGGGTGATTTAAAAGCCTCACTGACATTCCAGTCACTTGCGGGCTGGCCAGAGGTTAAAAATCACAAGCATTCTGACTGATCCGGCCTGTTTCACAGAAATGAGCTCACCTCAAAGGCAATGGTCACCGACACGGAGATCTAGGGGCTCAAAACCACGCCGAGAAGAATGCTCCGGGCCAGTGAAATATTGCACAGAATTTTGCAGGGCTATCATCAGAAAGGCCTGGGCCCAGCACTGAAGTAGCTGAATTACAAAAACATCGCCTTCCCCACTCAACCCATCCCCCATCCCAGGGGCCATCTCTACTCCCTTTACGAACCTTCAGAATTTTTCCTCTTCCCAGAACGCACACCATAACCCCCTCCCCCAATAACCACCCCCATCATTTCACTTTGGTAGGACTTCCATGACATTAGTGTTCATTTTTTCTATTTTCTATCATCATATATATGGTGATATATATTATATATTATATACTTACATATATTTGCCACATCCTTTTTCATTTTTTAAAAAAGATTTATTTATTTGAAATGCAGAGTTATAGAGATGCAGAGGCAAAGACAGAGAGAGAGAGAGATAGAGATCTTCCATCCACTGGTTCACTCCCCAAATGGCAGCAATGGCCAGAGCTAGGCCGATCCAAAGCCAGGAGCCAGGGGCTTCTTCCAGGTATCCCATGTGGGTGCAGGGGCTCAAGGGCTTGGGCCATCTTTTACTGCTTTCCCAGGCCATAGCAGAGAGCTGGATCGGAAATGGAGCAGCCATAACTTGAACCAGCACCCATATAGGATGCTGGTGCTGCAGGCAACGGCTCTACCCCCTATGCCACAGCGCCAGTTCCCCTTTTTCATGTTTAGGTTTATCAGTGTACTTCTTATTATGGTAAATCTAGAAAGTACAAAAAGACAAAAAAAAAAAAGTAAAGAAGGGAAACGTGTTTTGTCATTAACCCTATGAGTTATGTGGATATTGGGTTTGTCTAGCTGTCTTTGTTCTACAAAAGTTTTTCCTTTCAGGATTGAGATCTTCATCCATGAATAATCTGTTATCGGCTTCTTAAAGCATCCACATCACACTGTAATAATCTCCGCCTGTTATTTAAGATCACTTGTCAATATTGCTGTTTTTAAAAAAAGTCTTATGTGTTTGAAAGGCAGAGTGACAGAGAGGGGCAGAGAAAGAGAGCAAGAGAGTGAGTGAGAGATACCCTGCACCTGCTGGTTTGTTCCCCAAATGCTCACAAAAGCCAGGGCTGGTCCAGAATGAAGCCAGGAGCCAGCAACTCCATGTGGGCCTTCCCTGGGGGTGGCAGGAGCCCAGGTTCTGGGTCATCATCTGCTGCCTTCCCTGGTGCATTAGCAAGGAGCTGGATTGCAATCTGAGGTGAGACTTGGTCTCAGGCACTCCCCAAATGGGGTGTGGGCATCCCAAGTGCAGGTTTAAAGTGCTGCATCCCAACCCGCTCTGATACCACCTTTAACATCTGTGTCATCAGCCTGGTTTCAAGCTGGAAGGCATTGAATGTTCAGACGAATCTGACCCGTTTCATTTATAGGAGAAGATGAGGAGACAATGAGGGTGGCTCAAGACTCAGGGCCTGCTGCCAAGCATCCAAACCCAGTGGTGGATGCTGAAGGTGGAGCCATCATCCACCACCCCCCCAAACTCCCTCCCACAGCACCCGTGCTTATGAAAACATCAGGATGCCTTTTCTTTTTTTACTTCACCAAGTCAAAAGGGCAAAAGGAGTGCAGAGCTACTTAACCCTGTACCCAGTATATATCATTTCATTCTTGTATCATTATTATTTCTGGGGCACTAGTGTCCATTTTTGCCTATTCCCCAACATCAGATAGTCTTGCTGTAGGCTCCTTTTATTTAGATGTTTATGTAGTACTGCTTATTATGGTAAATTTTTAAAGTGCCAAAAACATTAAAGAAAGGAAAAATATACCATATTCCGACCACCTGCTGAAATCCTGGGATATAGGATATTTATATATATAGGGTAGAGGGTAGAGGGTATTTATTGGTACACATTGGAGTACACAAAGGAGTACTGGATATCTGGGAGAGCTTTCAAAGCCTAAGGAAAACAGTAAGCAAGGATCTCCACACACTGGCTTCCAGCTGCCCAGTTCCTGGGGCACCTTCAGAGAGAGCTTGGCCTTCAACTTGGACAATGAACTACTGTGAGGTAATTGCTTTTGGGCATTGCACTCCCCAGGCAAACATTTTTCAGTTGGCCTTTTAGAGGCAGATGAAAACACTAAGACTGTACTTACTCAACAAAAGCTCTTGGGCTTCATCTGCTGCTTTAGAGATAGCCTCTTCTCATCTTTCCTGTAGTCCTCACAGAGGTGCACACACGTTTCTGTATTTTCTCAAGTTCATGGGTTCAATTTTGTGATGGGATTGTCACACATGCATGTCAAGTAAGGGCTTTGCAACCTTCTCCATATCCTTTGGGGACATGTTTTCCTCTTAAATAAGGTTTTAGGTAAATCATTTCCCTTATGTAACAAACTCTAGGTCAAGAGCATTTGCATTTGATTATGTCCTGATGATACAGGGACCAGATTGTGTACATCCCATAGATTCTTCTCCATTCTCAACTTCTCCTTTCTGGAAGAAATACTGTGTCCACAGTGCAGAACAAATGCTTGGTGGAAAGATGGAAAAGCAAAGACTTGGAACGTTGTGTGTGTGCCACACGGTGTCCTCCCAGGAATTATTTATAAGCACAGATTCAAAAGCAATTAAATTTTTAGATGCCTGCCATTAAAATTTAAACACAATGAATGAGTCGGGGCAGAGGTGCTGGATTTGAAGTCACCACAAACTTGATTCTGATCCTGCACAAGAGTGATGAGTAGCATGATTTTTGCTCTTCTGTAAATTGAGTAACGATTGCTGAGGGTGCAACTTAAACTTGAGACAAGTTGTTTTGAGATAGGAATGAGACAACACAGGGAGAAATAATATCATCTAAGGAAATTTTTCAATACAGCTCTGCCCTGCTTTTCAGAAAAATAAATTGGCTCTATTTGAGACCTGAAGTGGCAGACAGACTGCTCGGGTTTGGTGTAACACCAGTTGTCACCATCCCGCTGCTCACCGAACTCCCTTCATGCACAAGGCTCTGGGCTCACTCCCTCCCACAGGAAGTGTTAGAGATTAGACATGGATCTTATCAGCAAGGGGTTTATTGTCAAGCGGGGAAATACAAGTCATTAAATACAAATATTCCTCAAGTAAGAACAGGAATGATAAATGCAAGGCAAAAGGCCATGGGCTTCCGAGGAAGGAGAAAGTACTCTGGGAAGGCCCTCAAACAGGCATCGAAACTGGGTCTCGGAGGACAGCAGGTTAAACTCCTGGAGACCGTGGGGTGGGGGGATGGGTGAGATTCAGCTTGAGCTGGGAGCATAGAAGGTGAAGCTCAGGGTGGTACCGGAAGCCGTGTCTGGTCGCTCTTGGCAGGAGTGTTGTATGTCTAAAGGGAGCCAATCACACAAATCCTTAAATAGGAAGCTAAAGAGCTTACACTTTGCTCCATGGGCAGTGGGCGTCTTGGAAGGTCTTCAGCATTTGAGTGACATGAGTATACGAGGGTACCATGAAAATTCTTGGAAAATGGAATTAAAAGATAAGTGAAGGGGGTGGGCATTTGGGGCAGTGGTTGGGATACTGCTTAGGGTGCCTACACCTTCATATCAGAGTACTTGGGTTGGGTTTTGTCGCCTCTGCTTCTGATTCAGCTTCCTGCTAATGCATACTCTGGGAGGCAGCAGGTGATGGCTCAAGAACTTGGGTACCTGCTACCCTCATGGGAGACCTAGATTGAGTATCAGATTTCTAGTTTTCGGCCTGGCCCAGTCCTGGCTATTATGGGCATTTAAGGGGAGTGAACCAGCAGATGGAGGATCTCTCTGACTCTGTTGCTCTTTCAAATAAAATGAAAATAAATTTTTAAAAAACTTAAAGCCTCCTAGTAAAAAGTAGATTTAATTCTATCATTTATTTATCAAACACTTATTGACATTTATTATGAGATTATAGATTCAAGTGTATTTTTTTTTATTTAACAGGTAGAGTCATAGACAGTGAGAGAGACAGACAGAGAGAAAAGTCTTCCTTCCGTTGGTTCACCCCACAAATGGCTGCTATGGCCGGCGTGCTGCACCGATCCGAAGCCAGGAGCTAGGTGCTTCTTCCTGGCGGGTGCAGGTGACCAAGCACTTGGGCCATCCTCCACTGCCTTCCCGGGTCACAGCAGAGAGCTGGACTGGAAGAGGAGCAGCCAGGACTTGAACCCAGCGCCCATATGGAATGCTGGCACCGCAGGCGGAGGATTAACCAAGTGAGCCATGGCACCGACCCCTAGATTCAAGTTTTTAATATAAGCACTCATTTCTCTCTCTTTTTTTAAAGATTTATTTTATTTATTTGAAATGCAGAGTTACAGAGAAAAAAAGAAGGAGGGTCAGACAGAGAGAATCTTCCATCTGCTGGGTTACTCCTGAAATGGCTGCAACAGCCAAGGCTGGGCCAGGCTGAAGCCAGGAGCTTCTTCTAGGTCTCCCATGTGGGTGCAGGGGCCCAAACTCTTGGGCCATCTTCTGCTGGTTTCCTAAGTGCATTAGCAGGGAGCTGGACTGGAAGTGGAGCAGTTGGGATTTGAACCAGGACCCGGGGCAGCTTACCGTGATATGCCACAGTGCCAGCCCCAGCACTCATATTTCAAGGCAAATACTGAGACAGTTACAGAAGAGCTGAGTAGTATGGGTACCAGCCAATGGAATGAAAATTTTCTTTGGGCTCAATAGCCAGAAAAGAGAAAGAATTAGTAGGTGGAAGACAGAACAAAGTATAAAACTTCCTGGTCCTAAGTGAAGAGAAATTTCTCTTAAGGAAGAGGATTTTTCTCCATGCCTAGTTGTAGTAAAAGTGCTCTCTGGTTGTAATAATTCTGTACCCAGTTAATGAAAGTGAACTTTTGATCAGAAATGTATTCAGTAGCGATCAAAACAGTAAGTGCACCTGCTCTCGTGTGAACCAAGAGGGAAACAGGCTCTGGAGGCCCTGTTTCACCAGGACTGTTCCCACAGTTTCCACACAACTCATTTGGCAACTTGGATTGTACTTTGATTCTGGTGTCTGAAGTAACTTGTATTTGCTGAAATAGTGGAACTACTTCTCAGTCCAACCAGTTTCTGGGTGTGTGTCCAGTCCATCCCAACCCATCTAGCTAGCTCACAGAAAAGGAGCTTCTGAACAAACAAAACGTCCAATAGACTGGTGGTACTCTCTTTCATTTTTATTGATTATTTTGGTTAAATGTCATTTCTACATAATTTTTTCTTATCTTGAAAAATCCAGACTAATCAATACTAATACAGTTTTCAGAAACATTGGGATAGGAAAAAAACTACTTGGCTACTGGAGTCTCTCATACATATTGGGCAGATTAATGAAATGATTGCAGATGCTATAAATGGATACTCCAATAGCCAACTAATTCACCTCTTGGGATTAATTCCAGATAGTTTAATACCCAAATTATATTATTTGCAGTGAATGAGATTTCAGGTCAATTTACAGCTATAATATTTGATTTTTACCTTTAAGAATTCATTGCAGTTTTTTTAAGTGAATTAATTTATTTGAAAAGCAGAGAGACAGAGAGATCTCCCATCTGCTGGTTCATTCCCTAGATAACCACAACAGCCAGGGTTGGACCAGGCCAACACAGGAGCCCTGAACTCATCTGGGTTTCCCACATGAGTGGCAGGGACAAACTACTTGAACCATTACTTACTGCCTCTGGGTATGCATTAACCGGAAGCTGGAATAAGGAGTGGAGCTGGGACCTGAACCCAGACACTCTGATATGGGATGTGGGCATCCTAAGTGACATTTTCACCACTGGGCCAAACGCCCACCCCTATTCACTGGAGTTTAAAACAAACCTCTCCCCAAATCAGGGACAAGAAATAATAAATAATTTCTTTTGGTAAGAGCCAACAAAAGACTTGGCAAATAATGAATAATAATTAATAATCCATTTTTTGGATACTACTTCACTATAATATTTGCTACACTAACCAGAATTTGGCTTATCTTGCTCTCCTATCATCTCTGTTAGCAAAGACAATGACTAAGTACTGATGTTAGGGAATCCGATGGACTCATCATGTTGGAATTCCCTTTTCAAAAAAATAAAATAACCTTAAAAACCAAGTCCATTTGTTCGGAATTTTAGTTAAATTCTAGGATTTATTGCTAAATTAATGTTACACAGAGTCATAATTTTTTGGCACAGAGTTAATATTTTGAGATTATTCTCATTAAGAAACTTTAAATCAAGGGATATATAATTTTCCTGATTTAAGCATATCACAACCAATTAATATAATTTCAAATTAGTTATGATATTTGAGTATACATTTTTAGAAAAAGGAGCAAAAACTGTCCTCTTTCAAAAAATTTACCTAACAAAAAGTTTTTCACTTTTTTGATGAAGAGAGTCCTTTTTTTTTTTTCAGTTTCACTTTGGTTTTTAAAATTTCCCTGTTTCTCATTTAGCTGTAAAGATGTTGTGTTTGGAGATTTCTACCAATTGTAATTTTGGTCTGGAATAAGAAAAAAAAACAACAGAAGATACATAACAATCAGGCATATCCCGTGACGTTTAATAACTTATCTAGACCAAACTGTCAGTAAAAACTAACTAGAAGTCTAGATGACTCATAGAGTCATTTTAAATAACTCTTTGGAAAGGTGATTATAATCTGTTTGCATTGTCATTTCTTCTTAGTAATATGAATTTGCTTTAAACAATATCTAGCACTAAAGATTTTTCCTAATATAAACATAGAAATTACATTTTCATAAGACTTAGCATTTTATACTGCCACCAACTTGCACCAAAATTACTGTGGACTGCTTACCGGCAGTGGTCCTCATGGTTAATCAGTTGAGAGCATTTTCTTTTATATAAGTTAGAATAGTTAGTCTTCTAAGCATTCCTCACATTCAAGTAATGTACTTTCCTTGAGAGATAACAGGAAAGCATTCCTCCTTTTAATAAATGAGCTTAAACTCAGAATGAGCTGCAAAAATAAATTCCAAACACTTTGTACAATTGGTGGAGTTGAACAAATTAATAGAACTACTTGGCTAGTAACCAGATGTGCAAAGTCTTAATTGTGTGATTTGAAAAAGGTCATGGACTTTTTCTTGGGGTTCCAAGGAATTAGAGAAAGAGAACAAAGCAGAAAGCTGTAAGACAATATTGCCAACAAACTGAGCTTATTGAACAAATTAATTGTGACATAAGTAGGGCTAATTAGGATCAAACATAATCGGGGTGGGGGGATCTCCCTTTATTTCCCCACAAAAGGAGGCTGTTTAATTTGAGTGCTACAGATTTTGGGAAGAAGGCTTAACAGTCATTAGCAAACGCTAAAACAAGAAAAAAAAAAGATGTGTAGTTATATGATTAAAAATATGTCTCTTAATTTTTTGGAAACGCAATCATTAATTCTCCAGAGCCTTCTTAATTTGAAAATGGAAAAGAGTAACAAAGAACAGCAGAGAAACAAGACTTCCAGAAACACATACTCGAGACAGGCCAGTACCCAGGGATACGGACGACATCTCGGTGTGGATTAGATCTCGTGTTCCAAAACAGAGGTCACGGAATTACTTCACTCTCAAAACATCCCTCTGCTATCCATCTCCTGTCACGGCTGACGCCTGAGAATTCTCTCGCAATCTCTTCTGGCACTCTTCCCCTTCCTCATCAAGAGGGAAATAGCTCACCATTTTTATCAACACGGCAACCCCTCTCTCATCCTGTCCCGCTTCTCTGCTGTGTGCTGATCAAACCAGAGTCTGCTAATACGAACTTCAGAGGCCGTCTTGAACACAGATAGCTAACACTGGTATTCACTCAATAAACTCGAGCGCCAATCAGGGCTCATGTCAATGATGTAGACGTTCAAATTTTCTTTTTTTTTAAGAAGGGGCAATAGCATAGCTTACAATCATGTTAGCCAGTTGAGGGGCTGTTTTAAGCACTGCGATGTGAAGTCCAGGATTGGCATTTTTATGCTCACTGCTGTATTCCCAATGTCTAGGTTAGTAACTGGCACCTAGTAGGTTCTCAATGAGTATTTGATAAAGCAATTAAGAATCACATATAAGTGAAAACCACAAAGCAATAGAGAGTTGTGACTACACAAATAAATGTGTCAGTCTTTAGCATGTGCAGGAATATTCTCCAGTTTGGCTCATCAGATGTCTGCTCTCAATTTGGTCTCTGAGGGAAGTGGACAAGGATGTTACGTGTGTGTGTGTGTGTGTGTGTGTGTGTGCATGTGCGTGGACATGGGTGTCTCTTGGCTGTGGTTCTCACCCCATGCCCAAGCTGGTCCCACCATCTTTCTCTTGATTCTGAGACCCAGGCAACCTATACATTTCCTTTTTGTTCAGGGGTTGATTTCTGTTGCTGGTAAGCAAGAATGCCAACTGATATAATGTTCAACATACATTGGTAAAAGGGATCTCGGAGAGCCCAGTTCAAGGCTTGGCTGCTCAGCTTCTGATCCACCTTCCTGCTAATGCGCCATGGGCCCCTGCTACCCACGTGGGAGACCCAGGTAGAGTTTTTGGCTCCTGGCTTCAGCGTGGCCCAGCCCCGGATGCTGTAGGCATTTGGAGGAGTGAACCAGCAGATGGAAGATCTCTGTCTCTTGTTTAAATAAAATGAAAATAAAGAATTTAGAAAAATAGAAATCAACACAAGGACATGAAATAATTTCAAATTCTTATGGATTCAAGGATGAAGGACTTCAAAGAAATCTGTCATGTCTGTCAACATAGGAAGGCATTCCAGGCATCAGGGTATATATTTTTGTCAAACTATTTCCTGACTTTAAATCTTAATGTTAGATTTGGATATTTAGAATTCTAATTATAGCCTTGAATTTATGAAAAACTATTCTTTGCTTTGAGAGATCTACAGTTTTCACACCTTCAAGGTTAGGAATCCTGATATTTCTATGTAGAGTTTGTTGTTTAAAAAAAAAAAGTCTGCACATGTCCATGTCCTACAACAAAGTACTCTGGGGGCCCAGCGCTGTGGTGTAGTGGGTAAAGCTGCCGCCTGCAGGGCCAGCATACCATATGGGCACCGGTTCGAGTCCCAGCTGCTCCACTTCCCATCCAGCTCTCTGCTATGGCCTGGGAAAGCAGCAGAAGATGGCCCAAGTCCTTGGGCCCCTGCACCTGCATGGGTGACCTGGAAGAAACTCCTGGCTCCTGGCTTTGGATAGATGCAGCTCTGGCCATTGCCATCACTTGGGGAGTGAACCAGCGATTGGAAGACCTCTCTCTTTTTCTTCTTCTCTCTGTGTGTAACTCTTTCAAATAAATAAATAAATCTTAAAAAAAAAAAAAGTTATCTGAATTCTTTGTCTCTGCACACACACACACACGTATAATAAAAAACCTACAGCTTGCTTTTATATCCACACTTATACCTATGTTTATATTTTATGCAACAGTTCCAGTCATCAGAATATACCAACATGTAGAATCTATTCTCTGTGTTTGGAACCTAAATGGAAGTTTAAAAAATGCCAAATGGTTGGCTTCCTGATTGCTACAAGTTCACCAACAGACCAAGAGAAGTCGTTGTTGACTTGATTCCTCAACCCTTGAAGCTGGTTGGGCAAATTACAAATCACGGAATTTGCTTCCCGTACCTTTTGGAGGGCCAGAGTTGAGGGTCCAGGAGTGCCGACAGACAGCAGGGACCACCATACCGCTGGAGCCCTTCAGGGCAGTTGCGGAGAGCGCCCCCACGGGGCGAGAGCCTGCACAACAAGTTCTCTGGTGCTCGGGCCACTTTACAGGACAGAGGGTTTATGTTAGAGAACACATACACTTCTTCGCAGAGTTCTCTCTAATGCCACGGGGGCTCCCTGAGGCAAGGCCCTGTTCTGCTCCGCTGCGTTCCTTCAGTAGCTGTGCACAGGTTGGACCGTTCCAAATGCTTCCTAGGTACCCAGTAAATATCTAATGATTAGTGGCGGTGCCCATTGGTCACTTTTATATATAAAATGTTTCTGAAAAGTGGCCAAATATTATGGTTTCCGTATTAATTTCATTTTCATTCCTTTAAAATAGAAATTCCTTTCTCCTTACAATTTCCAAAAATAGTAAACGATATAAAATGATAAAACCCAGTGAGAATATTTATTCTTTGATCTTGGCCAAACTTTGACTTAAGTATAAATATTTACCTTAAATTTATATATTGTATGATTGAGGATGTGTGTTACACATTATTTCATATATGCTTATTAGTATTACATATTTTTAAATGTAAATTTATAAAGAAATAAAAATTAAAAGAAAATAAAATTGAAGAGGTCTGTATACGGAGCAGAAATCACAAACATTTCTATAGCATTATGATTATTACCTTTTCCTTCAATGTTTGCATAGCTGGTATCTTAATCTGCTTTCATTTTTCTAGTGATGAGTTTTCTTTTGAGGCCAGTGTATCCAAGATGGTAATTAAGCCACTCCTGTTATTTTCAGTTTCATTAGCTGTCTTTTCAGCTGAGGATGATATGTGATGATACCTCCTATTGCTTTCTGAGGTATCTATAAGCAACACAAATTGAGGTAAGATCAATTGGTGAAAACAAACGACCATAACAGCCATCACAACAAGCATTTCACAATTTCCCCACTGTCGTGGTCTCAACTGTCACCATACAGCGCTGCATTTCATAGAGCAGGGTTAGCTGCAGTGTCATAGCTACGGGTATAGTGGATTCAGAGTATTGAAGTTCTCAGGTAGGGGACTGCGTCCTGGGTACACCTGTTATTGTCTGGGAATGTTCTTGAGTAAATCAGTAAATCCCTTAGATTTTGTTTCTTCATCCATAAATGGGTGACAATAATTTGTGGAGATGAAATGAGATAATCTGAAAAGTCTGTAAAATGTTCCACAAATTTAAGGTATTAACTATGAATCCCTATATATGCTGTAACAGGATAAACCAATCAAGTGTGCTTAACCACACAGAGTAGGAACTAACAAACATTTTATCAAAGGCCAGAGAATTCATGGCTTAGGGTTTGCTGCCAAAGGTACTCAACTCTGCCATTGCTGAGTGACAGCAACCCTGGGTGATATGTACACGAACAGGTACACTTGTGTTCTGATGAAACTTTATTGACAACACAAGCTGTGGGAGGGAGGAACGGAATATCCTTATGCTCTTAGACTGTATGTATAAATCATATTCAAATTGTTAAAATGAATTAGGGAGCCAGCGCTGTGGCGCAGTGGGTTAATCTTCCACCTGCAGTGCCAGCATCTCATGTAGGTGTCGGTTCAAGTCCTGGCTGTGGGGAGCAACTCGGACTAGACTGTTACTGGAATTAAGACTTATTCTATGCATCTGCTCTCCCACAATAAGGTGCTGGGAGAGGAGGAAACAGCTTCTACACTGCTGCCTCCAGTTCAACCAATAAACAGCAGGACCTGCTCCTGATTGGAGGAGAGCAGCATACTTGGCGTGTGGGTAGCAGAGTTGGGATTGGTGGAAGAGGACTATAAAGGAGGAGAGAGACAACATGCACCAGGAACATCTAAGGGGAACATCTATCTGAAGGAACACCTGAGCAGCCCCCGAGAGAGCCGGCCGGCGGTGTGCCGCTCCCCCGCGGAAGTGGGGAAAGTGGCAGGGGGAACCACCCTTCCACAGAGGTGGAAGGGACGGTAGCCAACCCGGGAAGAACCAGCAGCAAACCCGGGAAGGGCCAAGCAGACGAAAGAACAGCGCAGGGTCCTGTGTCGTTCCTCCATGAAGAGGGGGAGCAACACTGGCTGCTCCTCTTCTGATCCAGCTCTCTGCTATAGGCTGAGAAAGCAGCAGAAGATGGCCCAAGTCCTTGGGCCCCTGCACCCACATGGGAGACCCAGAGGAAGTTCCTGGCTCCTGGCTTTGGATCAGCACAGCTCTGCCGTGGCGGCCATTTGGGGAGTGAACCAGTGGATAAGAAGACCTTTCTCTCTGTCTCTCCCTCTCACTGTCTGTAAATCTAACTCTCATGTAAAAATTTTTTAAAATCTAATAAATAAAATGAATGAAAATAAATTCAAAACAAGACAAAAACAGGCTGTGCAGGCCTAGCCTGCAGGCTGCGGTTTGCAGCCCCTGCTGGCGAGGACTTTCACGGTGGCTACCTGAGTGTTTTCCGTGTCCGACCCCCAGCAGTCACTCTCCCTCAGCTCCCAGAACTGTGAAGTGCATGGTCACCAATCAGCCCCATTTCCCAAACCTGGAAACTGAGCCTCTGATGATGTAAGCTGTTTGCTTACGTGAGTCTCGCTGAGAGTGAGAGATCGAGCCAGGGGTTGAACTCAGTGGGGAGACTCTTGAACCTGTGTTCTCAAGCACTTCTCTGTTTTGCATATTTAAATTAAAATAAAAATGCAGGTAAATTATCATATATTAGACTTTCAATGATAATTCCCTATTTTAGAGGCCCAAGGTCCTGATCTTGAACCCTCATCTTACTGTAACCTGGGCATGAGACCACCACACCTTATGTTTTAAACCTTCATCATTCTTCCTCTGTCATGCTCTTAAAAAATCGTGCTTTTCATTTATCATGAAAAAAAAAAAAAAAACCCTAAATGTGTTCCTATTGCTGGGGATGATTTTCTGCTTCTGTTTATCTGGCAAATACACCTCCATCCTGTGACGCTCGCTTCCCTGAAAGATTTCCTAATACACTCAGCGAGCCTTCTGTCTTGCTTCTTTGCCAAGCAGCTTGAAATTGCCCTACATATCTAAATGCTGTGTGGGGCTCCCTGTATCCTGTGTACGCAGGGAGCCAGCGACGCAAGAGCGTCTCCCCGCCTCTCTTGCCCAGCCTGAGCAACTGCTGTTGGATTGCACACTTGAGAGAATCCGTACGGGCGCAGTTGTCCTGGATTCTCTGTGGCTTGGGGTGACCTCTGATGGATTCTGGGTTCTTTCAAAGGCACCTTATTCCAGAGGAGGAATGGGAGGACATTCCTGAATATCCACATGGAATTTTTTGAGCATCCTTAACGGATCTTTGCCAGCAATTGTTGCGCCAAATCAGGCATTCCACGAGAGCAGTGAGGCATTCCTAATCGCCATCTATAGGTCAAGATCAGATGAAAGACAGGAGCATGCACACAAGATAAGGAGCAAGAGCCAGAGTTTTTGTTTGGACCTGCACTCACCTGTATTTTCCCTTTACTGCTCCATTAGTCGGGCCAGGTATGAATAAACTCAATAGTGCCTCCCTTGGTAGCAACAGGTTGTCTTTTTCCAAATAGAACCAGGATGCTGTCTTCAACAGGAGAGGAGCTGGTCTAGGTGTTGCTTTGGAGTTTCCATTTCTCCTCCAATTTGATCTTGGATTCAGCTCACGTTCGATTTTCACAACAACGCAGTACAGGTTAAAGGCTTCCTGTATGTTGCATGAGTCCGGTCCCTACAAAGTCCTTGTGAGAAATGCTGAGTTTAATCCATTCTTGCTTCCTGTTCCCTTGCATTCAAGGTTGCTGGGAATGGAGTGGCTGACACCTCTTCCCCTCCTCCCCCCATTCCCCGCCCCCAGGAAGGCAAGGGAATTTCATTTGCTCCTGGCCATGGTAGAGTTCTAAGTTGCTGATGACTTGACACTCCTGCCCCACATACTGCCTTGGGCTTCAGTATTTGATTAGCGTCAGACCTCCTTAGCTTTCCTTATTCTTTTGAGCAAATGATATCTAGGTTGTGCAGTGTTGAAAGAATTGAAATGTCCATGTGCGAATACTAAGCGGCAAGACGTGTGTTTGCATGTTCTGAAGGGCTCAGGGGCTGTGGTGGGCAGCACAGGTGACTCACTGAGGAATGCAGCGTGGGTTTCCTCTAACTCTGTAGAAGCAAAGTGCATTCTTCCTGCTCTTACCCGTGGAACTTGCTTTAAGGACACTGGATCGCATAGCAATCTCTCCCCGGAGGTTTTCAAGTAAGAGGTCTACTTCATTCCTCCTTCTTACGATTGCTTCTTTCAAACCTTGAAATTCATACAGCGCTTTCAGTTCGCTCAGCTGCATTTGTTTTCTGTGAGAGAAAATGAAGATAAGTGTGGTTAAGTGTGTTTTACAACTGATATGCTGATGAAAAAAATGCTACCCCAGATTATCCTTATTTCTAAGTATCCGCAAATAGAAATGACTGCCCCCCACCCCAGCCACCACCACTTTTTTCATTTGAGAGTTTGTGATTTTGTTTATGGCTCATCACTTGCCTCTTAATGCAGCTTCCTGGGGGTATTTCAGCACGCATTTAAAATATGGCCAGCACAGGGGTCTAGTAGAATCAAGGGTTTTAAATCTTTCCAACTGTTTATTCTCTGCCTGTCTTCCTCCACTTCAGGTTTCAAAGCACAGGTTCAGACGCAGTTCATTTAAATCCATCTGAGCAAGTTGGTCTGCATTTGGCTTTCAGCACATGGGAAAGCAGAACCCCATACCCAGAGCCTAGGGCAAAGTCAGCTTTGCAGTCAGAATGAGTCTGCATTCAGCAAGGTTCTTTTCAGTACTAGGAACTACAGGGTCTTAACTTTGAACTTTCACAAGTGACAAGGTCTCCTGGCAGGCAAGTGTACCCCTGGGTGTGTTACTTTCCATCACATTCTCTGATGGGACACATCTTTTTTGTTTTGTTTTTGTTTAAAGATTTATTTATTTATTTGAAAGTCAGAGTTACACAGAGAGAGGAGAGGTAGAGAGAGAGAGAGAGAGGTCTTCCATCCTATGGTTCACTCCCCAGTTGGCTGCAATGGCTGGAGCTGCACCGATCCAAAGCCAGAAGCCAGGAGCTTCTTCTGGGTCTCCCACGTGGGTGCAGGGGCCCAAGGACTTGGACCATCTTCTACTGCTTTCCCAGGCCACAGCAGAGGGCTAGATTGGAAGTGGAGCAGCTGGGTCTCGAACCAGTGCCCATATGGGATGCTGGTGCTTCAGGTCAGGGAGTTAACCCGCTGCGCCACAGCACCAGCCAATGGGACACATCTTTGTCCCGCTTCAGTGTGCTGGATTCACAACAGTCAGTTTAGGTGAATGAGGAATAGAAATCTCATGATGGGGAAATTTGATGCAGGTCTTGAAGGCTAGAGTTGAGGGAAAGTACAAGATGAATTTATGGGACTGACTTATCTTGGTGCAAGTACAAAGTATTACCCAACACCTCCTAGCATTTTCTGCTTTAACTCTCTCTTCTAATCTACAGACTCTTCCTATGCGGCCAAGACTATATTCAGACCAATATTAACCACAATAATAATTACTGCTATATAATTAGTACTCCTTAAGCACTTACTGATTTTCAGACTCTGTGCCAAGTGGATCGTTTTCAGTCATTTTCACAAGAATTCTATGAAACAGGGATTCATCCCTGCTTTTGATTACGAAGCTGGAGCGTGGAGAAGTTAAGTACTTTGCCCAATGCCATACATACTGCTCCTGAGCAAATTTGAATCAATCAAATGGTTTGGCTTCTGAATTCACACCCATGCTACCCTGGAGTCTTGGTCCTCTCACTGCCCTTCGACTTCTCATTTATCCAGCAAATGTTTATTACATCATTCTGCCAGGCCTGGGGAATGCACACACATGTGAGAAGGCACTCTGTACCCCGGGGAGTCTCCCAGTGAGGCAATGGTGAGGGAGAGCCAAGAGGTGAGCAGATGGGAAAGGAAACACAAGGCTTACTCCGAGGAGGCCGGGAGGATTCCCCACATTGCCGTGGCTGTTCCGGAGGCCTAGGACTCAGCAGGTGGACCAGGAGGGCGCAGGCATCTTGGCTTCTCACTGCACATGCCCAGTAGCCACAGCTCTCTCTTTCTCCAGGCTTGGCCCTGGGACCCCACTCCGCCTGCTGTCTTCTCTCTGACTCTGCCCTGGGCTCCTGTAGTCTCTTCGTCTGGAATGTCCACTGTGGCTGAGCCTGTTCTCCTCTCTGGGTCCTTTGTCTGCCATTTTCCTGATATCTGCAACCACAATCCAGGGGCCCATGGCCCAAAGCGCATCCCTGGCCATGTTTCCTTTGGCTGACACAGAGCTCTCCTGAATTGGCCACCTGCATTTTTAAATGGGGACTTTAAAAAAAAAGATTTATTTATTTATTTGAAAGGCAGAGTTAGAGAGAGGCAGAGGCAGAGGCGGGGGGGGGGGGTGGGGGGAGAGAGAGAAGGATCTTCCATCCATTGGTTCACTCCCCAAATGGCCTCAATGGCCGGAACTGAGCCAATCTGAAGCCAGGAGCCTCTTCCAGGTCTCCCACGTGGGTACAGGGGCCCAAGCACTTGGGCCATCTTCTACTGCTTTCCCAGGCCACAGCAGAGAGCTGGATTGGAAGAGCCAGGTTTAGAACTGGCACCCATATGGGATGCCAGCACTGCAGGTGGCTATGCCATCACGCCGGCCCCTAACTGGGGACATTTCCATAACTTTCTAGATATCTGACATCTTTTGAAAAGCAGGGAGGGCTGGTGACAGAGTGTGCAACTGTGGGCAAAGGTCTGCAGAGGACATTGGCTTGCCTGGTCTCACCTGCCAGCTTACCTGGGCCACACGACCTCTCTAGGACCTGTCGCTGCACTTATGATGTGATAGCACATTCAGCTATCCAGGGGGTTGTATCTTCTTTCTTCTATAACTTTCCAGCAATTACCATACACTGCTGGGATACTGACTATTGCCTAATAACCGCACTGTGTTACACATCTTAAAACTCTACAGATTTAACTATTCCTTAACCTAGGAACTGTTACTGGGGATGGGGAAGATGTTTTGCAATATAAATGCATTTCAGGAGGATTTTTAGGGACTACAAGACTGGCATTGTGGTGCAGCCAGTTAAGCTGTCACCTGTTACCAGCTTTGCTTATGAGCATTGGTTTGAGCCCCAGCTGCTCTACTTCCAATCCAGCTTCCTGTCAATGCACCTGAGAAGGCAGTGGAAGATGGCCCAAGTACTTGAGGCTCTGCCACACAGGTTGTTTACCTGGATGGAGTTTCAGGCTCCTGGCTTTGGCCTGGTTCAGCCCCAGCTGTTGTGGCCCTTTGGGTAGTGAACCAGCAGATGGAAGGAAGATCTCTCTCTTCCTCCTCTCTGTCATTCCCTCTCTCTGTAACTCTGCCTTCCAAATAAATAAACCTTTTTTTTTTAAAGGAAAAGTTCATGGAAAATAGAATTAAAAGTTTATTTTAATGTGAGAAATTTTAAAATCCATGCAGTTTTTTCATAATATGCATTTCCATGAACTTTTTGAAAACTCCCTTAAATGCATAGCACTAAAATGAACTTGTCTTTTAAGTCTATTTTTCCATGAACTTTTTGAAGCACCCTCGAATGAGCTTCTATTAGGGTAGGAAGTACACTCAGTTCATCCTGTTTTCTCCGGAGCAGGAAGGCAAACTTTACCCTGGGAGCCATGGCATCTCCATCATAAAAATTCAACTCTGCCAGCACAGAGGGAAAGCAGGCACAGAGAACATGTAAATATAGGGGTGGTATTTGTTTACAAAAACAAGGACATCAGATTTAACTCATGCACTGGAATTGATTGACTTCTGACCTACAGCAAGCAACACCTCAAGAAATGTTGATGGGGGCTGGTGCTGTGGCGTAGTGGTTAAAACTGCTGCCTGCAGTGTCAGCATCCCATAGGGGTCCCGGCTGCTCTGCTTCCAATCCAGCTCTCTGCTATGGACTGGGAAAGCAGAAGATGGCCCAAGCCCTTGGGCCCCTGCACCCATGCAGGAGACCCAGAGGAAGCTCCTGGCTCTGGATTGGTACAGCTCCAGCCGTTGTGGCCAATTGGGGGAGTGAATCAGTAGATGTAAGACCTCTCTCTCTCTCTCTCTCTCTCTCTCTCTCTCCATATATATATATATTTAGATGCCTCTCCTTCTCTCTATATATAACTCTGCCTTTCAAATAAACAAACAAATCTTAAAAAAAATAAATGGTTGATAAATGATGAATAATAAAAAAACCACTCAGTCATTTGTAACAGAAATGATCTTGCATTTTGAAGGAATGACCCTACTTACAGTAAGACTTCACATTAACGGGACTTCCAAGATGGCGGAATTGAGATGATTGGTATCCTCCTCAGAGTGCAATCAAAGCAACAAATAAGTAGCTGCCCTTGTTATGAATGGCAGGAACCTTGGAGGATATGGACACCTGGGATGGCTGCACAGATTGAAAATCAAAGCCACAGGGCCAGCACTGTGGCTGTGGGTTAAAGCCCTGGCCTGCAGTGCGGGCATCCCATATGGGCGCTCCTCTTCCAAGCTAGCTCTCTGCTATGGCCTGGGAAAGCAGTAGAAGGTGGCCCAAGACCTTGGGCCCCTGCACCTGCGTGGGAGACCTAGAAGAAGCTCCTGGCTCCTGGCTTCGGATTGGAGCAGCTCCTGCTGTTGTGGCCAATTGGGGAGTGAACCAGTGGATGGAAGACCTCTCTCTCTGTCTCTACCTATCTCTGTAACTCTGTCTTTCAAATAAATAAAATTAATCTTTAAAAAATTAAAAAGAAAATCAAAGCCACTGAGAAACTGAAGCTCCAGCCCAGTGGTGGAAGTTGGGAGAAAAGGGGGCGGGGAAAGGGTCCATGGGGAGAGCCTCAGCAGAGCCAGCCTTCACAGCTGCCTTATCAGGCCATCCTTGCTCAGGAGGCATCCAAGTGGCCCAGTGTTGGGCATTGCCTGAAACCTCCATTACAATATGGCGCCTGGCGAGGGGCGTGTCTGCGGCTGCTGCAGTTAAGCTACGTAAGATCAGACCACCTGCAGGGATAGGTCCGCTCTAGTTCCGGACACGTGGACAGTGCATGATCCCTATACTTTACTTAAGGTGCCCCTGTGAGTGGTCCATCCATGCCTGCGTGACCTTTTCTCTGACTGGCTCCCCTACTGTGCATGTCCTTCGTAAGCTTTATAAGCCTGCACACTTCTTCAATAAAGCAGTTCCTGCTTCGACAGAACTCACGGGTGCTTGTGGTGTGTGCCTCACCCGTCGACCTTACCTCTCCTGTTCGCCTTGTTGGGGAGTGTCTGTGCTGTCTCCTGCTGGTCAGGGGCCAGCCTCAGGCTTAAGACTCCAACAGCCCAAGTACTTGCATCTCTGCCACACATATTTTGTTTTTTTTTTTTTTTTTTTTTAAAGATTTATTTATTTATTTGACAGGTAGAGTTACAGACAGTGAGAGAGAGACAGAGAGAAAGGACTTTTTTTCTGTTGGTTCACTCCCCAAATGGCCACAAAAGCTAGAGCTACACCAATCCGAAGCCAGGAGCCAAGTGCTTCTTCCAGGTCTCCCATGCAGGTGCAGGGGCCCAAAGACTTGGGCCATCCTCCATTGCCTTCCTAGGCCACAGCAGAGAGCTAGATTGGAAGAAGAGCAGCCGGGACTAGAACCAGCACCCATATGGGATGCTGGCACTGCAGGTGGAGGATTAACCTAGTGTGCCACAGTGCCGGCCCCTGCCACAAATGTTGTTTACCTGCAGAGCCAAAGCCCAGGAAGGGAGAGATGCCTACAGATCTCATGGTCAACTACTTTGATTCAGAGGAGGAAGCCACATTCTGTCCCCCACAACCGCCAGAGCTACCGTTCTGTGGCATCATCTTGAGAAAGGAGTCACCGTGGCGCTCCACTCGGCTCTAGAGGACAGAGGCCCCTGCATATCCCCACTCCTGCAGCCCCACACATGTCCCCCCATACCAGAAAGCGGTACTGCAGCCTCTTGGATCCAAAAGGACCCAGCAGGGCAACAGTGACTGCAGCACCCAAGCCTATGCAGTGCTCTGCAGCAGAGGTATGAAGAGCAGCAGGGGGTTCTGCCCTAGGACCCTAGGGGTTGGGCACCTGCTCTCTCAAGTGTGGGCTCTTCCTCTCCCAACTCCTTCCTCTCCCCCTGCTGCCCAGTGCCATGGTTGTTGCAGCAAGGACCCAGTCACACCAGGCCTCCCAGTCAGGGATCCTATGACCCCAGCCCAGCTCAGTGTGTCCACCAGTGCTCAGGACTGGGTTAAGGACTGAGCAGGTGCCCGTCCTGCTCATGGTGCCATGCAATTTCTGCAGCTTTGGGCTTGCATGGGCAGTGGCTGGGGGGGGGGGTCTGTATGTAGGTCCTACGGCTTTGGGGTCTGATACAGATGGTAACTGGTGCTCTGGGTACTCATTCATCCCAGCTGGTCCCACGACTTTGGGCCCTCCCATTGGCATCAGCATGGGGGTCTACACAGCCTGCTCATCCCAGCACCAGCATGATGTGGCTTCTGCACTTCACATGGACAGCAACTGGACTGCATGCTAGGGATCTGAACAAACTCTGGGCCCCAGGAGTGCCCCAGACCCCTGCCAATGCTACTAGCCACTATAGCAGAAGAGGCTACACTTTGGCAACCAACAGAACTGAAGACAAAGTAACCTACCAAAGTGATGCTAGAGGATGCAATGAAAGGAAAAGGCTCTCAATCCATGGAAGCCATGTTTCAGAAAGTGACAGAACCATCAAGCCTTCCAGATGGACAAAAATTAATGTAGGGACACAAGAAGCATGAAAAGCAAGGCAACATGACACCTGAAAAAGGAACTTCATAATGCTTTGATCTCAGACTGCAAAGAAAGGGAGATTGATGAAATGTCTCCTAGGGAATTCAAAAGAATAGTTGTAAGGATATTCAGAGAGAAAACGAAGTCAAATACATGACACAAATGTGAAATTAAGCAAAACGAAATAGATCTTGAAAAAGAATCAAACAAAAATCTTAGAGATGAAGAGCTCAATATACTGGATCCAAATAAATACAGTTGAAAGCTCAATAACATGGGGCCAGTGCTGTAGCGTAGTTGGCCAAGTCTTTGCCTAGCAAAGGCTGCCATCCCATATGGGCTCTGGTTTGAGTCCCGGCTGCTCCACTTCGGATCCAGCTCTCTGCTATGGTCTGGGAAAGCAGTGGAAGATGCCCAGGTGCTTGGGCCCCTGCACCCATATGGGAGACCCTGAAGAAGCTGCTGGCTTCAGATCATTCCCCACTGAGGCCATTTGGGGAGTGAACCAGCGGATGTAAGACTTTCTCTCTGTTTCTCTCTTTATCTGTAACTCTACCTTGCAAATAAATAAAATCTTTAAAAAAAGAAGAAAAAGAATTAAAAGAAATGAAGACAGTTTTCTCATCTCTGGGACACGACTAAATAAATCAATATTCAACTTTTTGTAGTCCCTAAAAGAATAGAAAAGAAGAGTGGTATAGAAAACCTACCCAGTTCCATAATGTAGAGGAAAGTGTGGACATCCAAGCACAGGAAGCCCACAGGAGCCAAGGTAGACATGAAAGAACCTCACCAAGAAACATTGTTTTCAAACTTGCAAAAGTACAACATAAAAAAAAGGGAATTCTAAAATTTGCAAGAGAAAAGCACCAGATTACTTATTTTAAGGGAATCCTCATTAAATTCTATTTTTTTCAATAGAAATCTTACAGCCCAGGAGGGAATGAGAAGATATATTCCACATTCTGAAAGAAAAAAAAAAACCTGCCAAGCCAGAGTGCTTTACTCAGGAAGCCTATCTTTAACATATGAAGCATAATCAGAGATTTTCCAAGATGAGCAAAAACTGAAGGAATTCATCCCTACCAGACCAGCTTTACAAGTGATACTTGAAGACGTCCTACACACAGAAACACGGATAACTTCCAATGTGTGAAATGTATATGTGAATGTATATGAAAATGTACGGCAGTATAAAACCCATGAGAAAAAGAACAAAGGTATTCAGGGCCGGCACTGTGGTGCAGCAGGTTAACGCCCTGGCCTGAAGTGCCATATGGGAGCCAGTTCTAGCCCCAGCTGCTCCACTTCCGGTCCAGCTCTCTACTATGACCTAGGAAAGCAGTAGAAGATGGCCCATGTCCTTGGGCCCCTGTCCCCATGTGGGAGACCCAGAAGAAGCTCCTGGCTCCTGGCTTCAGATCAGTGCAGCTCTGGCTGTTGTGGCCAATTAGGGTATGAACCATCCAATGAGGACCTCTCTCTCTGCCTCTCCTCTCTCTGTGTAACTCTGACTTTCAAATAAATAAATAATTTTTTTAAAAGAACAAAGGTATTCAAACTATTCGAAATTTTAAAGGAAAAATGACAGGACCAACTAAAACTTCAATAATAAACTTGAAAGTAAATGGAGTAAATTCCTCAATTAAAGGATACAGACCAAGTGAATGGATAGAAAAGCAAGACTCAATAAAACACTGCCCAAAAGAAACTCATTTCATCAGTAAAGGCGCACACAGACTGAAAGTGAAAGGATACAAAAAGATATTTCACTCTAATGGAAGCCAAAAGCAAGTAGGAGTGGAGACATTGATATTAGGGAAAAAACAAGCTTTAAGACACAAACTGCAGGAAGAAACAGATGGTTACTAGGTAATGATCAAGAAGATACAGTTATTGTAAATGTATATGTGCTGAATGCTGGAGCATCCAGTTTTAGAAAACAAACATTATTAGATTTAAAAAGGTAAGCTCCAACACAACCCCACTTCTATCAATGGACAGATCTAAACCAAATAAAATAAAATAAAATAAAAGAAACAGCAGAGTTAACACTATTAACACTACAGACCAAATGGATCCAGCAGACATTTAAAGCACATTCCATCCAGCAGCTGCAGGATACACATTCTTTTCATCAGCACTTGGAACATCTCAAGGATAGATTGTAAATTACACCATGAAGCAATCGTAATCAACTCAAAAATACTGAAATCACATCATATGTCTTTTCTGACCACAATGCAGTAAAATTCAAAATCAACAACAAAAGAAACTTTAGAAATTAAACAAATACATGGAGACTGAGCAACACGGCCCTGAATGAAAAATGGATTGTTTAAGAAATCAAAAGGGAAGTTTTAAAAATCCTTGAATGGAAATGCAAACACAGCAAACCAAAGCTTATGGGGTGCAGCAAAACAGTGTAAGAGTGAAGTTTCTAGCAATAAGTGCCAACATTCAAAAAGGAAAAAGCTGTCAAATAAATAACCTAACAGTGTATCTCAGGGCCCAAGAAAAACAACAAACTAAACCTAAAGCCAGTAGAAGAAAAGAAATAATACAAATTAGAGAACTAAATGAGATAGAAACTAAGAAAATAATTCAAAAGATTAAACAAAGAATTGTTTTTTTGGAAAAATTACAAAAACTGATAAACCTTTAGTTGGATAAACAGGAAAAAAGACTCAATTGAATAAAATCAGAGATGAGAAAGGCTATATTATAACTGATACCACAGAAACACAAAATATCATTAGGGACTACTACAAATAGTAATACATCAAAAGGTTGGGTAATTAGAAGAAACAGGTACATCTCATATTAAAATGGAACCATGGAGGCATAGAAAACCAGAGCGTACCAAGAGTGAGTAATGAGAGTCAATCAGCAATAAAATGCATCTCAGAAAAGAAGGGTCAGAACTAATGACTTCAGTGTGGAATTCTACCAAACTTTTAAGAACACCAATCCTTCTGAACCCATTGCAAAAAACTGAAAGACAGGGAATCCTTCCAAACTCATTCTATAAGGACATCATTTGATCCCAGACCAAACAAGGACAAGACAAAAAAGCAATTATAGATTAATATCCCATAGATGTAACCATTCTCAACAGAATATTGCAAATTAAATTCAACAACACCTCAAAAAGTTCATTCAGACTGACCAAGTTGGATGTATCCTAAAGATGCTGGGATGGTTCAACATATGCAAATCAGTCAATGTAATTCACTACGTCAACAGAAAAAAGGATAAAAAATCATATAATCACCTCATAGATGCAGAAAAGCATTTCATAACATTACATATCCATTCTTTAGAAGACATTGAACAAATAAGGTTCAGAAGAAACATACCTAAACATGATAAAGGATGTATATGACAAAGTCATAGCTTATATCTTACGAATGGAAAACTGCTGAAAGCATTTCCTCTCAGGTCAGGAACCAGATGAGGCTTTCAATGTTGCCTCTCTTACTCGATAGAGTGCTGGAGTTTTAGAGCAATTAGCCACGAGAAAGGAAAAGAAGGCCTACAAATAGCAAAGAAGTCCAACTATCACTGTTTGCAGAGGACATGATTCCAAACAGAGAGAAACTTAGACTCCACCAAGAGACCATTAGAATTGGTAAATAAATTCAGCAAAATTATAGTGTGCAAAATCAACACACAAAAATCAGTAGGATTCCTGTACACCAATAAAGAACTTTTTGAGAACAAAATTATAAGAGCAATCCCATTCACAACGGCTACCAAAAAAATTGGAATAAATTTATCCAAGGATGTGAAAGAGCTCCACAATGAAAATTATAAAACACGGTTGAAAGAAATTGAACATGACACAAATTGGAAAGACCTGTCATGTTCATGAATTAGAAGAGTATTGTTAAAATGTTCTTCTTACTCATAGAGATTTACAGATTCAATGCAATCCTTATCACAATACCAATGACATTCTTCACAGAACTAGAAAAATAGGCTAAAATTCAGCTTTTCATCAGTACAACTGAGATAGCTGAGGAAGAAAGGTCTATTCTGGTTCATAGTTTGGAGGCTCACAGTTCAAAATCAGGGGACCCCATTAGTCTGATGTCTGATGGATTTAACAGTACTCCAAAACTGGACCTGAGCAAGCAGGTGCAAGGATTCTTTGCCGGGAGATCTTCAAAGAAAATCTACACTTCTAGGCCTCTGATGGGCCTGTGAATGAGGGGCAAAGGTCTCTGAGATGTCTTAGGCTCTTTCTTCCATTCTTTTGCGCATAATACTTGGTTCCCTTTTATGTGTTCTAATTTCTCTAGCAATACCTAATTTCTAATTTCTCCACATCGCTTTCCTCGTCTAAACAAGCTTTTTTTTATTTTTAACAGGCAGAGTGGACAGTGAGAGAGAGACAGAGAGAAGAGTCTTCCTTTACTGTTGGTTCACCCTCCAATGGCCGCTGCAGCCGGCACACCGCGCTGATCCGAAGCTGGGAGCCAGGTGCTTCTCCTGGTCTCCCATGGGGTGCAGGGCCCAAGCACTTGGGCCATCCTCCACTGCACTCCCAGGCCACAGCAGAGAGCTGGCCTGGAAGAGGGGCAACTGGGAAAGAATCCAGTGCCGTGACCGGGACTAGAACCCCGTGTGCCGGAGCCACAAGGCGGAGGATTAGCCTATTGTGCCGTGGCACCGGCCTAAACAAGCTTGCTTGCTTGCTTGCTTTCTTTCTTTCTTCTTTTTTTTTTTTTTTTTTTTTTTTTGACAGGCAGAGTGGATAGTGAGAGAGAGAGACAGAGGGAAAGGTCTTCCCTTTGCCGTTGGTTCACCCTCCAATGGCCGCCGCGGCCGGCGCGCTGCGGCCGGCGCACCGCGCTGATCCGATGGCAGGAGCCAGTTGCTTCTCCTGGTCTCCCATGGGGTGCAGGGCCCAAGCACTTGGGCCATCCTCCACTGCCTTCCTGGGCCATAGCAGAGAGCTGGACTGGAAGAGGGGCAACTGGGAAAGAATCCGGCGCCCTGACCGGGACTAGAACCCGGTGTGCCGGTGCCGCTAGGTGGAGGATTAGCCTATTGAGCCACGGCGCTGGCCTAAACAAGCTTTCTTATCCTTATTTCCTTGGCCAGGCTGTGAATTTTCTTAATCTTTCTGTTCTTCCATGCTTTGCTCTGCTCCAGATTCTCACTGTAAAAATTACTGACAGCAGCCAATCACACCCATGCTGTGGCTTGAATGCTTCATTGCATTGGAATCCCCCCCATCCAAAAAAACCAGCCCATCTTTAAGCTCAGCCTGCCACACAAAATCTCAGGACAGGGATGCAGTTCAGCCAGGTTCTTTGCTGCCAGGAAACAAGGCTGGCCTTTGGACTGACTCCCAACAGAATTCACATTTACATCCAAGGCATTATCAACATTGGCCTTCACTGTCCACATTTCTACCAGCATCTGGTCTTAGCCCTTACCAACATTGCCCATAATGCTCTGCTTACTGCATTTGAGGCTTTCCCCAGCTTGGGCCTTCAAACTCCTCCAATGTTTTCCAATAAATCAGTTCCAAAGGCTCCTCCACATTTTTAGATAGATTTAATAGGAATGACTGTGCTTCTGGTACCAAATTTCTATAGCAGTCAGCATTTTTTTTGCTTTGTTTTTTAAGATTTATTTATTTGAAAGTCAAACAGAGAGAGAGAGAGAGGAAGAGAGAGATCAAGATCTTCCATCCATTGGTTCATTCCCTGAGATGGCCAGGGCTGGACCAGGCTGAAGCCAAGAGCCAATAGCTTCATCTGGGTCTCCCACATGGGTAGCAAGGGCCCAAGCACTTGGGGCATCTTTTGCTGCCCTTCCCAGGCCATCAGCAGGGGGCTGGATTGGTAGTAGAGCAACTAGGATACAAATGGGTGCCCATATGGGATTCTGGCACTGAAGGTGGCAGCTCTGCCCACTGCACCACAATGCCAGCCCCAGCATTTTTGTTTTTAAACTATAAGTAAAAATCTTAGGAGGAGCTTCTTAGAGAGGAAGAGGCTTACTTCAGCTCATGGTTTGGAGAGTCCCAGTCCAAGATCAGGCAGTCTCATTAGTGTGGTGTCCGATACAGCTGGCCATGGTGAATACGCGTAGAGGGGAAAATCAAAAAGAGATCCAGAAAACATGGAGACAAAAGGAGCACAAATTTGATGACTGTCGTGTGGTCTTTCTAAAGCTGTCGTGATCCCATCCTGAGGCTTTACCGCAGCAATCTAATCCAATCAAATCACTTCCCCAAGCTCCACCTTCAGACACCACAAGTGGATCAAGCCCCCACCCCTGGTTCATCAATCATTAATCCATTAACCACCAACGTAAGACTTTGAGGTATGTATGAGTTTGGGGAACCAAATCTTGTTCAAATCCATAACAGACTTTGAACAGCCAAAGCAATCTTGAACAAAAAGATTAAATCTAATTTTAAGATGTATTATAAAGTTATTGTATTATGGAGTTACTGTAACCAAAATAGCACAGTATTGGCATAAAACAGTCACACAGAACCATGGAACAGAACAGAATCCCCAGAAATCAATTCATGTATCAACATTCAATGTATCTGTGACAAATGAGCTAAAGACACATCCTGGAGAGGAGACAGTCTCTTCGGTAAATGGTGCTGGGAAAAATAGATAACCACATACAAAAGACTGAAATTTGAAATATCCCCTCTCCCAGGCCCCAGCTCCAAACACACATACATACATACACCACACGGCCCTACCTCTCTATACAAAATTCAACTCAAAGTGGATCAAAGACTTGAAAGTAAGACCTGAAACAAGTACCAGTGTGGTGGCATAGTGGGTTAAGCTACTGCTTGATGCAGGCGTCCCATACAGGCACCAGTTCATGTCCCAGCGGCTCCACTTCTGATCTAGCTCCCTGATAATGTACCTGGGAAAAGCAGCGGAAGATGGTCCAAGTGCTTAGGCCCTTGCACCCACATGGGAGACCTGGAAGAAGCTCCTGGCTCCTGGCTTGGAACCAGCCCAACCCCAGCTTTTGTGGCCATTTGGGGAGTGAACCAGCAGATGGAAGATTCTTTCTGTCTCTCCCTCTCACTGTCTGTAACTACCTCTCAAATAAATAAAATAAATCTTTTTTTTTTTAAAGATTTATTTTATTTATTTGACAGAGTTACAGAGAGAGAGACAGAGGTCTTCCATCTCCTGTTTTACTCCCCAAATGGTGGCAATGACCAGAGATAAGCTGATCTGAAGCCAGGAGCTTCTTCCAGGTCTCCCACATGGGTGCAGGGGCCCAAGCACTTGGGCCATCTTCCGCTGCTTTCCCAGGCCACAGCAAAGAGCTGGACTGGAAGTGAAGCAGCTGGGACGCCAACCGGTGCCCATGTGGGATGCCAGCACTGCATTCCTACATACATAGCAGCAGTATTCACAACAGACGAGATAAGGAATCAACTCCTGACTTCAGCTTCCTGCTAATGCAGACCCTGGGAGGTAGCCATGATGGCTCAAGTAATTAGGTTCCTGTCACTCATATGGGAGACCTGTATTGAGCTCCTGGCTTCCAGCTTTGGCCTTGGCTGGGCCATTGTGGACAATTAGGGAAGAACCAATGGATAGCAGTACTCTTGCTTTCTCTGTTTCTCTGCCTCATAAATAGATAAAATATAAGGAAATAAATAAAAATTCATTTGACAGCTTGAACACAAATAATCACACAAACAATACCAGTTACAAATAAATCCTGATTAACACAGCAGAATCCTCAGTGAGATACCACTTCTGTGTATCTGGCTTTGGCCCAGAGGCCTCCGCAGTAAGTCCTTGGGGGCGGCATTGTGTCACCGCACCAGCTGCAGGCCAGGGTTCCTCTTCCCCAGGACCTTAGCAGGATCTGTGGCCTGAGCTGACCGTGGGTGATGTTTCCTCTATTGCATCACTCTAAGAAATGAAAGTTTTTTAAAATGAAATAGGAGTATTGAAATATTACAGGCACACAGGAAAAGATACTAAGAGATTTTCCAAGAGCTAAACTTCATCTGTCTTTCAAAAATTTATCTATGTATTTATTTTCATTTTTTGGAAGGTAGTGTAACAGAGGGTGGGGAGAAAGGAGCAAGAGAGAAGACAGAAGAAACAGAACTTCCATTAGCTGGTTCACTCCCAAAGCCTGCAACAGCTGGGCCTGGGCTATGAACCCAGAACCCAACCAGGTCTCCCACCTGAGTGTTAGGGACTATATATATACCTTACCGCAAAAGCACATTTATAAAGGAGTGGAGACAAAGAAAGAAGTATCATGCCTGGCTATGTAGGGGTGACCACGATGATCAGCCTGTCACATCTAACCCTTTAGATTGATTTCTTTTGGAGACTGACTTTAAATGGAGATTTCAAACTCCTGCCTCCTAGAACCAGCCCACACTTGAAATTTGCCCTGTCCAATAGGGTAGCCACCGGCCACAAGTAGTTATTTTATGTTGAAAGAATTAACGAATTTTGTCCCACATTTCAAGTGTTCAACAGTTACAGGTGGCAAGTGGTCCTGCCCTGGACAGTCAGTACAGAACATTTCCATCAGTGTGGAAAGTTCTCTCTGATTCAGCGGCTCTCAATGCTACTGCTCACGCCTGGCGTGAAAGGCATTGGAACATAAACTCTGAGGGGACAGGGGCCCTGCCTTGCTGGTTCACTATCTGGAGTACCTAATAGGCATTCTCTGAGTATCTGTCACACAAGTGAGTGACTGAACAAGGGTTCTGAGAGTGGCTTTGAGGAGACCTCTTCTCTCTGGCGTCCCATGAGGCATCTCCCAGGTGGATCCAGAGACATCAATTTTCCTCGACATGCAACCAAACGGCATGTGGACGATAAGGAAGCCTTGACCTTCCAGGTCTGCTGCACTTGGAGGAATTTTATTACAGGCTGCAGATTTTAATATAGGCCAATGTTCTATAATCCAAAAGTTTTAATATAGGATAAAGATCATTTTACAGGTTGATGAAAATGTGACTTTCTAAACTAGAATGTAACTTTAGGAAGTTTCTAATTAAGTCCAAGCAACCCCAAAGGAACTTAAAATTCAGTGGATTCCCAGCAGGCCTGAGGTAAGGCCAGCTGACTGATGTGTTCTCGAAATTCCCAATACTTATGAATGCACTGTCCCAGTGGATCACCATAATGTTTCCCCTGTACTCACAGCTGCATGTCCCACCATAGCTTGATTTGCATGGACACTGGCCTGTTACCTGTGGGAACAGTCACGGGTGAGGACTTGAGAAGCTTTACGGTCTAAAGAAAATCATGCGTTTTCCTGGAGAACATTTTCTGCTTGGTGATTTAGAACATACAGCTGTGCAAAGGCGGACGAAGGATGATTCCCACGGCCAGCAAACCGGCCCCTCCCCAATAGCGGGGATCAGGAGTTAATGTGTTTTGGCTTTGCATGCTTGACTATACCGCCTGCTTCCAGCTGTTCAGGGACAGGTGGCCCCAAACACAGAGATGTAAACGAAAACAAAACACACAATGGGAAACAGGCCACATTCCTTCCCTCTATGGTAACTCTAGTGTTCTACTCAACAAAACGAATTTTTGTGTGGTTTAGAACTAAACAGTCAAAGACAGTTCTTTTAACTATGTTTTTGGGAGAAGGATATGAATTTTCCAATATCCTCCCAACCACACTCTTGATGAGTTTTTCCAAAATCTGAAGAGGTTGGAAAATTAACGGGAGGAAATACAAAAGCAAATCAGGTTACACTTGACAAAAATCTGTTTCAGCGCGTCAGAAATAAAAGCCTCCAGGGAAGAAGTAGCTGGCTTCAGAAAGGGACAGGACGAACAAGCTTCTACTGGCTTTGGAGTTCCCACCAGCTTCCGCTCAGATAGAGGAGTTATGGGCAGGTAGCCTGCGGCCCATGGCCTGTCCAGGTGCTGAGTGTCTGCCATTGTTGGGCATGGCTTTCTTGTACTGCTATGGAATCTGTCTCCGGGTCCCTCGTTCTCATTGTTCGGAGTCCTGCCTTGGGGAGTTTCACAAAACACACAGCCTCCCTCTTCCCCTTGACAGTCTCTTTCCCAACCAGAGTTGGCTTTGCTTCTGTCCTTCAGGCTGACTGCTCTTAACCCCTTCAAGCCTGCAACACAGAATGGCCTGGTTCGACCCCCTAGTCTAGCTGTCCTCCTTTAGATGCACACTCGTCTAGATAACATTTAAAATGCGGTGCTCAGCAGAAAGACAAATATCACATTCTCTCACATATGTGGGAAGCTAAGAAAGTTGATCTCAGTAGAACGGTGGTTGCCTGAGCCTGGTGTGGGCTGGGGGAAGAGAAGATAGGAAAGCAGTGGTTACCAGGCACAAAGATACAGCTGCATAGAGGATTAAGTTCTCATGTTCTACGTCACAGTAGGGCATCTACAATTAACACTAATTTATTGTATATTTAAAAATAATTATAAGAGGAGCTTTTAAGGGTTCTAAACACAAAAACTAATAAATTTCTAAGGTGACAAATATGTGGATTAATCATGTCTAATCATTATACATTGTTTATAGGTATCAAGATATCAATAGCACACCGTACTCCATAAAAACATGCAAAAATGTGACTGGGTCAATTTAAAATTTTTAAAATGTGCTTAAAAATGTGGTGCCCAGCAAGGACAATAATGCTCCTGAGCCATCTGGCTGGACAATGGGACAATGACCGCACTGAGCCCAGGGCTGGCTCACCTACTCCAGCCTGAGCAGCTGCAGCCTCGCTGGCAGGTCTCACGGGAAGCTTGCAGCAATAAAAATCCTCAGACATGTTTCACTCAAGCGGGTGCCAAGGTTTCACTCCCACCTAGATTTAGGCAAGAGGTTTTAAAAACCCAATTGCAAAACTTTACTTTTTACCCCGTTAATAGTTCACCTCTTGTTGCAGCCTACGTGACAAACCGTTAGTGTATCTTGCTTCTTGTTCAGTGTTTACCATATTAGCTTGCAGCTTTACAATATCTGCAAATTGGAGAAGTGTGTTTCTCCAACTGCTTCTAAACTGTTGATGAAAATGTTGGGTGGTGTGTTTAGATCTCCCTGTGGGAAAGCACTAGGGACCCCGTCCTGGCCGACATCGAGACATTTATCAGTAGTTGTTTAAACAGCTGGGAATGAAACATCTACGACGTTGTCTCCGAAATCCAATGAAAGTGTTTGTCGATTGTAAAGAACAATCTTCCCTCAGGAATCCCTTAGGACTAAACAGTCTAAAGCACCCTTGTCATGAGCTTCACTGATTTTGTTATGGTGAAAACTTTTTAAAGTTTTATTTTTATGTGTGTGAAAAGCAGAGAGCGAGAGCAAGAGAACAAGTGAGACAGCCCCCATCTGCAGGTTCACTCCCCAAATGCCCACAACAGCCAGGGCTGGGCTGAGCCAGGCTGGAGCTTGGAACTGGGAACTCAATCCGGGTCTCCTGTGTGGGTGGGTAGTAGGGGTTCAACTAATTGATCCATCACCACCGCCTCCCAGGGTGTGCATACTCAGGAAGCTGCTATTATGAGAGGAGCCAGAACTTGAACCCAGTTACTCTAATATGAGATGCAGGCATCCCAGTCAGCATCTTAACCATCAGGCCAAATGCCCAACCCATGAAGAGTTTTTCTTTGGTTAAACCAATGCCATCTGATTTTCAGCTTCATAGGTTGCTGTGGTCTCAATGGCTGAACTGTGGTCTTTGCTGAGTACTGCCCCAAAAATGCTTCCCACAAAGCTTAGCAATAGAATGCCAGACAGTGAGGTCAACAACCTTTAGCAAGCCACACCATCAATGTGGAGACCTAGCCGACTAGGCCATGGCCATAGACCACAAGCGTGGGGAGCGAGGGGAGTCTGTAAGATGAGCGTGGTCAGCCAGTGCCCAGGCCTTGTTCTGCGATACCATTCTCCAGTAAAGGAACCAGTGCTCCTTGGAGAAATGATTGAGTCTAGGAATGCAGCAGGGAATACATGAATCTGGAGCATTTTGCAGTAGCAGGAGGAAAGGAAGTGCTGTTAAAAGCTCTACAATCTTGGGGTACATCAAAGGGACACATGAGTCAACTAACAGAGCTCTGTTGAGCAAAGGTGGAATATTTGTTTAAATGACAGGGTTGGACTGTGACCAAAAGCTTAGTACAAATCTCCATGAGTTCATTCTGATAGAATAAATGACTGCATAACTGAATATGTGGAAGACAACGGACAAATCTTCAGTGGAGAAGAATTCCAAAGACTCCTTGGCCCTCCTGCAGGTGCAGCACGGCTCCCTCCCTCAGCGCGGGCCAGGCAGTGACTTCCTTCCAAGGACTACAGTACAGGAAGAAAGAAAAGAAACCAATCACAGGCCTTGAAACAGGCGCTAAGACTCACACCAAGGGCACTAAGCCATGTGGACATGCACCCATGACGCGATGTGATGAGGATGGCTCTTTATCTCTCTGGTCGTCTTCTCCAAACTCATAACCTCAGTCGGATCATGAGAAGAACTTGAACTGAGGGACATTCTACAGAATATTCCTCAGAACTGTCAAGCCATGGAAAAGGAGGAAAGGCAGAGAAACAGTCAGAGCCAAGAGGAGCTGTAGGAGGCGACAGTGAGATCTGGCTTGTTCTGGTGTGGGGTCTTAGACTAGAAAAAGGACATTAGGTACACACTGAGGAAATCTGAGTACTTTATGAAGTTAATGATAAGTGAATTGACATTGGTTCATGAATTATGATAAATGTACCATACAAATGTAAGATGTTATTAGCAGGGGAAACTCCATGTGGGATACATTTTCTCTGTACTGTTACAACCTCACACACCTATTCTAGAATAGTTTTATTTTTAAAGACAGGGTATATTATGATTGTCTGGCTGGGAGGGTTGGAGAGAAAGAAAACCAAGAGGAGGGAAAATACTCTCTCTTTGTAAGAATTACCAGCACCTTTTGGTGCCACAAGTTAAGCCTCTGATTGTGACTCTGGCATCTCATATCAGAGGGCTGGTTTGAGTCCCAGCTGCTCCACTTCCAATCCAGACATCTGCTAATGTGCCTGGGAAGGCAGAAGGAGATGGCCAGAGTACTGGGGCCCCTGCCACCCAATGTGGGAGATCAGGATGAAGTTCCTGGCTCCTGGGTCTGACCTGACCCAGACTTGGTTGTTGTGAGCATTTGGGGAGTGAACCAACAAATGGAAGATGTCTCTCTTGATCTCTCTGCCTTTCAAATAAATAAACATGTCTTTTTAAAAGAGAGAACTACCGGGGCTGGTGCTGTGGCTCAGCAGGTTAACGCCCTGGCCTGAAGCGCTGGCATCCCATATTGGTGCCAGTTCTAGTCCTGGCTGCTCCTCTTCCAATCCAGCTCTCTGCTATGGCCTGGGAAAGCAGTAGAAGATGGCCCAAGTCCTTGGGCCCCTGCACCCACATGGGAGACCCGGAAGAAGCTCCTTGCTCCTGGCTTCAGATCGGCACATCTCTGGCTGTTGCAGCCATCTGGGGAGTGAACCAGTAGATGGAAGACCTTTCTCTCTGTCTCTACCTCTCTCTGTAACTCTTTCAAATAAATAAAATAAATCTTTAAAAAAAAAAAGAAAGAACTACCTTCAAGAGTTTACTTATATGACTTGACCTTGAAATAGTAAGTTGAACACTAGAGTTGAAATTGGAGGTGAGCCCTGCTTACTAATTAGAAAGACTCCTGGCCTCTTAAATTGGCAGTTCAAATCCTGATCACTGTATTGTGGATTTGACTTTTGTCATTATTTAATCCTTCCCCCCAATCTCTATTAATGTATAAATTTCACTAAAGAATATATTCATTAAGCCAAAAAAAAAAAGTCCCCAAACCAAACAAAAAACATTTCCTAGTATATTAACAAGGAGTGTTTTCCATACTGTTATAGTCATCAAAAACATTTTTGTGCCCATTGTTTTTACTGACTGAAAAATCATATGTTCAGTTAAGTAGTGTTATTGTATGTTAAACAATGGAGATTGGCCTGCATTCTTTACAAATGATCTATTCTTGTCTGGTCCAGAAAAAGACATCATACCCACGTGTAAAGCAAGTGGTGAGCACAAGGAATGAAAACTCATTTTTAAAAAATTAAATTGTGGCAGGGGCCAGTGATCCAGCTCTCAGCTGTGGCCTGGGAAAGCAGTAGAAGATGGCCCAAGTCCTTGGGCCCCTGCACCCACATGGGAGACCTGGAAAAAGTTCCTGGCTTCGGATCGGTGCAGCTCTGGCTATTGTGGCCTACTGGGGAGTAAACCAACCGATGGAAGAGTCTCTCTCTCTCTCTCTCTCTCTGTCTCTCTCTCTCTCTATTTCTCCTTCTCTCTCTGTGTGTAACTCTGACTTTCAAATACATAAATATTTTTAAAAAACTGAATAGTGGGCTCTGAAGGTACCTGTTTTCATGCTGATGAGTGGTCTTTTCTTGGGCCCTCTGTGTATGAAATGACACAAGGCAGGGCAGGCATCTGCATTGGCTGAACTTCAATTCTGACTTCCCCTGTTAGAGAGACACCTACTGAACACTGGAGTCAACAAGGCTTAACCCAGAGGTCCCCGCTCCCTCTGTGTTTTCATTCCTTGACAAATGCTGACTGCATCCCCAGACAAGGCCAATCCCATTTCAAAACACTCCTCAGCAATAGCACGGGAAGATGTGTTATGCGGCGGAAACCGTGTCTCACCAGCAGTTCTAACTCTTAGTGTACTCGTGAGTTTCCAAGTCGCTTACCTTGCCACAGTGACATGCGGTCACAGCCGCATGGCTGCCATCCCCTGCCAGGGACCAGATTCCTGGCTCCATCGGCATCAGCAGTCACAGGTCAGACCCGTGACATTCAGCAGACAAGGGCATGTGCCAGTGACAGGGTGACGGAGGCGAGCTCCCCTGCCAGGGAGACACTCAGCGGGGCTCACACCAGAACGCTGGCAGGATAATAAAGCCATCCTAGAGGTAATTTCTACAGTAACACTGGCACCCAGCAAACTGCAAACAGTTTCTTTAGACTGGAGGTAACACTTCTCCAAAGGGCTCTAAGAAGAAATATAATATACAGGCCAGCACCACGGCTCACTAGGCTAATCCTCTGCCTGCAGCGCTGGCACACAGGGTCCTAGTCCCAGTCCGGGCACCAGATTCTGTCCTGGTCGCTCCTCTTCCTGTCCAGCTCTCTGTTGTGGCCCAGGAAGGCAGTGGAGGATGGCCCAAGTCCTTGGGCCCTGCACCCCATGGGAGACCAGGATAAGTACCTGGCTCCTGCCATTGGATCAGCGCGGTGCGCCGGTCACAGCGCACCGGCCACAGTGGCCATTGGAGGGTGAACCAACGGTAAAGGAAGACCTTTCTCTCTGTCTCTCTCCCTGTCCACTCTGCCTGTCAAAAAAAAAAAAAAAAAAAAAAAAGAAAAGAAAAAAAAAAGAAAGAAAGAAAAAGAAATATATACAGCAGGATTCATCAGAGAATCCAAGCAGGTAGAACCATTTGATTATTATTTTTACAAATATTTTGCCTTTTAGACATTTATTCAAATGACATGTCATTCAAAGAGTTCCTTTAAATTAGTTAATTCAATATATTTGCTTAGAGACAGAAGGTTGGGGGGGGGGCAGGCAGGTTTTTGATCCATTGGTTTACTTCCCAATGCCTGCATTAGCTAGGGCTGGGCCAGGCCAAACTCAGGAGCTGGGAGCTCCATCCAGGTCTTCTATGTGGGTGGCAGGGACCCCATCATTTGAGCCATCACCTGCTACTTCTGAGGTGCACATTAGCAATGAGTTGGAATTGGGTGTGGAACCAGGATGCCATTCACCAAAGTTCTATTTATTCAAATAACTTGAGAAAAGAAGGCTTAACTCAACAGGGATGAACTGAAATAGTTAAAATATCTCCTAAAGGGTGCACGTTGGATGCAGCCATTAGGCTGGGGTGCTCATAGCTTTTCTCTGAATGCCAGGGTTAGAATCCCAAGTTTGCTTCTGCTTCTGGCTTCCTGCTGATGCCCACCCTAGGAGGTTGCAGGTGATGGCTCAAGTTCTTAGGCCCCTGCCACTCACCTGTGAGACACAGATTGAGTTCCAGACTCCTGGTTTTGGCCTGGCCTAGTCCTGGCTGTTTTGGGCAGTTGGAGAATGAACTAGCAGAAGGGAGATGTCTCTCTCTCTCTCTCTTTGTCTCTTAGCCTTACAAATAAATTAAATGTTAAAAAAAGTTTAAAATCTAAAAATGAACAGTTTATTCCCTTTATTGTTTTTAAAGATTTTATTTAACTGAGAGGCAGAGTTATAGACAGAGAGGGAGAGACAGAGTGAAAGGTCTTCCATCTACCGCTTCACTCCCCAAACGGTTGCAATGGCTGGAGCTGGGCTGATATGGAGCCAGGAGCCAGGAGCTTCTTCTGGGTGTCCCATAGAGAGTGCAGGGGTGGAGGCTTAGCCCACTATGCCACAGCGCTGGCCTCTCCCTTTATCTTTATCATTATCATAGAATCAGACTTTTGTCTTCTACATCAAAGGTTCTCATATTTATACAGTTTGATGAGCTCAATGCCATGCTGATTCCTGGGCCTCACTCCCAGAGATTCAGATTCAGTGTGTCTGACGTACAGCCTGGGGATCTGCATCACCAGCACCGGCAGGTGAATCTGGCGCAGACGCGCTGTGGACCACGCTTGGAGAAACGATGCCTGGAATCCACAAGGACCAGCATGAAGGGCAGCAGGCACAACGTGCGAGCTAATAACACCAAGCGGTAGCTGGTGGCTGCCTCTGAGACCATGCAGAGTGGCAGGGCACTAATTTCTGCCGACAGGTTTGCTGCTGCTTTTGCTGGGAGAGCTGACACTACGTTGTGGAGCTGTCACACAGCCCGGGGAGCTACACAGACTGACTTGTGCAGGGCTGACGGGGGGCTGAGCCGAGGTGGCCTGGTGTGCGGAGCTGGCAGCTGCGCCCTGAGTGCTGTGGAGACATTGAAGGCACTCTCCTGTCACCTGGCTACAGGACACGGGATCAGTCACATCCACGTTGTTGTTGCAAGGACACAGCTGGCAAAGTGTTCCTGAAACTCTCAGATCACCATAGAAACCAGTGGCTCCACACTTTAAACAAGTAGGGGGAGAAAGGGAATGGGGTGAGGTGTGAGTGCTGGCAAGGGGCAGAGATTGAGGTTAGGAATAGAGAAATACTGGGTTCCTCCAGGGATCATAAGTCACACACGTGGGATGGAAAAGCGTTCCAGATGAAAACAGAAGATTCAGTTCTATTTATTATTCATTTAGAGGACAAAAAGATTATTCAGAGCTAAAGTTTGGTGAGGGACTGGCACTCTGTAGCATAGCCCGAGAGGCCGCTGCTTGCGGCACTGTCATCCTATCTGGATGCTGGTTCGAGTCCCAGCTGCTCCACTTCCATTCCAGCTCCCTGCTAATATTTGGGGGAAAGCAGTGGAAGATGGCTCAAGTGCTTGGGCCCCTGCACCCACGTGGGAGACCCAGAGGAAGCTCCTGGCTTCGGACTGGCCCAGCCCCAGCCGTTGTTGGAGTGAACCAAATAATTAAAATGAATTTTTTTTTTTAAAAGTCACTGGTGAGGAATGGATTCTGATCTTTCTTGACAGCCTGTGGAGTTGTGGGCCCAGGACTTCCAGGGAGATCCCGGGGTGCCCCAGAACCCAAAGCGAGTCTTAGACCTACTCTCCCTGGGGCAGCCTGGCTCTCACCTCATCCTAGAAGTGAGCTCTGGTTAAAGTAAAGCAGCCTCGCAGGGAAAGTCCCAAAGAGCAGCAGCCCAAGGGATGTGCAAGGAAGTGAAGTTGGGGAGCAGCTAACAGATAAATCTTATTTATTTGAGAGAGAGAGAGAGAGAGAGAGAGAGAATCCCATTCAAATGCCCACAAACAGCTGGAGACTATGCCAGGCCCAAGCTGGGACTCGGGAACTCAACCCAGGTTCCCCGCTTGGGTGGCCGGAACCCAGCTCCTGGAGCCGTCCCCTGCTGCATGCCAGAGTCTGCATAAGCAGGAAGCTGGAATTAGAAGCGTGGAACCCACTTGATCTGGATTGCAAGCATTGCAACCTGTGTAGTAACTGCCATGCGAAAGGCCCACCCCAAGAGCAGTTTTTGCTGCATGAGCCCCTTGAGAGAGCTAGCTGCTCAGCTCTGGGTGGACAACCCGTCTTTCTCTCCAACACTGTCAACTCTGCCAACTGCAGTGGCTTTAGGTGCCCAAACTCCCCACATGTTGGATCCCCTCACTTGGAAATGCCCTCCTGGCCCCAACATTGTTTCCGTTCCTAAAAATACAGCCAAGCCAAAGCAAGAACAGAGGAGAGGGGAGAGGGAAGAACTGATCACAGGCCACGTGTGACCTTGGATGTGAGAAACAGAAAAAATCAGTCTTGTAAATTATTCTTGTGGTGGAAATTATCATCAAAGAAAATAATATTGCCCTATTTTCTCGGTTCAACAAAAATCAAGTAGATTTCGTAAGTTTTTCTTGTTTGAATTATATATTCATGCTCACTCTTTAAAAGAAATTTTTTGAATTAGCAACAGTTACAAATTTAGAATTAAGACTTATGCAGCGGGCTGATGCTGTGGCTTGGTAGGCTGTCTCCGCCTGCGGCACCAGCATCCCATATGGTCACCGGTTCTAGTCCCTGCTGCTCCACTTCTGATCTAGCTCCCTGCTATAGCCTGGGAAAGCAGTAGAAGATGGCCCAAGTCCTTGGGCCCCAGCACTTGAGTCGGAGACCTGGAAGAAGCTCTTGGCTCCTAGCTCCTGGCTTTGGATTGAGCCAACTCCGGCCATCTGGGGAATGAACCAGCGGATGGAAGACCTCTCTCTCTCTCTGTTTACCTCTATCTCTCAAATAAATAAATAAATAAAATCTTTAAGAAAAACTTATTAAAAAAACTATGCAGCATCTGTACATTGTAATTCAGGACTTTATGCTTCTGAAGATATTATTTATATCTGTGGAATATCAAATCGAGTACTTGGAATTATAGCAAGAAACATCATTTTAAAGTGCTAATATCATATGTAAAATGATATATTATATATTACTAATTAGTATTTTAACATATATTTATTTCATTCCCTATTTGCTTGCAACGGACCTGGGTGAGGCCAGGCTGAGGCTGGGAGCCGGGAACTCCATCCAGGCCTCCCATGTGGGTGGCAGGAGCCACTCAAGCCATTACTGCCGTCTCCCAGGGCACACGTTAGCAAGAAGCTGGAATCAGAGTGGAGCCAGGACTCAAACTCAGGCACTCTGCCAACATCCCAGCTAGCGTGTTAACCACTATGCCAAATGTCCCGCCAATGACATATACATATTGTGGGATGGTTTTCTTTTAAATAAGCTTACTTGATCCCATTTGGTCAGTTGGTGTTCTAGAACATTACTTAAAAACAATTATATCTCAGTGGAGTGGCTTTTTAATTGTTGCTGGCTTTTGAGTCATTTAACTTCTTTGTTCAGTGACCAGCAATTTAGCAAACTGTACCTTCTTAGCATGAACACATCTGTACCACTCATTTGCTCAAGGTAGCTAACCTGTCCGATTTCAGAAGACAGAAGGAACATCCCATGCAGACCTGTGCCGCATGCCTGCATCACCTTGCAGACAAGGGCAGGTCACTTCTGAGCTCCACGGATTCTGATAACAGCACTGGCAACATACTGATTGCTTGAGGGAACTTTTGGACACCGGCAAGGATGACAGGACTGCCCTGAAGAAGGATTGCCATAGTAACCATCGGTGCACCTGTCATAGCAATTCCCTTGTACATGGCGTTCCTGGGAAACACCCGTGGGCTAGCCAACATGGACTCGCTGTGCTCTGGGCCTGTGTGAGTCTCAAACCTGAATATTTTAGAGGACGCTCATTCGCTCTGCAAAAGGATTTTTTTGTTCTCTGTTGAAAGTCTCAACTAGAGTGATTGAACTTAACCTAATACCACTTGATTTACGTGGCACATTGAGGAGCATGAAGAGCAATGAGCCAGGCAAATGTGTTTTGATTTCCTCAGACGCTTGCAGGCTCCTCAGATGATTTTTGAAAGATGGTGGAGCCATCACCTCTCCCACTCCCCGTTACCTGACATTTGAGCACTGCGGAGTCTCTAGCTGGTGGTCCTTCCTTGTGAGAGCAGCACATAATTTAGAAACCTAGAGATCAAAGCACACCCAAATTCCATACGGTTCTCAGCTTCTCCCGGCAGCAAAGCCTCCCCAACCAAAGCATGAGCCTGTCTCTGGACCACAAAGTTCAGCAAACGCATCGCAAGGGCAACCCGCATTGCTGGGAAACCCGAAGTCGCCGGGCAGGCCCTGATGGCAATGGCGGCCAGCTCCCTCTCCCCGGCAGGGACACTGCCCCATTACCTGGTCACAGAGGGTGTTCTCCAAGCCTTGCGGATGGCAGGGCATGCTGAGTAAAAGCCAGGAGAACTACGCTGGGGTGGGGGCCACTGGTGAGGGGGGTGGTGAGACTGACAGTTCAGACCCTGCATGCCCAGAACTAACCCGTCTGAAACGGCCACTGTTTAGAACAGAGCCTGGCCGACCGTGCAGGTCTATGTTAGCTAACAGTTCACGAGCCATCCAGAAAACAGGACTCCGTGAGCACGGGAGCCTCACCAGCCTTTACCCAGAGAAACCCGACCACCCATGTGCTTTTAATGCCTGAAGCTCCTATTCCTCTTGGGAGTCAAGGTATACCCTTTCAATTAGAAAGAAAGAAAGGAAGAAAGGAAGAAAGGAAGAAAGGAAGAAAGAGAAAGAAAATAGAAGACCCCGGCCGGCGCCGCGGCTCACTAGGCTAATCCTCTGCCTTGCGGCACTGGCACACCGGGTTCTAGTCCAGGTCGGGGCGCCGGATTCTGTCCCGGTTGCCCCTCTTCCAGGCCAGCTCTCTGCTGTGGCCCGGGAGTGCAGTGGAGGATGGCCCAGGTGCTTGGGCCCTGCACCCCATGGGAGACCAGGAAAAGCACCTGGCTCCTGGCTCCTGCCATCAGATCAGTGCGGTGCGCCGGCCGCAGCGCTCTGGCCGCGGCGGCCATTGGAGGGTGAACCAATGGCAAAAGGAAGACCTTTCTCTCTGTCTCTCTCTCTCACTGTCCACTCTGCCTGTAAAAAAAAAAAAAAAACACAACACCATCTCAAGGTGGTCAGAGTTCCTTTTTTCTAGACAAGAAAGGAGAGGCCCCTGATGAACAGTTGAATCCCCTGAGTCAACCATCTAGGACAAAAATCATGACACCTGCTTGCTTGATGGGCTGGGGCCTGGAAGAATGTTTGCACCCCGTGTAGATAGATCCCTTTGATCATCTCAGGCACTTTGCAATCTCTGTTTAAAGAAAAGAAAAAAGGTGAGCTGGGTAGGCAGCCAGGCCCAAGCAGTGCCCAAGAGAGGAAGCCATGGCACTGGGACGAATTTGAGAAGTCAAGTTCCCTTCCCTCCAAGGAGAAGCCTACTCATCTGTAGGTTTTCATGTTTCCATGATGGGAACAGGCCTTTTGGTGAGGGTGTACACTGTGAACAGTCAGCTATAGGCCCTAGACGTGACAGCCACGAGAACCGAACGACCACTTGTGGTGAAGCCCCCTCTAAGCCATCACTGGCGGGTGGCCCCTAAGAGGAGTCCACAGGCTGTTTGCAACCCCGCATCAGGAAGGGTATCACCCCTAGAAATGGGAGAAACCTTTGGTGGCAACATTGTCCCCTCTTATCCACCCAGTGTCATCTTTGTCTTAGCCTTCCTGGCCATTGGGCGAACATGCTACTGCCTAAAGCCAAAACTGGATGGCCAGCCTTTTAACACCGACTGCAGCCTCCCAGAAGCATGAACCCTGCTAGGGGTGTCACTGGCAGGTTCCTAAGAGAGCTCTGTACCTGACCAGTGCCCACTGATGAATACAGTACGGCGGACACTTTTCAGCGCTTTTCTCTACTGAGTTGGAATAACTTAGTCAAGTGCCCCGGGGCCCCTCCCCTTTGACATGCCCACATCACATTGCAGGCCTTGAAAACATCAGGGTTGTGAGCAAGTCTGTTGCCTCTTATGTTCTCTGTTACTTACAGCGACAGCATCGGCCAGGAGGCCCCAAGCTGGAAGTCCCAGATGAGCACCTGTTGCAGTAGCAGCCGGCTGGAGACACGAGGTTCACACAGGTGCTGGCCTCCAAGCGGCTGCAGCTGGGCCCCGCTAAGCCCTGAGGGTGATGCCTGCAAGCTGCAGGGAACAGAGGAAAGGAGAGAGAGGTGGAGGACGGGACTGGACGTAGCAGAGAAGCATCTTGCCCAGCTGGCAGTCCTAGTTCACCTCTCCTCCCTCTGGCTGTGTCTCTCACCTGCAGCCGTCTCTCCTGTTTAATGGCAACAATAAGGAGCCACCTGGCGGGACTGTTGTGCAGATCACAGGCAATAATGCCTGGGAAGGATTCAGAACAGGGTTTGGCGCAAGGTAAGGGCTCAGTCAACGTCATTTAATGAGTCAATGAAAGGTTTAAAGCAAAAAAAATTTTTTTTTGACAGGCAGAGTGGACAGTGAGAGAGACAGACACAGACAGAGAGAAAGGTCTTCCTTTTGCCATTGGTTCACCTTCCAATGGCCGTCGTGGCCGGCGCACCGTGCTGATCCAAAGGCAGGAGCCAGGTGCTTCTCCTGGTCTCCCATGGGGTGCAGGGCCCAAGCACTTGGGCCATCCTCCACTGCACTCCCGGGCCACAGCAGAGAGCTGGCCTGGAAGAGGGGCAACCGGGACAGAATCCGGCGTCTGGACCGGGACTAGAACCCAGTGTGCTGGCACTACTAGGTGGAGGATCAGCCTGTTGAGCCGCAGCGCCGGCCAACAAATTGTTTTCTACAGCTGTTTCTTTGAATGTAATGGCTGGTGTCCTGGCTACTTCCATCTCTGATGCTCTGCCTTGGTCTTAGAGCACACATACATGAGTGTAATTCATGAGACGGTGGGCACCTGACCCCTACGGCCCTGTCCTCAAAGCAGCACCCTTTGCCTGGAGCTCGGAAGACCAGGCTGTCTGTCTAGAGGTGGTTCTCAGCTGGGGACACTTTGTAGATATGTTTTGGAATCACAACAGGGGGTGGGGCTGCCACCGACATTCAAACCTATACAGCACAGGGTAGCACCCCCCCTCCCCCCCAATAATTATCCAGCTCAAAACGTTTGTAACGCTGCAGGTTGAGAAACCCTTGAGAAACCCTCCTCTCTAGTTATGTGAAAAGGGCATGTTACATAATGGTTTTTGACCCTAATACTTAACACTTATTAACTGAGGGTCCGGGGAAGAAAGTAGTTGGTTAGAATTCCTTCCAGCCCTAAAACACTAGGATTCCAAAAGAATAGTTTAGGACCATTTATTGGAGTGATATAGCATTCCAGCAAGGCCACTGGATCCCTCTTTTATCAGAACACTGCCCGCTGTCATCTAATTGCTGGCTGATGGGTATTTCGGGTGTTGTTTGGAGTGGATGCTAAAATAACTGGATTCGCTCCCGTGCCCGTATGGGGCTGTCAGCTGCTGCAGTAGAACCCATTATACAGATCCTCAGGGCCCCTCCCCATGCCCTACCCCCTCAGGCAGCCTGGCAACCTGGCAACCGCCCGCACACAGCAGGGAGCACTGGAGGCCTCCCTTCAGAGGTATTTCGACACAGTCCTGCAGCTGATATTTATCTAGGTCCTGCGCGCTTCAGAAACTCTCCGAGGAATTGATTCGCGAGCTAAGGTCGAGCTTTTGCAATAATGAGAAAATCAGACACAGGTACATGCTGTCCAAGATCCCATTTACATATATCAGAGATACATCTGTGACAACAATGGGCCAAAATGACCCAATTCAATCCTTTGTGTTGCATAGGATGAAAGATGTTAAGATTTTCAATTTATTTAAGAAATCTTTCAATATTTGCATTTTCTGACTTATAGCAAAGAAAAGAAAGTCTTCACCTTTTCCCCATTGTTATTGTCATACTTTTTACTTGCTGATACATTTATTTTAGATTTGAAAGACTTTTTTAAGTAGGCGATTTGTGATAAGTTTACAAATTATGGCTGAAAACAGCGCATCCCACAGGGTTACTGTGGGGCTGATTAATTGCACAGATTTCTCCTTTACACTTTTTCAATCACTTATAAACAGTGGTGTTCTACATCAAATTGTACCGGTCTCTTGGGGAGTCATTGTACAGATTAATGTAGTATAGGCTCCAGGAATCCCTACAGGAAAGACCATCTTGAAACTCAGTTATGGAACCACTTGCTCTATATCCAAATAACACTAAGAGCACACAAAACTAATATTTCACAGATGCATCTTTGTGGATGGCTGGCTTAGGCCATCTGGGGACAAATGCCTCATTCTAAGCTGATTCTCAATGTGTAATTGAATATCCATGTGAGCAAGGCTGTCCAGTTCTATTTTTTTTTTTTAAAGAGAGTAAGTGGTGAGCTAGGACTATTTAAAATATGTATTCATGGCTTTGATGAGACAGCAGAGAAGATGTTGGGAAAGCGCACTGACCGCATCGAGTGTGTAACTTTGAACAACTGGTGTCAAACGCAGAATTGGAAACAGGTTGTAGCTCAGCAGGTCGAGCTAGGACACCGAACCTGGAGGCACAGAGCAATGTGCCCTTGGCCTTTTGGCTTTGTCCCTCCAGAAACCCTTTCCTTCAGCCCTCTCCAGTCTTTTCCTAATTGTCCTTGACACCCTGGCTGCCGGCATCCTTAGCCCTAGGGGACACTCTCAAAGTCTCTGCTCCTCCAACCTCTCCCCTCATTCTCCCTGCCCTCTCTGCCTACCTTGCCTTGTATTTCAGAAAAAAACAGACCCCAGCAAGACACTGGAGCCGCCCCCTCTCACCTCCGAGGCTCCAGCTACACAGGTGTCACCACCTCTCCTCCACTCTCCTTAGGAGGCGGAGGTTCTGTCACGGCAGAGGGGCGCTGCTGCCATCTGCTTGGCTCCCAGGAAACCCTGTGCAGTATAGAGCATCCCCTGCCAGCTCTGCTCTCAGCTGGTGCCTCAACGTGCTTCGGTCTCTCTGTCTGTGAAATCACCTCCTTCCCTTCCTGTGGTCATCCTGCCGCTGCCTCCTGTCTCTGCCTCTTGAGACACTTCTGGAAAATTCCTTCCCTTGCCAACCCTCCTGCCTCCTCTCCCCCTCTCTCTTTGAGCCAATGTAAAGCGCTCCACCCCACCCCCACCCCCGCAGTCCTAAACGTTGGGGTTCCTTGGCGGTCCTCTCTCAGTCCCCCTTTTACTCCACTTCCTAGGTGGCCTTGGCAACCTCATACTACAGGTGACGAGCATCTAAATTGCATCTCCTGTGCACCTGTCGGAGGAGAGGGCGCCAGATCAGACATAATGGCCTATCCCTGAGCGCCGCGAAACCAACACGCCGGAAACCTTTGTTTCCTGCACCTCTTCCGCCAAATTGCTCAGGGCAGTGATCACCTGCCTGCCTTCACTCCTACTTCTTCTCCATCTACCTCCCTACCCAACCCCCATCCCACACACACACACACCAAGCCAATCAATGTCAATGTCACCCCTTAAATAACTCAGGGATGAACTGATGGCTCTTCCTTCCCAGCTCTGTGCCTAATGGGGGCCTCCCAGATTACTAGAGTGGCGGCCAGCCCAAGGGATGTCCCTGCTTCCACTCTTGGCCACCCCAGCCTGTTACACTGGAACTACAGGGAGCAGGCAAACATCGCTTATTCAGACAATGCCCCCAGAAAACTCATCAGTGGCTTCTATGGCCTCAGGATAAAACCTAAACTTCACTTCCTTTCCCTTCCTGTACCCCGCCCCGCTCCCCATTCTCTCAACCCAGGGCTTCTCACATGGGAAGTACCGCCCTCCAGTGGGCATTTCGGGAATCTACAGAGGTAGATTGGGTTGTCAACGGTGATTGGGTGGGGTGTGTCGCTGGTATTTAGTGAGTGGGAATCTGAAATGCTAGACCTCGTCACAAAACACGAAATGATTCCTTGTGCCCTACAGCTTTTTAAAAAATTAGTATAGCTTGAGTGACAGAGAGCGAGCGAGCGAGCGAGCGAGTGCGAGCGCCTGAGCAAGAACTCCTATCTGCTGATTCACTCCCCAAATGCCTGCAACAACTGAGACAGGAACTCCATCTGGCTCCCATGTGGGTGGCCAGTCCTCACGGCTGCCTCCTGGGGTCTGCATCAGCTCCCTGGGGCTGGGAACCGGAGCCAGGAATCCAAGCCAGGTGCTCCAATGTAGGAGGCAGGTGTCTTAACTGCACCTCTACCCCCGGTTTTTTTTTTTTTTTTTTTTTTTTTTTTAGAGTGAGAGGGTGTTTTTATTATTTCTTTCCATTTTCCAGTTGGCAGTTTAGCATCTCAGTGGATCCGTTGGCTGTAAATGCACAGTTTGACTAAAGATGTTAGCTGCAGATACTGCATGTCAGAATGCCAGGCTCCATCCTCCAGGGTATAGAATTGTAGAACTGAGGCCCTTGAAGATGAGGATTCATTTCTTTTTTATTTTATAAATTCATACTTTGCAGGGAACCAAGATGGTGCCTGAGAACAAGGCCCAGGTGACCCCTCCCTGTAGTAAAGTTGATTGTACCCTAGATCAGTAGGACCCAACAGACCCCTACAGAACGGTCCATCCAACGGTGGCAGAATACACTTTTTTGTCAACAGCACGCTGAACATTTTCCAGTACAGATCATACAGTAGGTCCCAAAAGAAATTTAAAAGAATTGAAAACATCTCGAGGGGAGGGTGTTGTGGCGTGGTAGGTTAAGCCACCTCCTGCAATGTAGGCTTCCCATTTGCAAGTCCTGGCTGCTGCGCTTCTGAGCCAACTCCCTACTAATGGTCTGGGAAAGCAGTAGTGCTTGTGACCCTGCACCCTTGTGGGAGACCCAGCTGAAGCTCCTGGCTCCTGGCTCCAGGCTTTGGCCCTGGCTGTTGCAGATGTTTGGGGAGTGAACCAGCACATGGAAGATACCTCCCCCCTTTCTCTTGCTTCCTTTCTCTGTAACTCTGCTTTTCAAATAAATAAATCGTTTTAAAAAAAAAGAATCATATTGAGTACCTTATGACCATCACTGCAATAAAACCAGAAATCATTAATAGGGAAAATTTTGGAAATTACACAGATATATTGAAATTAAACAACTTACTTTTGAACAATCAGTGGATCAAAGAAGAAATCAAAGAGAATATTTAAAAATTTCTTGAAACAAATGAAAATGGAAACACAACATACCAAAACCTACAAGACACAGCAAAAGCACTACTAAGGGGGAAATGAATAGCAATCAATCCATACTAAAATCAATAGCATTGTCATACACTAATAGTAAATTATCTGAAAAAGAAATCAAGAAAGCAATTTCAGTGCCAATAGCTACCAAAAATAATTTAAAAAATACCTGGGAATACATTTAACCAAAGAAATGAAAGTTCTCCACAATGAAACTAAAGCTATAAATCACTGAAGAAAAAAATCAAAAACAAAGAAATAGAAAGACTTCCTGTGTTCATGGGCTGGAAGAATCAATATTGTTAAAATGTATATACCATCCAAATCTATTTATAGATTCAATGTGATCCCTATCGAAACTCCAATACATTTGCACAGACAGCACACTAGTAAAATTTGTATAGAATCACAAAAAACTCCAATTAGCCAAAGGGAACCTGAGCAAAAAGAACAAAGCAGGAAGCACATACCACCTACCTTGAAAATATATTACAAAGCTACAGTAACTAAAACAGCATGTTCTTGGCATAAAAACAGATCCATAGGCCAATGGAAAAGAATAGGGACCCTAGAAGAAAAACCTCACGGGTACCACTAACTGATTTTTGATGAAGAAGCCAAGAACCTGCAGTGGAAAAAGATGGACTTTATAATAATGGTTCTGGGAAAATTGGATATCCGCATGAACAAGACTGAAACTTGACCCCTATGTCTCACCACTCAAAACAATCAACTGAGACACCGGGCACTGTGGTGCAGTGGGTCAGGCTGCCACTTGTGATGCTGGTAACTCATGCTAGTGCCAGTCCAAGTCCCGGCTGCTGCACTTCCTTCCCAGCTCCCTGCAACGTGCCTGGGAAGGCAGAGGAGAATGGCCCCAGCACTTGAGCTCCTGCTACCCATGTGGGAGACCGGGATGAAGTTCCAGGCTCCTGGCTTTGGCTTGACCCAGTCTCGGCCATTGTGGCCATTTGGGGGAGTAGATTGATAGATCTCTCTCCCCAACTCAGAATTTGAAATAAATAAAAATTTTTGGAAAAATGTATTAAAGACCTAAAAATGAGATCTGAATCTTTGAAATCATTAGAAGAAAACTCAGGAAAAACACTTCAGGACATTAGAATGGGCCAGGATTTTCTAGATCAGACTCCCAGAGAAAATACAACACAATCAAGTAAAAGCAAAAGTAGACAATTTGGATTTCATCAAACCAAAGAGCTTTTGTGCAACAAAGAAAACAATCAGCAGAGTGTAGGGACAACCTAGAGAATGGGAGAAAATGTTTGCAATCTATACATCTGACAAGAGGTTAATATCCAGAATATATTAGGAACTCAATAGCAAAAAAATGCAAATTATCCAACTAAAATGGACATTAGATCAAAACAGACATATCTCAAATGGCTAACGGCTATATGACAAAATGCCTAGCATCATTAATTATCAGGGACATACAAATAAAAACCACAACGAGATATTACCTCCCTCCAGTAGGTTGGCCATTATCAAAAGGACAAAAGATAACAAGTGATAGTGAGGATACAGAGCAAAGGAAACCCTTGCACGTTTTTGGTAGAAATGTACATGAGTACAGCTATTGGGGAAAACAGTATGGAGGTTCCCCAAAAAGCTAAAAATAGCTCTTACCATCTGACCCAGCAGTCCATTACTGGGTAAACACTCAAGGACATGAGAGATCCACCGGTTGAGTAGACATCGGCATTCCCATGTTTATCCCAGCGTTATTCACAGTAGCCAAGAACTGGCAACAACAACCCAAACTTCGTTGCAGGATGGTAAAGAAGGTTGGACCATCTATATAATCAAAAGGGGAGGTTGGGTCAGATGGGGCTGAGAACCACTGAGCGAGTCACGTGGAGCATTCTGGGTAAGCACCCTGCCCAGTTCCCAGTACCGCTTGCCCCATTTGGAACTGTTGTAGCCTGCTTGTCTGTATCTCCTCTGGAGAGAGAAATCCAGGAAGCTGCATGATTGGCTCCTACTTTTTTTTTTTTTTTTTTAAACCACTGTGTCTCATTTGTAGTCAATGCTTCCTAAAGATGTGTTTGATAAAGTATATTGACATTTCCACTCTGGTGTCTTTAAGTTGATAGTGGAAGACTGTATTCACCAAACACACACCAAGTGAAGCGAAAGATACAGCAGCAAACTAGAGGGGTCAGAACCAGGCACCAGGACCGCCAACCAGGACTTCCTGACAGCTAGTGGTGGGCAGAGGTGGGCACTCCCGGAATCCTGTGGACGGACCAGGTGATGACAAGAGACCCTGACAGCGCCAGGATTTTGCAAAGCTGTGACTCACTTCTGGAAACTTCTGTTTATCAAGCATAGTGCATTCCATGGTTTGAGAAGAAGAATGGCAGCTTTATATTTGAACATGACTAATGCACTTTTGACTCCAAACACAGTTTTATGGACGCGCCTATCATGTAATCTGGGAGACTGAAAACAAATTGCTGTGGGTCTCATTGCATTTGCCAAGCAAGAGGCATCCACGCAGCCAGAGCAGTGGGGGCTGAACAAGGGTTTTTATTTGGTCTTCCTGGTTGTGTGAGGATACCCTGGTCTCAGGTGCGATGAGGATCTGGTTGCAGAGAAGAATGGACGTCCAAGGGGCCACAACCCTTGCAGCCACGCAGCCGGCCAGAGCAGGAGAATTGATGGTGTGGCATTAACCATGTGAGTCTGAAATGATGAAATGTGCAAGGACACCCTGGCTCAGGGGCCTCACTGGAGGTGGCTGGCCTGGATCGGCTTTGGCAGGCTGAGGTACCCAGCCATGCTCCAGCTGCTGTGGCCTTGGCCTTGAAAGGCTCACAGTTGTCCCTTTCTCTGGAAAAGTGCGCCCAGCCACCACCCTGTTGGGGAATTTATGTCCTTCCCAGGGCGTGGGGTTGCTGGTGTTGGTGGTGAGCCCGTAGTCAATGACTTGGGCACATGCAAGGCCACCCCTTCTGCCTCCAAGTGCATTCAACTCTGTGGCACAACTCACGCTCCAGAGATCCCTGGAGCATCAGATGGCAGCCAGGCTTCATGGACACCACAGCCTTGTTTGTTCTTTCCCCCCATCCTCTCCCATTCCCCTCGCTCCCCTTCTCCTGGGAAGCTGCCCTCCGTGAGTCATGTGCCCTGAAGCCCCTGGATCAGCTCCCTCCGCTAGGGACTCTGACCTAATGCAGGCATCTTGGGCCCTGATGGTTTTCTAAGACATGGTGGCTCTCTTCATTTTTATTCAGGGTTTTCAAAGTTGTAGGTAAGAAAATCCTGGCTTGAAAACTGACCAAGTGAGTACGTGTAAAGTCAATTTCAAATTATCCTTTTTGTGTTGCACAGATTCTATTTCCGCGCCTGGCCTCTGCATCAGACCTGTGGAGGTCTGGCCCACGGCACTTAGTGAACTGGTGATGAGCTGGGAGTTTGGATGGACGCACACAATACAGCATCAAGTGATCATCGCTGGAATTTATGAAACTTAGAAATACTTAGGAGGTGGATTTAAAATGAGGAGTATCTTAGCTCTTGTAAATTTGTGTTTCGTGATTTTTTTTTTTTTTTTGAGAGGCAGACCTAGAGAGAGAGAGGTCTTCCATCTACGTTCATTCCCCCAAATGGCTGCAACATCTGGAGCTGGGCTGTTTCGAAGCCAAGAGGCAGGAGTTTCTTTCAGGTCTCCCACATGGGTGCAGAGCCCAAGCACTTGGGCCATCTTCTACTGCTTTCCCAGGCCATAGCAGAGTGCTGAATTGGAAGTGGTGCTGCCAGGACTCGAACTGGTGCCCATTGGGATGCTTGCACCGCAGGCAGAGGCTTGGCTCACTATGACATAGCGCTGACTGCCCCCCTCCCCCGCCGTGATTATTCTTATAATCATAACATTCCTTAATGCCCTGGAGTCTGTTCGTTTCTTCCTTTCTTGTTTTTTACTCTGGGTTCCCAACTTTAGCCTTTTCCTCATGAATTAAGCCTGCTGGATTGGACTTTCTTCCTTCTGTAACTGATGTGCTGGGTCATAAGCTCAGCCCTGTTGAAGCTCCTTAGAGGAGAAGATGGACTGAATGGATATGGGAATCATGACAGTTCAAATTCTCCTCAAGAGTCCGCTTCCTCTTTCTACCTCACTTCTACCATAATATGGTAGAACCTCAGCACAGGTGCAGGTTAAAGTGGAATACAGATGGAACACAGAACACACAGTTAAAACTGAATTTCAGGGGCTGGTGCTGTGGTGTAGCAGGTAAAGCCACCACCTGCAGTGTTGGTATCCCATATGGGTGCCGGTTCGAGTCCTGGCTGCTCCGTTGCAGCCATGTGGGGAGTGAACTGGCAGATGGAAGACCTTTCTCTCTGTCTCTGCTTCTAACTCTGCCTCTTGAATAAATAAATAAATAAATCTTTTATATATATATATATATATATGTAAAATATTTCAAGCCACTACTGGGCCCTTGCTGTTGTATGAGCCATGATGGCTAGTAAGAGACTGGTTTAATTAAACAAGTGTATTTATATTTTCTTTTTTTCTTTTTTTTTTTTTTGACAAGCAGAGTTAGTGAGAGAGAGAAAGACTGAGACAAAGGTCTTCCTTCTGTTGGTTCACCTCCCCAAATGGTCGCTACGGTCGGCACACTGCCAATCCTAAGCCAGGAGCCAGGTGCTTCTCCTGGTCTCCCATGGGGTGCAGGGCCCAAGCACTTGGGCCATCCTCCACTGCACTCCCGGGCCAGGGCAGAGAGCTGGACTGGAAGAGGAGCAACCAGGACAGAATCCGGCACCCCAGCTGGGACTAGAACCCGGGGTGCCGGCACCGCAGGCGGAGGATTAGCCTGGTGAGTTGTGGCTCTGGCCGTGTATTTATATTTTCAAGAAAGATTTCACCAGAGTCTTAACGTGAAGTTGTCATGGTGCTCGGTGGAGAAGGACGCACCTTCGAAGCTCTGGGCACTTACAGAATCAGCCAGGAGGTGTGAAGGAGCGTGGGACTCTCCTCCCAAAGGCCGAGAAAAATGCGGACATCCACGGAATATCGTAGGTCTGCGTCTAAACAGATGGGCATGGGAAGCAGCACGATTCTGTATTAACAGAAGTAAAGCAAACACGTGAGTGACGGAGGAGCCAAGTACACGCCCTGGGTGGTCATGGTGTTCGGTAATGCTCCCCTTGTGCTGTGCTGATGCTAGGTCTAGGAGGAGCAGGGCAGCGCTATTGGCCATGGGTTGTCGTGACAGCTCTGGGCAGGGGACTGCGTGGGGGCAGATGCTCACGCTATCTGTCCAGCTGTCTCACGTTGGCACAAACCTCCGATGCGGCCAAATGGGTGGCCTCCAAATGAGTAGCCTTTTGCTTTGTAGACTCTCAGCTTCTGACAGCACTCATGCTGAACACTTTCCTCTTATTCTTGTAACGTTTCACAGTCTCACATTTTAAAGCCGTCTGGGGGATGGAGGAACGCTCAGCACTTAGGGTTGGGTCATCTGGACTTGGAGTGGTGGTTCTGCTATACTAGCATAGATGGGTGGGTGGGTTGTTTAAGAACTCCCTTCTTCTATTTCCTCCCCATCTCAGAAGGCAAAATCCACCTCGCCGAGTTGTTAAGAAGATTCAAGAGCAAGAGCCTGGCAAACAGTATGTGCGCGGTCAATGGTATGGTCTCCTTCAATACCCTTCGTCTCCACTGGGTTTCCAGGTACAAATTATTGACCTATGAATGCACAGCTTTCTAAGAATGCATTCAGCCCTTAAGGCGAGATCCCAAGCATACCTGGCAGCAGCTGGCAAGGCAAAAGCCCGAATCTTTGGCCCCATGGAGTCTCCCATGTGCAGCACTCACTCCCACCATCTGCATGGCCCAGGCAGCGGCAGGCACACAGGCATGACAGTGAAGCGTGTCACCAGAACTGTTTTGCATGCACACATGTAGCCTACTGGGTAGCACATAGAATTGAATTCCCAACTCATAGCATCCTTGGAGTTGAAAGAAGTCCTAGAGGTTCACAGTCACTCTGACTCTCTGGAGTCTGGTTTGTGAGCCAAGCAGGAAGAACACTCTCTCTGGCTGAAGCCACAGCTGATAGGCCTGAAAAACTCCCTACTCTTCCGGTAGGCCCAGTCCTCAATCCCCAACTCCCAAGTTGTGGATTCATTCAGCATGTCCCTGGATCATAGAACCAAGAATAATAATTTGGGAGTTGGCGTTGTAGGACAGCTGGTTAAGTTGTTGCCTGCAACACCGGTATCCCTTATGGGTAATGGTTCAAGTCCCGGCTGTTCCACTTCCTCTCCAGCTCCCTGCTGATGGCCTGGGAAAGTAGCAAAAGACGGCCCAAGTCCTTGGACCCCTAGACCCACGTGGGAGACCCAGAAGAAGCTCCTGGCCTCTGCCTTCAGCCTGATCCCGTTCCAGCTGTTTCAGTCATTTGCAAATGGAAGATCTCTAGTTTTGTGTGTGTGTTTCTCTCTCTGTAACTCTTTCACATAAATAAATAAATCTTTAAAAGAGACTAATAATTTGGACTTCCTCACATAAGGATAAACACACACACACACACACACTTGCATATATAGGGTAGGGCCATGGAGTGTGAGATACGGGGCAGGAAGGAGGGAGGCAGGAAGGGAGGAGGGGAAAGAGGGGAGAGGGAGGGAGGGAGCAAGTTAAGAAAGAGAGAGAGAGATACTTATTAGCCATCCTTTGGAAATCTTACAATCTAGAAAAGCTTTTTGAAGCTGCTAGGAATATATTATCTGTATGAAAAAATTAATACACATTTTTCTTTTTAATGGTTTCCTCATTACACTCACCAGGTCAAAGTTCAGTGAAGTCTCATGGTTTTGTTCCTGAAGTGAGCAATAGAGAATTAGGCTAATGGAGGAGTTCTCAAAGCAGAGCTGCAGCTGTGGTCATGTGACGAGCAGTGAGCCCCTGCAGAACGGGGCCTTGGAAGCCACTCGCCGCCTTCTGCAGAGGAAACATTTTCCAAGGCAGAGGGTCAGTGCGTTTCAGATGACCAAACACAGGGCTAGGCACTATTGCTCTAGATCAAGTATTGTTCTGGTTTGTTCTATCTGTCTTAGGTGCTTCTCAAAAGATGGGAAGGGGAGCCTGCTCTTGCCTTTCTCTCACTGCAGGGTACAATCCAAATGCAAACACACGCCTCTGCTCTCTCCCCTGGGTCTGAGTGTCTGCAGCGCTGGCTTATTAAATTTTCACAAAAAAATCTTGGGATTTATGTTATTTTAGTTGTTTATTGTTTTTACACATCCAGTCACTCTGCATAAACCTGCAGTTATATGCATGCAAATAAATAATTAGAATGTTTTCCATGGAGAAAAGCATGTGTGCCCATGGCTTACTGTGTTGCTTCGGTGCCTTTAAGAAAAGCTTTGGTTTCTAACACTCTCCAGATGTTCTACGTTTTGCAAATTGTTTTATGATGAACCTATTCTAGCAAGCATGAAATGGAAACGTTTAGTTGGAGAATGGATTTTGTCAGCCTTTTCCCATCAAAAAGCTGGTTACTGGATACCTGAGGGTCACAGCGAATGGCAATGGTGAAGTCCACGGGAAAGGGGATATTGCTGACTGCAAGCCTCAGGCCGGCCCTAGGGAGAACCCTGGCAAATCCAGGCCCAGTTCATGCAGCGGGGTTCCCAGGAACCAGCTTGCGGGAGACTATGTGAACAGGAGGCACCCATGAGGAAGGTAAATAGCTTTGCCTACAGTCAAAGGCCTAGAGGGTTCAGAAAAAAGAGAGTATTTCCTGGCATATATATGATCCATCTGGGTCACGGATAAGTTGTTCCAACGAGGGTACCACCCAGACTCCAGCCGAGAATGTGCTGAATCTGCAGTCTGGGGACATATGTTACTGTACAGCACAGCGGATTTGAAAGCAGTGTTGCTAAAAGCCACTTCCACTTTAATTACTCTGTATGCTAATGAGCTGAGCAAATTCCACACTGATGACCTTGGACTTCCTCAGATAGAACCACAGCGTTCTGGGCAAAAAATGGAGGGGAAAGAATATTCCCATGCTTACTTTACAGATCTGCCTAATTGTACACGACAACGAGAAAACCCACATGGATTTATTTTCTAGATGTTTCTTCCATGCGAACATGAGCAATGCGCCTCTTCTATCTGTGTGGTGGCGTAGAAGTACAGAACTCCTAACACACTTGGTGATTAGAATCTCTGATGGCCCCATCCACTGGCTGTCAGCCTGAGGACATCTGGGCCCTTGGGTCACCCCTCCTTAATTACTTTTGCATCTGCCTGCCTCCACTCAAATCCTGCCCTTACTTTTTGCCTGTGTTGCCGCAATAGGCTCTTGGTTATTTTCTTCTCTCTGTCCGTGGTCCAATACATATCTCACACCCCTGCCAACCAAGCATTTCAAACCCTTTCTCACTGCCAATGGAATAATACCCAAATTGCTTAACTAAGAATTTAAGACACTCTACGATCTACCCCAAACTGCCCTCCATTTGAGAAATATTTGTTTAGTACCATTAACTGTCAGCCTCTGAATTGGGATTGCAAACAGGAACAGGACAGAGGCCTTGCCACGAGGGAGTTGAGAATCTTGCACTGGAGACAGGAATGTTATATAAGAAACTGTGCAGGGGCCGGCACTGTGGCGTAGTGGGTAAAGCCGCCACCTGTAGTACCGGCATTCCATATGGATGCCAGTTTGAGTCCCGGCTGCTCCACTTCTGATCCAGCTCTCTGCTATGGCCTGGGAAAGCAGTGGAGGATGGCCCAAGTTCTTGGGCCCCTGCACCCACATGGGAGACCCGGAAGAAGCTCCTGGTTCCTGGCTTTGGATTGGAGCAGCTCTGGCCGTTGTGGCCATCTGGGTAGTGCACCAGTGGATGGAAGATCGATCTCTCTCTCTCTCTCTCTCTCTCTCTGCCTCTCTTTCTCTCTCTGTATAACTCTGACTTTCAAATAAATAAATAAATCTTTTTTTTTTTTTGACAGGCAGAGTGGACAGTGAGAGAGAGAGACAGAGAGAGAAAGGTCTTCCTTTTGCCGTTGGTTCACCCTCCAATGGCCGCCATGGCCTGTGTGCTGAGGCCAGCGTACTGCACTGATCCGAAGCCAGGAGCCAGGTGCTTCTCCTGGTCTCCCATGGGGTGCAGGGCTCAAGCACTTGGGCCATCCTCCACTGCACTCCCTGGCCACAGCAGAGAGCTGGCCTGGAAGAGGGGCACCCGGGACAGAATCCGGCGCCCCGACTGGGACTAGAACCCGGTGTGCCGGCGCTGCAAGGCAGAGGATTAGCCTATTGAGCCATGGCACTGGCCAATAAATAAATCTTAAAAAAAAAAAAAAGAATGGATCCAAGATACCAAGATACGACACTGGAAAACCCACCAGCGAGCTATGCTCTTGGGAGGGGGTGCTAGAGGATTTTCCAATTTACCAAAATAGTAAAGGAATAAGCTGGTGAGGGAAGTGCCAGAGTCATTGAGAAGCCGAGTACTGGTTCTCCTCTGTAGACTGCTGAGACATGCTAGTACAAAGCTGAGCTCCTGATGGCAGGCAGTTAGCCTAGCGGTTAAGACACGCACATCCCACATCAGGGTTCCTGGATTTGATCCTGGATCCAGCTGCTGACTCCAGCTTCCTGCTAATGCAGCTCCTGGGAGGCAGCAGTAATCTAGTGATGGCTCAAGCGATCGGGATCCTGTTCCCAATGTGGGAGTCCTGTGTTGAGTTCTTGGGTGTCCTAGCTTCGGCCTGGCCCAAACTTGGCCATTTCTAGACCTAAGCCACTTCTCAGATTCAGAACCCATTGCTGGAATGAGAGGCCAGGTCCCTGTGAGGAAGGACTCTTCAGTGCCACAGCAAGGGATTTTCTTTCTTGTTCCCCAAAGAGAGCTGCAGTTATTTACTTGAGTTACTATCTACTGGGGTAAGGGAAATACCCACATGTTTCAAGAACCAGTGAGTACAGGATCAGAGTTGATCCCAAGCCAGATACTCAAAGTGCTACCATGGTCCCTGTGATAGAACGACGGAAGATGGGGGTCAGGTAAGAAATGGAGGGCTGGTCTGTGTCTCATTCACAGAAAATTCACTGAGTCCACAGAACCACTCATTAGCATTTTCCTCCCATTTCTGAAGACATAGCTGGAGGAGCTGCTTTGCTGCTGGCATTGGTTCTTTGACCTGTAGATTAAGAACTCTTATAGTAGGAAAAGTCAACTGCAGGCCTCTGAAATCAGCCCAATGTTACAAATCAGGGACATCCACCAAGTGCCACTCTCAAGACTTAGAGACTTAAAGGGGTGATCATTCCCATTATAACCTCATCTAACCTCATCCGATTCACTGGCTTGCTAGTTGACAAAATCGTGTAAATTAACAGGAGATGGAAGTGAATTATTACAAATTTAACCACTCTGTAAACCAATTTGCAGCTGTTGTGGCGGATGGAGCATCTTTTTTTTTTTTTTTAAAGATTTATTTATTTATTTGAAAGTCAGAGTTACACAGAGAGAGAAGGAGAGGCAGAGAGAGAGAGGTCTTCCATCTGCTGGTTCACTCTCCAATTGGCTGCAATGGCTGGAGCTGGGCTGATCCAAAGCCAGGAGCCAGGAGCTTCCTCTGAGTCTCCCACATGGGTGCAGGGGCCTAAGGACTTGGGCTGTCTTCTGCTTTCCTAGGCCATAGCAGAGCGCTGGATTGGAAGTGGAGCAGCAGGGACTCGAACCTGCACCCATCCATATGGGATGGCAGCACCTGCTAAGCCACAGCACGCCCCCATGCCCCCCCCTCCCCCCGCCCGCCCAGGATGGAGGATCTTTACTAGAGCAGAAGAATACAGCCTGTGGGACACACTGTGCAGCTACTGATATGCAAAGCATGTTCTTTTCCATATCCCCAAGGAAGGGGCATGAGCTGCAGAGTGTTTTCACTGGCTTGAGCAATGGTGTGTGTTTACAGCCCTGCACCAAAGGATCTGGACTGCCTACATATTCCACAAAGTGGCACACTGACCCCTGTATTGAGGCAGAGTCAAGTGTGTCCCTTGACCCACAGCGATATCACGTGGTCTCTGCACAGTGAGAGGGAGCCATGCTGTGACCTTGACAAACACCACTCTCTGAGGACTGTTTGATTCATCACGGTGGAAAACATAACATTTCCTTCATCCAAGGGGTCTAGTTTATAGAAAAAGAACTGTAGTGGGTGTCATGTGACTTTGAGGCCCATCAGCCCTACACAGACCCCCCAAAACTGCTGATCTGGGGTGTCAGTGGAGTGGGCTCCCCTAATGAAGCAGCTGAAACATTAGCTTCACCAGCTTGGAGAGGAACCCTGACGCAGTGTGTGAAGCAGGAGGGTTAGCCATGCTCAGTCACCATTCCCAGTGACCATGGACTTTGGGCTGCTTTTCCTGACAACTTTAGGTGCTGTGGGTCTAAAGGTCTTGATCCTTGGGTGGGAACAAAAGGTTCCACTGACCAGAAACCTAAAGCCACTGCAGTCATTTTGGGCTCGCCACACCAGTAGACCAGCATTCATGGAGATCTGGGGGAGTGAGGCATGAGCTGGGAGATTTGCCTACAATTTCTGTCTCACAAAGCTCTGTGCTGTAACTCCACCACCTTGCATGCCCCATCCTGCACAGGTACTTTCCCATGATGCAGTGCATTGCATCCAGAGCTGGGAAAGATGAGCTGTCATGATGAACACGTGTAACCTGAACTACCTGTGGATACTCCATGAAGCTCCCAGAAAACCTCTCACACACTAAACCCCACCCAAACTCCACTTAGTTTGTACATTCAATTAGGGTCCACCCTCTGCCCCAGAAGTGGGACAGCTGGATGTGGAGGGCCCTCTAAGTGGCTCTTTTCATGCTTTCTCTCCTCTTGGGCACATCTCTGGCCCTCTCACGGGGAGCTTCTCTCCTCACGGGGCTACCTGCATTCAAGCTCGAATGTATTCTCACGCTCTCACTTTAAATAAATCCTGATCTCATTTTTGCTCATTATTTGTGCCTCTGCTTTGAAATCTTGTCTCAAGCAAGGGCAAGAACTTGGAATAAAGAATTGGGAAACATATTCCCCTAACAGCAGGAAGGAATTATCATAACTGGTAGGGCTGGTGCTATGTAATGGGAACATGAATATGGATGAATGAATAGGACTATGAGGAATATGGATGCCCGAGGAGGTGATCCAGTGGAACGCCCTGGGTACTCCCTAACGTGTGACCTGATGGGCAACCAGGGGCTCAGACCCCTGCGAGATGAGGGTGTGAGTCACCTCACCCCGCAGTGCTAGTTTCTACCTAGAAAGGGTAGAGAGAAGGGCAGAGGACAGCATCTGTTAGAGCCTGGGGACCAACTGTAGCAGCTGGAGGCTGTAGTTTGTCTCCCACTAATTTTCTCTTGTAAATTTCCCCAGGAGGTGTGACACATTAGAATCCTGGAGGGGGCCAGCGCTATGGCGCAGTGGGTAAAGCCACTGCCTGCAGTGCCGGCATCCTATATGGGCACTGGTTCAAGTCCTGGCTGCTCCACTTCTGATCCAATCCAGCTCTCTGCTATGGCCTGGGAACGCAGTGCAAGATGGCCCAAGTCCTTGGGCTCTTGTACCTGAGTGGGAGACCTGGAAGAAGCTCCTGGCTCCAGGCTTCAGATCGGTGGCCATTGCAGCTGGTTGGGGAGTGAACCAGCGGGTGGGAGACATCTCTCTCTGCCTCTCTTTCTTCTCTTCTGTGTAATTCTGATTTTCAAATAAATAAATAAAAATTTTTTAAGAAAAGAAAACTGGAGAAGCCAGACCTACATTAAGTGAACTCAGTGTAAGAAGCAAATGGGCAGGGTTAGCTCTGGGCATGAATTCGCATCACTGCCCAGGGCCCCAAGCTCAGAAAGACTCCATGTTTGGTTTAGTACTGTGTTAAACTAATTAATAATTTTAACTTTGAATTCATTTGGTCAGTGAGGTCTCTTGGGACAATGGAACACGCACGGGGCAGCAGAGAGGCAAACAAGATATGCCTGCGAATAACCCTTGCTGCCACATTTGCATGCAGCACACAGGATGTCCCACGGGCACAGAGTTCTGATGCACTTTCTGTGCTTGGATATTCATTCAGTGAGCTTCAGGGTGAGCGCAGGCCAAGCCTGTGCCGCTGAAGACGGAGTAAGCAGGGCTGCTGTCAGCACCAGGAAGCTGAGCTTCTGTATGAACCAGAGCTTGCTTTGAACACAGAAAGAAGGCAAAAGTTTGTAAGAAACAGAAGCAACCAAAGAGCCTATCACAGCCTTTCCTATTCACGATACTTCCTTGTGTGAGCCAGTTCTGTCCACGGAAAATGATGGGGAGGAGGAAAGAGAAAAGACGGGGCAGCTCATCGGCTCACTTCCTTTCAGGCCTCCCCAGCTCGCCAGCGCGCTGACGGCAGAGACCGCGTTTTAGAGGTGAAAGGGAAACGGCTGAGTTCCCTTTGTGCCACACCCCCACTGTTTGGGAAGAACGGCTGACCCACGTGGGTATGGCCACCAACTGACAATGCAGATAGGAATTCAATTTTGTAATCGCAGTCATCCCACACGTGAAATTACTTGTTTGTGGTTAAATTGGCATTGCATGGTGCAAAACCAGACGGTAAAAGCATCCTCATAATGTACACGTTAAATATCTCCTGACTCAGAATGGCATTGAACAGCAAAAAAATATATAAATAAAATGAGAAAAAAAATCACACTATAGCAAGCTGAGAGAAACACCATGGAAGGAGGCAGAAAGCTTTATATTTCTGTACTTTCAAGGGGCTTTCCCCCTAATCCTGCATTGTTATTTTGTTCTAGTCCTGGCAGGTGCGTATGAGCATGCAGGCAGGAAGACTCAGGGGGTGCTGGCAGCATGCTGCCAGGCCGTCTCCCCGGGGCTGGTCAGTCCACCTGGCAGCCCCTGTGAGTGTCGGCAGCTATGGCTCCCCACTGCCCTGTTCTCCTGACGATTGCCCTTGGCCGACAGGAGCCACCTCATCTGAGAGGTTACCCGCATTGCTGTGACCTCGCAGCACACAACCAACCCCTCACTAACTGGGAATACAGCAGGCTGGGCCTTGTGCCTTCATAGGGGCAGGGGGCATTGCTTGAGTGGTACATTTTGGTGCTTCCCTGGGGGATTGGGCCCAAGCAAGACTTTCCCCCAGACCCCATCCTTGCCTCAGTTTCCCCCCTTCCATAGCCTTCTTCAATCAAACACAGACCCCTGAATCCCTGCTGGGATCTCTGCTTCCAGAGCGCTCAACCTAAGACAGGGACTTCACACACACTCACACACACTCACACACACACACACACCCGTCTATAAAGCTGAACCATCATTTAACACACAAGAATGATTCTACTAAGTCTTTTTCAGTTGTACCCAACCGACTCCATGGCCCACCCATACAGAGTCAGGACCTGCAGCTCCAAATTACCCACGTGGGGGACCTGGAGCAGGGAATGTCAGAGAAAGAGAGATCTCAGGCGGGTCTTAAGGGGTGGCGTAGGCAGTCACGCAGGCACGAATGAGGAGAGGGCGCCGCTGGCCGCCTACACCGGAATCCCACCGCGTTCTCTTGGCCAGCTCCAGATTCCCTGACAGAGCTTCTCCAGGGCAGGCCCTGGAATCTGCATTGCAAACCAACTCCCTGGGTAGTACTCCTGCCCCGTACCATGTGAGGGTCACAGATCTGTGCCCCCCTGGGAGAAGGGGGCAGCGGTGACTCAGCCCTGCTCGTGTGTCTGGGCTGGATTCAGACCAAGGCTCCCCCGGGAAGTGGCGGGGAAACAGAACAAGCAGCAGGAGAACCAGCCGGGTAATAATTGGTGCGCTTGAACCCAACAGAGGGCACGCTACTCCGACCCTCTCAGCGGCAGGTCATCCTTCTTGCTCTGCAGCCCACAGCCTGCCAGAGGCCACTCTTTCTGGATACTAAAGCCCCCTGCTGCACAGTAATTGTAGGAGTGCACAGCTCATTCTCCCCACAACAATCTGAACCAGGCTCCCTGGCAATGCCTTTGTTTTCCTTCGTTCAGCCATTTCATTCACTCAAGAAGTTCTCTTAGCTACTAAGAACTACGCCAGGCGCTGGGCTTGTGAGCAAGACAGCCCAGGCCTGCGTCCATTTGTTTCTCCAACCCACCCAACTGCGTGTACACACCTAGGGATGCATGCAGTAAATGAATGGAAGAGCAAGCAGGCCCACGGTGGAGTGACTTTGAGTGAGGGATGGTTGGATGGTTGGCTACCAGGTCTTCAGAGTCCCCTCCAGGCGGCAGGAGCCAACAGGGACAAACCCCGAGCCGGGGATGTCATCCTGGCACTCATACAAGCACAGGGCAAGCACAGCCTTGCGGGTAAGTCTACCCTGGCCACAGCACCATCCTGAGGGACATGGGCATGTCTGGTCTGCAGCTGGGAGGCCAGCCCTTTCCTCAGCATTGCCTCTATTAACCAAACTGATGAGAAATTGTGAATCTACAAAGCCCGACTCGTCAATGTGCCACAATCCAGTGTTCTAGAACCTTCTACCTGGAAGCAAAATAAAGCTATGGTGTTGAGCTTGGTTCCTCTTTCCCTCTACTTCTAGCCTGGAGGATTAGCAAAGCTTATGTTGACTGGGCATTTGCACAGCCCTAAGCGCTGAACCATCTCCTTCCTCAGGGGCATTCGGCAGTGGTAGTTTAGTGATGGTTGCTTTACCTCTGGTGCCCAGCAGCACGGATGCTTTGCTTCTGATTTCTCCCAAGGACTATGTTTCCTTTGTCAAAGGAGAAGTCACCTCCTCATTGCTGGAATGACTCAGTTGCATCATATTTGGGCAAAGCTGTTGCCAACAGCTTCAAAAGGAAATAAATGGCAGTCGCAGTGATCATCCAAGGTATCAATTTTACCACAGTTTGAGAGTATCAGAGGATACTGTCATTGAAAAGGTAATCACGATTCTCATTTAATAGCTTCAGGGAGAAGCAATGCAAGTCGTTTATCATCTTCTTGTCGCTCTGTGAAAACAAGAGAGTCTAAGACCACATGCTGAGTTTTCTCTTAAAGGATGCTACACTAGTGAAAGTGCAAGCTGAGGAAAATACTTCACTTGGGTCTCTGGTTTTGTGGGCTTTAAAAAGAGTACAAGGGCCAGTGCCGGCATCCCATCTGGGGAATGGTTTGAGTCCCAGGCTGTTCCACTTCCAATCCAGCTCCCTGTTCATGCACCTGGGAAAGTAGCAGAAGATTGACCAAGTGCTTGGGCCCCTGCACTCATGTGGGAGACCCAGAAGAAGCAGCTCCTGGCTCCTGGCTTTGGCCTGGCCCAGCCCCTACCATTGTGGCCATTTGGGGAATGAATCAGTGCATGGAAGATCTCTCTCTGCTCTCTCTCCAACTCGGCCTTTCAAACAAATAAATAAATCTTTTTTTTTTTTTGACAGAGTAGACAGTGAGAGAGAGAGACAGACAGACAGACACAGACAGAGAGAAAGGTCTTCCTTTTTGTGGGGAGCAACTGGGAGCAACTCGGACTAGGCTAAGTTACTGGAATTAAGACTTATTCTATGCATCTGCTCTCCCACAATATGGCGCTGGGAGAGGAGGAAACAGCTTCTACACAGCTGCCTCCAGTTCAACCAATAAACTGTAGGACCTGCTCCTGATTGGAGGAGAGCAGCGTACTCGGCGTGTGGGTAGCAGAGTTGGGATTGGTGGAAGAGGACTATAAAGGAGGAGAGAGACAACATGCACCAGGAACATCTAGAGGAACACGTGTGCAGCCCCCGAGAGAGCCGGCCGGCGGTGTGCCGCTCCCCCGCGGAAGTGGGGAAAGTGGCAGGGGGAACCGCCCTTCCATGGAGGTGGAAGGGTCGGTAGCCAACCCGGGAAGAACCAGCAGCAAACCCGGGGAGGGCCGAGCAAACAAAAGAACAGCACAGGGTCCTGTGTTGTTCCTCCACGAAGATGGGGAGCGACACTTTTGCCGTTGGTTCACCTTCCAATGGCCGTCATGGCCGGTGCACCGTGCTGATCCAAAGGCAGGAGCCAGGTGCTTCTCCTGGTCTCCCATGTGGGTGCAGGGCCCAAGCACCTGGCCCATCCTCCACTGCCCTCCCTGGCCACAGCAGAGAGCTGGCCTGGAAGAGGGGCAACCGGGACAGAATCTGGCGCCCCGACTGGGACTAGAACCTGGTGTGCCGGCACCGCTAGGCGGAGGATTAGCCTAGTGAGCCACGGCACCGGCCACAAATAAATAAATCTTAAAAAAATTTAAAAGTTCAAATGCTATGTTTTCATGGGAAATCTTTAGAAGAACGTTGAAGAAAAGCCAACAATAGGCATAGTATGGAGATTCAAAGACCACTAGCCCTCAGTTTATAGACCTGGCTCTTAGACATTCCCCAGAGAGCTTGTGCCAGCACAGCCAAATGCCACCCCTCAAACCAAAGCAGGTGAGCCATAATTATGCACCTCCAGGTTCCTTAAAACCCTCATTTTTTTTAATTTTTGACAGGCAGAGTGGACAGTGAGAGAGAGAGAAAGTTCTTCCTTTTGCCGTTGGTTCATCCTCCAATGGCAGCCGCGGCCGGCACATCGCGCTGATCCAAAGGCAGGAGCCAGGTGCTTCTCCTGGTCTCCCATGCGGGTGCAGGGCCCAAGCACTTGGGCCATCCTCCACTGCACTCCCAGGCCACAGCAGAGAGCTGGCCTGGAAGAGGGGCAACTGGGACAGAATCCGGTGCCCCGACTGGGACTAGAACCCGGTGTGCTGGCACCGCAAGCGGAGGATTAGCCTAGTGAGCCACGGCGCCGGCAAAACCCTCATTTTTAAAGGGCTTCTCTTGCATATTATCTCCATGGTCCTCAGCTGCCCACCAAGACAGCCTCTCCAAGGGTCCCATGTCTCCAAATCTACCCCACCCGCATATCAGTGGTTATTTCATTACCGAATTTACCAATATAATTTTTTCATTTCACAGTTTCCCTGTTGATCCGGAGCTTGCAGCTCTGATCAGCTATGGCCACTTCAGGAATCTGAATAGCATTTGCTATTCAGACACCCCGCCATGCTCCTTGACCAGCCCATGGGCCCCTCGGTGAGGGGGGACCCTTATAATGTCTATTTTTTTCACCCATCTTGTTCATCTTGTAACACCAAATTATTGTTTTATTTTACTAATATCAGAGAAAGCATGTTATGGAATTAATGTTAAGCCAATACTCTCTTAGGTCCATCAATATTAGCTTATTGTGACTTAAAACCATATGTTTTCTCTGAGTTGTTTCTGTAATAAACCAGTGCGTCCCCCTTCCCCCCCCCCCCAAACTGTACAGGAACCACCTGGGGATCTTGTTAAAATGCAAAGCTGATTCCGTGGTCTGGATTGAGCCAGGCTTCTAATGAGCTCCCAGGTGATGGAAATATTGCTAGTGCAGACTCCATTCAGAGAAGCCAAGACGACTATATAAAAGGATACTGCATTTTTATATCCTTTTGGAGAGCCATATGAAAGTTCATTGTAATTATTCTTAGTTCTACAGCTAGAGTATTAAAATAATTATTCATGAGATGCAGTCTTGGGCTCATCTCCATATTTCCACCTCCAACCTTTCTCTTTTTTTGTCACCTCTTAAATTCTTATCCATTGCATACTGCTGTCCCTTACAACTCAGCCGATGGCAGAAGTTTGCAAAAATACTGAGGACAGTCTTCACCATGTCCTTTCCACGCTCACACAGCTTCAATGAGCTCACTTTGTCCAAAGAACAGAATTTCGCCTCCTTATTGGGAGACTGTAATTTTCTTTTCTGATCTTTCTTCCCCGTATGAACTCCCTGCCGTGCCCATGAAAACGCGTGCGTTGTTTCTTCTCTGAGCTGTAACTGAAAACTTTCTCTGGCTTCACTGCCTGGTCATCCAGCCCGCCCACTGAAACCCTTCTTGTTTCAAGTCTCAGGTCAGATTTTCTTCTGCCTGTGTATTAAGTCCATTCATAAGAGTTCACTCAAGGCTCAGAAACGCCAACACTCAGGGACTTTCCTGGTCACAGGGAGCTGCCTCTGCCCTGCTCCATCTGGAGATACAAGCTATAGTAAAAGCTCCTGCGATTAGTGACCCCTAACTGACCCCTTCTAAAGCCTTAACCTGGAGCTCAGGTGGACATCTTAATGAGCTCAGGGCAAGAGACTGGAAACCAGATGCACCTGGGTTTTCATCGACCCTTCACTGTCCACCAGGGCTATGCCTTTGACCTCGTTATTCAACCTCTCTTATGGTTTCCTTCATCTGGAAATGAGAGATGAAAATACTTGGTTTGGAGAGATAAAAGAGATAATCCGTGAGGGTTCCTGAAAAAGTTCAAGGAAAAATGAAAGCAAAAGAGACATTTGTTGTGGCTCAAGAACTTCTGAAATCCGTGCGTTGTTTTTTTCATCATATGCCTTTCCATGAACTTTTTGAAGGATCCTCGCATATAATGGGTGAGGCACAGAGCAAGAATACAGAATTTTTATTTACAATACCGCAGTAACAGCAATATAGGGAGCATTTCACAAATATTTGTTAAATGCACGTGCAAGTAATTTAATGGTGCCAAACTTACATCTTTTCTATTACCACACACTTACATGCTTTTTCTATTTTTCTATTACTACACCCCTGCATATAAACTTACATATTTTCTATTGCAGTGGAAGAGGAAAATCATTCCTATTACCGCCTTTTCAACATAGTTATCAATGCTTTTCCTCCCTTGGGTCATGGGTTGCCACTTTCCAGCCTTTTAAGAGAAATTCCTGATGCTTCGCGCCTTTGCTGTATCCTCAGCTTTCTTCTCTCAGCCAGGGAGGGAGCAGTAAGGATTCCTGTCTTGGGGAACACGACCCCTAACAAACAAACTTCATGTTTTTTCTGACGCTGCCATCACAGTCCCTGCTTCAGACCAATGCCAGCATACTGGATACTGTTTGTTTAGCTGTTTGTCCACACCCACCACACGGCAAGTATTGAACACCAGTCCATCTGCTTTAGATGACTATATTTGCATTTTCTTGTCTAAAAGCCTGGGAGATCTTGCATTTGTAGTTAGGGTCTGAATATCAATACCAGTATTCCTTCCCCAAAGTCTTTTTCCCCCCAGTCTCCGTCATAAAGATGCAATGTGGAAAACCATGAAGAACAATCTAGACACAGGCCGGCGTCATCCTGATTCCCCCACCACAGCTGTGTGGCTAAGCAGGGACCACAAGAGCCCATGCTGCTGCTTCAGGCAGTGAAAGAGCAGGTGCATCCCCCACCCACCCCACACCATGGGTGTCTAGATAAGAAAGGGATCCTAGGAAGTAACTTGGCTACTGGAACCTGGTATGAGATCCCCTGTTGGCTTTCAAAAATTTTATTTCATTTGAGGCAGAGAGAGAGAGCGAGAGAGAGAGCGAGCACACTCCCGTCTGCTGGTTGCCTCCTCAAATGCACACACTCGAGTCAGGTCTCCCATGTGGGTGGCAGGGGCACAGGCAGCTGAGCCATCACTGCTGCCTCCCCGCGTCTCTGGTCCTAACCACCAGGCTCAACACCCACTGCACTTGCTTTCTTCACCCATACAGTCCTGCCTTTAGCACTCACTTGTGCACACTTCCTCTCCTTAAAGACTCTCTCTCTACACCTGTATCCCTCTTGCCCTTGCCATTTTCCTGTCTTTGGCTAGAGCCGCGTTCCTGAGACTCGTCCCTACCTTATTTCTTCATTCACTAGCAGACATCTCATAAATGTCCTACTATGTGTCAGGCATGGTACTGGGCACCAAGGCAACAATGGTGACTGCAATGCATACCCCACCTCCTACAGATCACAGCGCTGTGAGAGAGACAGAGGTAGCCATTGAACACATTTTACTAGACGGCTGCTTTGAAAGAGAAGTCAAGCCTGCTGTGTCCCAGTCGGATCCCATTCATGCTTTGTACTGGAACTGGGATACAAAGGTTAACAAAGCACAGACCCTGTCCTCAAGAACGTGTGCAATCTGCAGTTTCAGAAAACAATCAATTCCACTTGGACGGCATCCGTGGGGGCACAGGCATTCTTTTCTAGATGCCTCAACTGTGATGTCAAATGAGAGTGCTGTATGGGAGCCTCAAAGAGCTCATAGGAAAATAGAATGACAAGAGAATGCACATTTCCACGAGGTTTTTGGATCTCCCTTGTATTTATCTACCAGTGCACCATGAAATCTGTAGGAAGAATAAATGAGCTATGAACTAAAGGCACCAGTCCTTGGAGCAGCATGGCTTCCTCTGCATCGTAGAGCTGGAAATTCAAGGGGGGAACCTGGCAGCTGTGGCCAGTGATGTGTGGGAGACATTCACACTGCCCACCCATTGGTGAGCACCTGGGAGAAAATGTGACCCATCACACAAGATCCAGAGGGGGTCTGAGTGCGAAGCAAGGGACAAAAATCCTTTACTCCATAGCGCGTCAGAATAAAATGTGCCTTGATGTGCAAAAGATGAATATTGCTATACAACCTTATCGTTCGCACGGCTGACTTACACGTTAGGGTAAGCTCCTCCACCTCCACAGTCACAGGGAGAACATCGTGGAGGGGGTTTCCCAGTCCCCAGTGTCCAACCTGCAGAGAGAAAAGGCTCAGGTGGTTCCGGCTACAAGGGGTGGGATGCTGACCTCAGGACAATGCAATGGCCACGGATCGAATAGGTAAACAGCCCGAGCAGGCGTCACACACAAGCCTTCCTTGCCTGCATACTTGGTCATGCTCTCCAGGAACACACACCTCTCATCGCCAGGACTTCAGGGAAAGGGCCAGCAGGGCTGGCAGCATCTGTGTATTGTCTGTCTCTAGGCAAAGTGCAATGGTTGTGGAAAACATCTCTAGTAGCAGCAGTTCTCGTACAAGCTGGGTCATTTAAGGCCTGCTGGAGAAGTTCTTCTCCCAGCCTATTTGCAACAGCTGTAATACAGCCAACAGGCTCCTTTACCACAGCTGCTACTGGGGATTTTACTTCCACAATCCTGAGATGCTTGGGGGCAGAACAATCCACCAAGCTGACTTTGAGACATTATTTGAGTCTCGCAGTCTAGTCTCCATTTGTTTATAAATCAGTTGTTTTCACATAATGTGAACCCCTGATGGAGTCAGCTCTGATGTTTAGAACTTTTTCATCTTTGCAATATCTGGGACTTTATGACATACAAATGGCTGCTGAGATACAAACGACTATTTCTAAGTGTGATGACTCTTAGTATAAAATGCTCAGAGAAGTCCTTCCCCCTCAAATCTCAGCTGAACCTGCTCAGATAAATTTTATTTATTTGTTTATTTAGTTAGTTGACAGGTAGAGCCATAGACAGTGAGAGAAAGACAGAGGAAAGGTCTTCCTTCTGTTGGTTTACCTCCAAATGGCCACTACGGCCGGCGCTGCGCTGATCCGAAGCCAGGAGCCAGGTGCTTCTTCCTGGTCTCCCATGTGGGTGCAGGAGCCCAAGCACTTGGGCCATCCTCCACTGCCCTCCTGGGCCACAGCAGAGAGCTGGACTAGAAGAGGAGCAACCGGGACTAGAACCCGGCACCCATATGGGATGCTGGTGCCTCAGGTGGAGGATTAACCTAGTGCACTACAGCATCGGCCCCATCAGATAAAATTTAGACTTCAACAAGCATGAGACTCTTATTTGAAATGGTTTTAGTTAGGTATCCAAAAGTTTTTGAAGATTTTATTTGAAAGCCAATATGAGAGAGAGAAAGAGAGAGAGAGAGAGAGAGAGAGAGAGAGGCTGAGTCTCCATCTGCTGGTTCACTCCCCATATGGCCATAATGGCCAGGGTTGAGCCCTGCTGAAGTCAGGAGCCTAGAGCTCCATCTAGGTCTCCATGTTGGTGGCAGGTGCTCAAGTATTTGGGTCATCCTCAGCTGCTTTTGCAAGCTCATTAGTAGGGAGCTGAATCAGAAGAGGAGCATCCATGTTTCAAACCGGTCTTCTTATGGGATGCTGGGATCAGAGGCAGTGGCTTAACTCACTGTACAACAACACCTATTCAAACTATCCAAAAGCTTTTGTTGTCTTGGTAAAATTTCCTGCTGAATTTTTAGTCAAAAAATTATTTAAAAAATTAAACATTGGTATAATTTGTAGCAAAAGGCTTTTAATGTTTATTAGTCAGTTTTCCTTTGCAACAATGACATACCTAGGGAAACTAACTTTATACAGAGACAGGGTTTATGTAGTTCATAGTTTTGGAGGGTCAACAGTGGCCCCACTGGCTTGGCCACTGTGAGGAGGGAGGATGGCAGTGACGGATCCCATGGTGAGGCAGGAATCAGAGGGTGGCTGGGCCTGACTCCAGCTTTTATACCCAACCCACCTGTACGAACTGCCTTCTGACAACAGAACCCCCATGATGTAAGGACCTCCCCACGCCCCTCCTCCAGCCAGCATATTCAGATTATTTCTACCCCCTTCTTACTATTAACAAATGACTTTAGGGCTTAATATCCCCATGAGTGTGAGAGCCAGACTATGTCCAACCAGAGCAGAGTTTCTCCCCAAGCTAAACTTCGGTTTAAGAAAAAAAAAGTGACACAAAATGTTTTGCTCACACAAAGTTGTGAAATTTCCCTCTAGGCTGGGTTTTGATGCTGCCACATTGGCCGCCCCAGGCCTGTCGAGGGCGACACCAGATAGAGGAGGGTGTGGGGCACCTGAAAGACCCCTGGGCTTGGCATCCTAGACAATTCCCCCACGGGGTGGCCCCTGCTCAGCTCTTTCACTTCTACAAACACAACTGAGTCTCAGTGAACATGTGCAGGCTATCAGCCTGGGACTGACGTTGTCTGATGGATCTGATTAGATCTTGGTACCAGCCATGCAACCTTCTTGGTGATACACACACGTGCATAGAGATTGTCCCGGCTGACTTCTCTTTAGGTAAAACATCCAGGTTCCTTGCCAGGCAGTATCTTAGAGACCTGTCTTCCACAGAGGCTCTTCCCTGCTTCTTTTTCCCCTCCACTGCCTCATCCTAATATGTCTTCAGTAAAATGATTTCAGCTATTAGGGCCATACCACATGTCCGTAGGCATGTGTTTCTTATTTATCAGTCCCATTTCTTTCAGACACATCAAGGTCACTGTTCTTTTATTAGATTAAGTTTTTGTTTTCTTCCTTCTAAAATGTCATGGTGGGCTGCCAGGGCTGGAGAACAAAGAAAACAGTTGGACTTGAACTCCCAGATTGTACAGCACATTTCTTCCAGAGTGAAAATGTTTTATTTTACTAATTTCAGAACACACACACTCATTTATTTGGCGGAGTCTGTGAAAAATTCAGGAGTTTATTTCCCACAAGGATCTAAACCTAAACCTAGGGTTTTTTTGTTTGTTTGTTTGTTTGTTTTAAGATTTATTCATTTGAAAGTCAGTTAGAGAAAGAGAGGGAGAGACAGAGAGATCTTTCATCCACTGGTTCACCGCAGAAATGGCTGTAATGGCCAGGGCCAGGGCTCAGGCCTGGCCAAAGCCAGGAGCTTCATCTGGGTCTCCCATATGGATGACAGGGGCCAAACACTTGGGCAACCCCCCGCTGCTTTCCTCTGGCCACAAGCAGGGAGCCGGATCAGAAATGGAGAAGTGGGGGCTTGAACTAGTGCTCATATGGGATTCTGGCATCGCAGGTGGTAGCTTTCCTGGCTATGCCACAACACCGGCCCCTGTTTGTTTTTTAAAGCTTTCACCCAAGGGTTTTGCATTGTGGCAGAGTGGGTTAAGCTTCTGCCTGCAATGCAATGCTGGCATCCTATATCAGAGTGGGAGTTCAAGTGCTAGGTGTTCTACTTTAGATCCAGCTTCCTGCTGGTGCGCCTGAGAGAGCAGCAGGAGATGGTCCAAGTCCTGGGACCCCTGCTACTCATGTGGGAGACCTGGAAGAAGCTCCAGGCTTCTGGATTCAGCCTGGCCTTGTTGCAGCAGTTGCAGCCTCCTAGGGAGTAGACATTTGCATCGCTCTATAAAGGAAAATGATAGACGATATACATGAAGCGTCCTTTGCAGTGTGGACCAGTGGCATAAGCCCGGCAGGAGCGCTGGCCTGTTCCCAGCGCTGACAGCAGCAGGCCGGGAGCACAGCACACAGAATTAGTCTCAGTACCCTTATTGTATCCAACCCTGCCTAGGACATCCCGCACCAGCCACTTCCGGGGCCTCTCCCTGGTTCTCCTGGGGGGGGGGGTCTGTGAGGAGGAGACAGGCACATGTAAGAGATGTGCAAACTGCAATGCTGGCACAGGTGGCCCGGTGCTGCTGCCCAAGGCGGGTGACTGACAGCAAGAAGCCTCTACGCATCGCGGTTATGATAACAGCCCCTTCACTGGCAGCCACGTTCCTCATTTCAGTTTTCTTCTCCCTCTTTCTTATGACTTTGTTATTTAAAGTGCTTTTTATTTATTAATTTGAGAGACAGACGGAGAGAGTAAGACACGGGGGGTGGGGCACGAGCGCCGAGAGAGAGAGCAAGCGCCGAGAGAGAATGAGCTCCTATCTGCTGCCGGCTCACTCCCCAAATGCCCACAGTTGTCCAGGGGAACCAAAGCCAGGAGCCAGAAGCTCAAGGCAGGTCTCTCACTTTGGTGGCAGGGACCCAATGACTTGAGCCACCACCACTGCCCGCCAGGGTCTGCGTTAGCAGGAAGCTGGACGCAGGAACTGTGGCTGGGTAATAGACACACACACTCTTTTGTGGACATGGGCATCCTAGTTCGCACTTTAACTGTTAACACCACACACCTGCCCTTGCCTTGCTACCTTTCCTCTATCTCCTCCACCCACAGACGTCTCTCAGTCTCACTGTGCTGCGAAGGTTTGCGAAGTTCCATTACCAGAGCAGCGTATCTACCTGCTCTGCCCAAACGTCCATCAACTGACAGGTGCGTAAGTAACTTGTGTCAGTTATGTGCTCAGCAATAAAAAGAGATCAAGGACTGACACATGCTACCGCATGGATGCAGCTCAAAATTCTTATGCTCAGTGAGGTAAGCCAGGCTCAAAAGATGACCTGCTGTGTGACCCAGCTCATATGAGTGTCCACAATAGGTAAATCTACAGTGACAGAAAGAAGATGGGGCTTGCTCGGGGCTGGGAGAAGTGGAGAATAGGGATAAGGTAGCTAAAGGGAATGAATGGAGGGTTTCTTAGTGGTGGTAGTGGGGATTAAATACATACAAGGGAACTTTCAAAAGCTCATGGGAAGGCCGGCGCCGCGGCTCACTAGACTAATCCTCCGCCTAGCGGCGCCGGCACACCGGGTTCTAGTCCCGGTCGGGGCGCCGGATTCTGTCCCGGTTGCCCCTCTTCCAGGCCAGCCCTCTGCTGTGGCCCGGGAGTGCAGTGGAGGATGGCCCAGGTGCTTGGGCCCTGCACCCCATGGGAGACCAGGAAAAGCACCTGGCTCCTGGCTCCTGCCATCGGATCAGCGCGGTGCGCCGGCCACATCGCGCTGGCCGTGGCGGCCATTGGAGGGTGAACCAACGGCAAAGGAAGACCTTTCTCTCTGTCTCTCTCTCTCTCACTGTCCACTCTGCCTGTCAAAAAAAAAAAAAAAAAAAAAAAAAAAAAAGCTCATGGGAAATGGAATTAAAACTAGGTTTACGGGGCCGGCTCTGGGGCGCACTAGGTTAATCCTCCGCCTGTGGTGCAGGCATCCCATATGGCTGCCAGTTCTAGTACCAGTTGCTTCTCTTTCAGTCCAACTCTCTGCTGTGGCCCAGGAAGGGGGTGGAGGATGGCCCAGGTGTTTGGGCCCTGCACCCGTGTGGGAGACCAGGAAGAAGCACCTGGTTCCTGGCTTCGGATCAGCATAGTCCTGGCTGTTGCAGCCATTTGGGGAGTGAACCAATGGAAGGAAGACTTTCCCTTTGTCTCTGTCTCTCACTGTCTGTAACTCTACCTGTCAAATAATAAAAAAAATTACCAATAAACTAGGTTTACCTTGGTGCAAAAGCATTTTGAAACCCACGCATATAGGGGGTCTTCAAAACATTTGTGAAAAATACATAATATGGAAAAACTAGGCATAGGTTTCAAAATTACTTGGCACCACATAAAGCATATCTTTCAATTTATTTTTCCATACACTTTTTGGAGTATTCTCCCAACATGTGAAATTTATCATCAGCACCATTTTTAAACAAACAGTTCAGTTGTACATCCACTTTGCTGTGCAAACAAGCTCAGAACTCTTTCCATTTTGCAAAATCAAAAGTCTTGATTCATTGAGTGATATCTCCCTCCCTGCTCTGCTCCTGGAAACCCACACTACTCTCTCTCCATGATTTTGCTTCCCCTGTGTAGCTCACCTAAGTGGAGTTATGCAGCACCTGTTTGTTTGCGACCAGCTTATTCATTTAGCATCACATCCTTACGGTGCCCCCACATCAGAGCATGTGTTGGGTGTTTCCTTCTCTTTAAGGTCGACTAATATTTCTTTTTTGAGTACATCCCACAGTTTGCTTGTGCAGGCATCCATTGACAGACAAGGGTTACACACACTTTCTGACTACTGTAAATGATGTAGCTATGAATGTGGATGTACAAATATCTCTTCAAAACCCTGCTTTTAGCACTTTGGGGGCATATACCTGCAAGTGGGGCTTCTTTCAGAGTGATGAACATTTTCAAGATTTTGTAGATGGCTATACAACTTTGCATACACTAAAATCATTGCATTGTCTCCTTTAGAGTGTGAACTGTATGGTATAGGAAGCTATCTGAGTAAATATGCACACACACACAGAGGCACACAAAGCACAAAACAATGTCTGACCTATTCTCTGAGAACACCAGGTTACTTAAGGAGCCAGGGAGAAGATAGGGAGCTGGAAGGAGGAAAAGGCTTGACTCAACAATTCGTTAGCATGATGCTTAATTTGCTGTTAAACCCAAGAAGCGCATGTGAGTGCAGAAAGAGGATGCCTGCTGCCCTCTCAACATGCAAACAATCTGCAGCTCCTTATATGGGCAAAAACACGGAGCAGGATCTGCACCACCGGGAAATCAGTGACCCACATGCCGGGGAACCTGCAGCTCTAAGCCTCTGCGATCCTGTAGCCACCCGTCTGCCCTGATGGCCCCAGGAAGCCGCGGGGGTTCTTCCACTTCTCTCACCCCTTCCTTGATTCTTTGCGTTTTCTTCTCAGAGAACCAATGAGTCAATGCTGGGGCGAGAGGCTGAGAAAAGGCATTGAAAAGGACATCACCGGTTGGAAACTGCCCAAGAACCCATACGTTTTGCAGAAATGCGTAATGTAAGCAATAACTTAATAATGGAAGCAATAATGCTTAATAATGTAAGCCATAATGTAAAGGGCCCTATTGGAGACCATTTTCCTATAGGTTTCGTAATATGGCCTTAACTTTTCTAGGCTTTTACCGGCAGGGGAAGTGTGTGCGCCCCCTGCTGGTCCTTTATGGTATGCCAGCAAAACACAGAAAAAAACTTGCTCGGGTTCCACCGGACGCACGGCATTCCAGGGGCGCCAGGGCTTGGATATTTACCCTGACAAAAGTTGAGGGCGGAGGAGGAGACATCTGCAAACTCTAAAACGCACGCGGGTGGGTGGCCCTGCCCCTGGGGCTTACCATAGCAGCCGCAGGTTCGGAGGCACTCAGCCCGTAGTGGTTGGCTTTGCACCTGTCCCACTTGGCTCTCTTCACGCTCTCCTTGCACAAATCCCAGGGCCAGCTCGGAATGGAGTGGATGCCACCGAACACAGTCCTGTCAGGGTCACATTCACAAGCCGGAAACAGACATGCATTGTCTTAGTCGCAAATTGTGGGAAAACTGAAATATAGGCATAACGTTTGTGCATTTTACCCACGCTAGAATGATTTTGTCTAAATGATAAAATATGTCTAAATAATCAGGGCTCAGTGGGTTAAGGCACACCACAGCCCATGTCCAAGTACTGGTTGGAGTCCCAGCTGCTCCACTTCCCATCTAGTTTCCTGCTGATGCTCCTGGGGAAATCAGTGGAAGATGGCCCAAGTACTTGAGCCCCTGTTACCCATGTGGGAGATCTGATGGAGTCTCCAGTTCCTGGCTTCAGCATGATGGAGCCCTGGCTATTGTGGCCATTTGGGGAGTGATCAATGGATGGGAAGTAGCAACCTCCTCTCCCCTAACAACTCAAGAGTGGAGCGCCATAGGAACAGGCTGCTAACAGCATGGACAATTCCAGAGAGTAGAGCAAGAACCAGGTGGAAGTGACAAAAAGTAGAGCTAGACTGAGGACAAGGAAGAACTCGACAGCTAGGCCTGCACTTGCTGGGGCTTTGAAGTAGAGGACAAGCAGGTGAGCGTGCATGACATGACCACCAAGGTCCCTCGTACCCTTGCAATACTGTGTTTCCAAGGGATCCCACCTCATTTAAGGACTGCAAGGAACACAACTAATGAATAACCTGACTTTAAGGAACAATCATGTTCACCTTTATATGTGTTTGCTTTGAATTGATTAAAAAAACAACATCCTCAAATATAAGGCTACATCTATATAGCAACCATTTAGGCTAGGGAGTTCAGTGGAAAAATCCAACCAAACTAGCTATTGAGTGTAGGTAAGCGTTTCATTGTCTGACAGAATCTTTCAACTTCCAAGAGTTATTAAATTGTGACTGGTGATAAAATCTTACTACAGCAAAACAGCGTTTGGTTCTGTTTAGTTTGGAAAAGCCACGGTTTTCTTCTAATGAAAGCCAGTTGCTTCCAGAAAGGGAGGAGAGACTGGATTCATTTTAGAAGTGGCCGAAAGGAAAAAAAAGCACAACTTTATTTGGGAGAGACTCCAACGACTCCACACTGAGTTCCACAGTGTAATTTAATTATGCACAGAAGTGGCCTTTGGGAAAAGGACGTGGGCGAGTGGAGAGCAGTTTGAAATAAGCCTTTGTCATGGCTTTTACGAGAGATGTACAATCAAACCTCTTGGTGTCACACAATTTAATTCCAGAAAACCTTCATTATCAATGATCAAGTCTATCCAATCTTTGTTTTTCTGCATCATGTTTAACTGAGTCTTCACTGTGGAAGACTTAAAATTAGTCAACTCGTATGCCTGGAATTTGTTTATGTAAATATTTAGGTTCAGACAAGGCCAACTTAGAGAAACCTTACATGAGCATGCTACTGAATCTTCTCGGCACACGTCATGTGTATATACCACACAAACAAGTATTTGCATAAACTGGGAAGAATCATGGCCTCTCATGGTATAGTCTGTTAAAAACGCCTTAGTGGCATTTCATGGGAAAACTCCTGTTTACAAAGAGTGACTTCTTAATTTTCTGCCAGGGACACTAGTTTTCTTTCCTTGGTTTCTTTCTCTCTCTCTCTTTTTTTTTTTTTTAATTTTTTGTTTGACAGGCAGAGTGGACAGTGAGAGAGAGAGAGAGACAGAGAGAAAGGTCTTCCTTTGCCATTGGTTCACCCTCCAATGGCCACCGCGGCCGGCGCCCCGGCAGCACACCGCGCTGATCCTAAGGCAGGAGCCAGGTACTTCTCCTGGTGTCCCATGGGGTGCAGGGCCCAAGCACTTGGGCCATCCTCCACTGCACTCCCTGGCCACAGCAGAGAGCTGGCCTGGAAGAGGGGCAAGCGGGACAGAATCCGGCGCCCCGACCGGGACTAGAACTCGGTGTGCCGGTGCTGCAAGGCGGAGGATTAGCCTAGTGAGCCACGGCGCCGGCCCCCTTGGTTTCTTTCAAAAGCACCACCAAGTGTTTCTTAAGGGACAAAACTTAGGCCAACGCGTTCAAAATATCATGTTTATTGTTTCCAGAACTCTTTCTAAATTCCTAGATTATCTGTTTCAAAACACTTTGTATTTCTCTGACTCTACCCAAGAGAGCAATTTCATCTTATTTCTTACAGCTACACATCTTTTAAAACGTGAATAAATGTTGTGAGTGCGCGTGTGTTTATATCCAGGATTATAGATTCTGATAAAACTATAGGACACTTAGGAAATTGCTCTCAAAATATTTTTTCTGAGAACCAATTCTTTGTATCAGCTCTGGACAAGAGGTCACTCCAGGCGAATTTCATGCAGTCAAGTGCCTACTGAGTAATCTGGGCAAAACACACCATTGATACTTATTCCATATTGCGATCCTTTCAAGTGTGAAATCCAGGAGACTGAATATATTCAGGTGGCCATGAAATCCCTCAGGATTAAGACTTTATTTTCTGTATCATGATTATAAAAGTTGGCAGGTTACTCCTCGCGTGCTTGCGTGCTTTGACATTCCATTGATGGGAAAGCCTAAGAAGCAGGATTTCTGGGTGTTGGGAGAGACAGTCCTCCATGGGCCCTGGGTGTCCTGAACTTTCTGGCTGAGAATCCCAATAACACAAGACCCTGCCTGCTCCCATACACCCAGGCCTGCTTCTGTTTGCTGTAAAAACAGTGAATCCCCAAACTCAAGGTTCCTCAGCTTTGACATAAACTCATTAAGTGTAGATTTTCCACCTGGTGTCCTTTGTGTCAGCCCCTAGGGGATCCAGGTCATTACAATGATCTTGTTACTTGCTGCTTCATAAGTAATGAGGTCTTTGATCTTTGGGTCTTTGGCTAGGAATTGCCTGTCTTTTACCAGCATCTATGAAACAGTAACAACATGTTAGATAGTAAGCAGATCTCTGGCCCAGAGACCCAGTTACTAACACTGGCTATTGGAAATCAGATTGGAGTATTTATCTAGGCAACAATGGACTGTGGTGCCAGGACTAAAGTGGAACAAGCAAAATTTATGCAAGTGGCAAAGGTCAACCCTGTATTTACATGGCCCTTAAATGTGGGGACCTCAGTGCTCTGCTTGTCCTATTGTAGTCTCAGTCCTGTGGGGAAAGGCAGATTAAAACAACATTAAGTAGAACAGACAAAAAACCAGCTTCTCGCTTGGCTGATTTTTGTAATGTTTTTTTGGATTCAATCCTGTTAATTTCTTCTCTGGTTTTAATTATTTCTCTTCTCCTACTAGATTTGGGTTTGGTTTGCTGCAGTTTTTCTAGGTCCTTGAGGTGCGCTGAAAGCTCATTTATTTGGTACCTTTCCAATTTCTTGGTATAGGCACCTATTGCTATAAATTTGCCTCTCAATACTGCTTTTGCTGTATCCCATAAGTTTTGATATGTTGTGTTGTTGTCTTCATTTACTTCCAGAAAGTTTTTGATTTCTCTTTTGATTTCTTGAATGACCCAGTGTTCATTCAGGAGCATGTTGTTCAGTCTCCATGTGTTTGCATACTTTCTGGGGTTTCCTGAGTTGCTAATTTCCAGCTTCATCCCGCTGTGGTCTGAGAAGCTGCATGGTATGATTCTAATTCTTTTAAATTTGCTGAGACTTGCTTTATGGCCTAGTATGTGGTCAATCCTAGAGAAGGTTCCATGCGCTGCTGAGAAGAATGTGAAGTCTGTAGATGTAGGGTTGAAAGTTCTGTAGATATCTGTTAGATCCATTTGGGCAATAGTGTCAATTAAATCTGCTGTTTCCTTGTTGATCTTCTGTCCGGATGATCTGTCTATTTCTGAGAGTGGAGTATTGAAGTCCCCCAGTACTATTGTATTGGAATCTAAATCTCCCTTTAAGTCCCTTAACATATCTTTTAAATAGACCGGTGCCCTGTAATTAGGTGCATATGCATTTATAATAGTTACATCTTCCTGTTGAATTGAACCCTTAATCATTATATAGTGTCCCTCTTTGTCTCTCTTAACAGTTTTTGTATTAAAGTTTATTTTGTCTGATATTAATATGGCTACACCTGCTTTTTTTTTGGTTTCTGTTGGCATGGAATATCTTTTTCCAACCTTTCACTTTCAGTCTGCATGCCTCTTTGTTAGAGAGATGTGTTTCTTGTAGGCAACAAATAGTTGGGTTGTGTTCTGTGAGCCAGTCAGCTAAACGGTGTCTTTTAACTGAAGAATTCAGACCATTAATGTTCAATGTGACTATTGATACGTAGTGACTTTGCCCTGCCATTTTCCCGGAAATATTTTCTAGTATATGCTTTGAGCTTCCCATGCTCTTTTACTGGTAGGTGTTCTTTCTTTCCCTTCTTTCATATTGATGGCCGTGTTTCTGTGTTTCTGAGTGTAGCACATCTTTGTCTGTTCTACTTAATATGACTGGTTTAATTCTGTAATTATCACACAGTTATTCTTAAGTGTTGAAAATTAACTGAAATGTGATCCCTGTTAAACATAAGAGTGGGAATAAGAGAGGGAAGAGATGTATAATTTGGGGCATGCTCGGGCTGACTTGCCCCAATTGGTAGAGTTGGAAACATACCAGGGGATTCCAATTCAATCCCATCAAGGTGGCATGTACCAATGCCATCTCACTATTCCAAGTGATCAATTTCAGTTCACAATTGATCATAATGAAAGGACTAAGAGTCAAAGGGAGCATATAAACAAGTCTAGTATCTGCTAACACCAACCGATAGAATAAATAAAGGGGAGAGTGATCCAACATGGGAAGTGAGATACTCAGCAGACTCATAGAATGGCGGATGTCCTAAATAGCACTCTGGCCTCAGAATCAGCCCTAAAGGCACTCGGATCTGGCTGAAAAGCCCATGAGAGTATTTCAGGCATGGAAAGCCAAGACACTCTGGCAAAAAGATCTCTGTGAGTGAGATCCCAGTGGAAAGAACAGGTCTTCAAAGAGGGAGGTGCCTTTCTCTGAAGGGAGGAGAGAACCTCCACTTTGACTATGACCGTGTCTAAACAAGATAAGAGTCGGAGAACTCAAGGGGCTTCCATAGCCTTGGAAACTCATAACTGGTGCATAGGGAGATTACTGATGCCATAAACAGGAGTGTCAATTGGTAAAGTCAACAACAGGAGTCACTGTGCACTTACTCCTCATGTAGGATCTCTGTCCTTAACGTGCTGTACACTGAGGCTTAATGCTATAACGAGTACTCAAACAGTATATTTCACTTTGTGTTTCTATGGGGGTGCAAACGACTGAAATCTTTACTTAATGTACACTAAACTGATCTTCTGTAAAAAAAAAAAAAAAAAAGAAAGAAAGAAATTATCAATTCCCAACTTGACTCTCACTGGGATTAAACATGACAATAGGTCTGATCTGATTTCATCATCATTTAAAAAAAAATCATCTATTATTTTTCACTTTATGTTTCTGTGTGGGAGCAAACTGTTGAAATACTTAAGGTATACTAAGCTGATCTTCTGTATATTAAGATAATCGAAAATGAATCTTGATGTGAATGGAAGGGGAGAGGGAGTGGGAAAGGGGAGGGTTGTGGGTGGGAGGGACGGTATTGGGGGGGAAGCCATTGTAACACATGAGTCGTACTTTGGAAATTTATATTCATTAAATAAAAGATTAAAAAAAAATTAAAGCCCTGAAAAAAAAAAAAAACAACATTAGAAGTCATTTCACTAGTAAAAATGGCATTTGCCTAAAGTTTGAAAACATGCCAACATATACTATTTGTGGATCAAAATACATGTGCAAGTGTTCAAACAAGCATGGTCATGATAAATGGCAAATACATGACAGAGCTGACCCCTAGAAAGAAGGGAAAGAAACAGAGCAGGTGTGCACCTGGGTGTCAACAGTGCATGTCAGTTCTTGTTTCTTTACTTAAGTGTTAGGCATTTGAGAGAGAGAGAGAGAGAGAGAGAGAGAGAGAATTTCCCATGTGCTGGTTTATTCCCCTAATGCCTGCAACAGCCAAGGCTGGGCCAAATGTAGCCAGGGGGCCTGAAACCCAATCCCGGTCTCCCACAAGGGTGACAGTGACCCATGTACTTGGGAAATCCTACTAGCAGGAAGCTGGAATTACACATACAGCCTGGACTCCAATCCAGGCACCTGACATTATGGGATGTGTGTGTGGGGGGGGGGAGCAGCAGCTTAATTATTGTACCAAATGCTGCCCTTGTATGACATTGAAGAAAATCCCAGAATTAACAGAGAAAGACAGTAAGCTTTTACAAAGTTGCTGGTGGGTATAACGGTGCCTGTTGTATTATTCTGTACATATTATAGAGGCTTGAAATATTTCATTAAAAAGGTTGCAAGGTACATAATTATGTAAAGAAGCAAGATAACACTTTGTAAGGTGGCAAGATAATAATCCTGAAAGAAGTTCATGTGTCTTTTTTTAAAAAAAAAAAAAAAAAAGATTGATTTATTTGAAAGAGTTACACAGAAAGAGGAGAGGCATTGGCCGGGGCCGCGGCTCACTAGGCTAATCTTCCGCCTTGTGGCGCTGGCACACCGGGTTCTAGTCCCAGTCGGGGCGCCAGATTCTGTCCCGGTTGCCCCTCTTCCAGGCCAGCTCTCTGCTGTGGCCAGGGAGTGCAGTGGAGGATGGCCCAAGTGCTTGGGCCCTGCACACCATAGGAGACCAGGAGAAACACCTGGCTCCTGCCAGCGCACGGGCTGTAGCGGCCATTTGGGGGGTGAACCAACGGCAAAAGGAAGACCGTTCTCTCTCTTTCTCTCTCACTATCCACTCTGCCTGTCCAAAAAAAAAAAAAAAAGAAAGAAAGAAAGAGGAGAGGCAGAGAGAGAGAGAGAGAGAGAGAGAGGTCTTCCATCTGATGGTTCACTCCCCAGTTGGCTGCAACGGCTGGAGCTGTGCCAATCCGACGCCAGGAGACAGGAGCCTTCTCCGGGTCTCCCACGTGGGTGCAGGGGCCCAAGGACTTGGGCCATCTTCTACTGCTTTCCCAGGCCCTAGCAGAGAGCTGGATCAGAAGTGGAGCAGCAAGGTCTCGAACTGGCGCCGATGTGGGATGCTGGTGCTTCAGGCCAGGGCATTAACCCTCTGCACCACAGTGCCGGCCCCAAGCTCATGTGTCTTATTAGTGAATTATTGGTTGCTTTTAGCCAGGCAAGTGTTTTGGCTAATTTCACTGCTTTAATTACTGTCCCACACTCACTTCCAGGTGTCAAGGTGCATGCACTTCTAAGCCACCGCCTCCTGGTCAAATCCAGAAGTTTCCTCATCCACCAGCGTCCCCCACCGCTGCAGATTACCGAGATGCTATGACTCGCCTCAGTTGCAATTGGAAAAGCTCTTAAAGCTCAGATATTGTCGCCTCTGCCCTCTCCCCACCACGGCAATTTTGGAGATGCTGTGAGCAGCCCCAGGACAACTGCATCAGAACTTGCTTGAACCAGCCTGAGCACTCACAAATGCATGCATAAGGTTCTGAGATGGCCTTGAGCAGGTTCCCTACAGGAGCAGACTCCACAGTGCTGGCCGTGCTGGCCCTCCTGTTGGGCCCACAGCTGCTGCTGAGGCCCCCCACTGGCCACGTCAGTGGCTGCGATGAAGTGACAGCGGTCTGAGTGGCCGTCATGGTTGCACGCTGCAAGAAGACAGCAGAGTAACAGAGACTTGCATAGGGCTCCACGCTGCAATCCCACAACCTCCGTCTCCACCTTTGGCAGCCACCTGTCTCCCTCTTGTTATCACCCCAGGTGCCCAAGGTGCAAAACCAGTGGTGTCAAAACACCCCCGAGTTCTCTGATGCTGCTCATGAACTTCCCATACACATGGCTAGAGTGGAGGTCTTCTTCCTTTTTTTAGATCAAGTAGACCCAAAAGAAATCCCTTAGGCAATCAGAAAGCTATAGAATTCCATGTTTGTGGCAGCGTCGAGCCGACACTCCTTTAGCAGAAGTACATGCTGTAAATGCACGTTTGTGCCTGGCCTGATCTGCGTGCACTGGGCTTCTCTGATGGGACATCAGGGCTGTGCCCAGCCCACTCTCTTATGTGCAGAAAGGCTGGATGGGCACGTCCTGTTGCATGTCTGGGGCTCAGCTTGGGGGCTGGCGGGAAAGGCATTGTGTTGGGAGGAAACTGGTTTCGTGGTGACATCTCTGCTGTCATCCCAGTTGGTTCATCTGGTTCATCCCTGACACGGCCTACCCTCAGGCTGCAGCTCACTGCGCCCTGTACACTGGGACTCCCGTAGGAGAGACATCCACACACCTTTCACTCCCCCCCAAGTCTGGGAAACAAAATAACAGGCACGTTTCAAAGTTCATCAAGGGGCCAGCACTGCGTCATAGTGGATTAAGCCACCACCTACAACATCCCATATGGGCACCAGTTCAAGTCCCAGCTGCTCCTCTTCCAATCCAGCTTCCCGTTAACAGCCTGGGAAAGCTGTGGAAGGTGGTCCAAGTGCTTGGGCCCTCATCACCCATGTGGGAGACCCGGATGAAGTTCCTGGCTCCTGGCTCCTGGCTTTGGCCTGATCCAGCCCAGGCTGTTGCAGTGCCCCACGCTGGTTTGAGCAAATACAAATACAGTCAGCCTGGGGCTGCTCACAGCATCCTATAGGTGAAGTTTAAGGTCAAGGTCCTGGGAGGGATGATTGTTCAGAAAGAGGGTAGGGGGTCTCTGTCCCAAACCACATATTTACAAATTCCTTGACTCATGCTGACTCCACTGACAGTGCTGGGAGGTGCCCTCACCCCCCTCCAGAAAGGTGCCCACAGCACGCATGGGGCTCCACTTTCCAGTTAAAGTTCATTTGGGGAGTACCTGGTTCTTCCCTGGGAGATTCCTGGGGTTACTGGGATACCAGACAATCGGAGCCACACTCAGTCCATGCCTAGAACCCGTGTTACCCCTCTCTGCAAGTGCTGTGCCCTAGGCCTGCAGCTGGCTTCCCAGGAGAGTCCTGGAAGAAGCCCTTGCACCTCTCGCCGTTCAGGCCAGCTGTATTGTGCTGACGGTCACAGTGACCGTGAACCTGCACCATACCATCTGAAGAACGTCAAAACAGGGCTATGCTTCGAGAGCTTTGAGCTTCTTCAGACAGAAAGTGAAATACCAAGCTACAGAGCCTCTCTGCTTCTTGGTCCTCCATATGTTGGTGACAGTCTCAACCTTGACTGTATTCTTCACTCAACTGGCTCCTCAAGCTTTTAGGAAGTTTGGCGAGCATTTACAGTAAGTTTTTTTGGGGGGGATTTCTGAATTCTAGTTTCAGCTCAGCCATCAGTGCAATCAGGGGGACAGTTTCGTGTGCGTGTAGGAGATAGCTGAGGTGCAGAGGGGAGAAGAGGGAGAGGAGCTGGAGAAAGGCACGTGATTCTCTTTGATTTTCGCAAAAATGCTTTAACTTGGTGCACTTTCAACGAGAGAAGCTCTCTGTCCAGTGACACTGACACAGCGGGAGGCTGAGTGAGAAGGTGCAGTTGCCTCCACTCAACCCTGGAGTGGTCACACCTAAGAAATAGCTTAAATGTCTTTAGTAGATACACAGCTGGGTGTGGGGAGCAACTGGGACTAGACTGTTACTCGAATTAAGACTTATTTTATGCATCTGCTCTCCCACAATATGGCGCTGGGAGAGGAGGAAACAGCTTCTACACAGCTGCCTCCAGTTCAACCAATAAACAGCAGGACCTGCTCCTGATTGGAGGAGAGCAGCATACTCGGCATGTGGGTAGCAGAGTTGGGATTGGTGGAAGAGGACTATAAAGGAGGAGAGAGACAACATGCACCAGGAACATCTATCTGAAGGAACACCTGAGCAGCCACCGAGAGAGCCGGCCGGCAGTGTGCTGCTCCCCCGCGGAAGTGGGGAAAGTGGCAGAGGGAACTGCCCTTCCACGGAGGTGGAAGGGACGGTAGCCAACCCGGGAAGAACCAGCAGCAAACCCGGGAAGGGCCGAGCAGACAAAAGAACAGCGCAGGGTCCTGTGTTGCTCCTCCACGAAGAGGGGGAGCGACAGCTGGGGCTCTGCCTAAAAATGCAACTCTTCTTCTACTGCATCAGTCTTTAGAGATCAGTCTAAAGATGAGGGAGACTTACAATAATTTTTTTAAAGATTTTATTTATGGGACGGGTGCTGTGGTGCAGCAGGTAAAGCCGCTGCCTGCAGTGCCAGCATCCCATATGGGTGCCGGTTCGAGTCCCAGCTGCTTGACTTCTGATCCAGCTCTCTGCTGTGGCCTGGGAAAGCAGTGGAAGATGGCCCAAGTCTTTGGGCCCCCGCACCTGCGTGGGAGACCTGGAAGAAGCTCCTGGCTCCTGGCTTCGGTTCGACTTAGCTCTGGCCATTGCCATCATTTGGGAAGTGAAACAACAGATGGAAGACCTCTCTCTGTAACTCTGTCAAATAAATAAAATAAATCTTAAAAAATGATTTTATTTATTTATTTGAGAGGTAGAGTTACAGACAGTGAGAGGGAGAGACAGAAACAATCTTCCATTCACTGAATCACTCCCCAAATGGCCAGAACTGTCAGAGCCGGGCCGATTGGAAGCCAGGAGCCAGGAGCTTCTTCCCGGGCTCCCATGTGGATGCAGGGGCCCAAGTGTTTGGGTCCTCTTCCACTGTTTTCCCAGGCCATAGTAGGGAGCTTGAGAGAAGCAGCTGGGACTCAAACTCACACCCAAATGGGATGTCAGTGCTGCAGGCAGAGGATTAACCTTCTGTGCCAAAGCGCCAGTCCCTACAGTATTAAAAGAGTCATTTGTAGTACAAGAATGTTACTTGGATTGGCCACTTTTACAAAAGCAAATTCTACTGAAACACCATTAGTTTTGGTGAGAGGGCCTCGCACACAACAGGCCTTCAGTAAATTTTTCCAGAATAATTAATGTGAAATCAGGGTTCCTCCTTCTCAAAACTCCATTTCTTTCTTCCTTCCTTCCTTTCTTTCTTTCTTCCTTTCTTTTTCTTCCTTTCTTTCTTTCTTTCTTTTTTGACAGGCAGAGTGGACAGTGTGAGAGAGAGACAGAAAGGTCTTCTTTGCCGTTGGTTCACCCTCCAATGGCCGCCGCGGCCGGCACACCGCGCTGATCTGAAGGCAGGAGCCAGGTGCTTCTCCTGGTCTCCCATGGGGTGCAGGGCCCAAGCACTTGGGCCATCCTCCGCTGCACTCCCTGGCCACAGCAGAGAGCTGGCCTGGAAGAGGGGCAACTGGGACAGAATCCAGCGACCCGACCGGGACTAGAACCCGGTGTGCCGGCGCCGCAGGCGGAGGATTAGCCTAGTGAGCCTTGGCGCCGGCCTCTTTCTGCTCTTAATCTAATAAAACAGTGACCTCCAACCCCACTCCCCACTCTGCCCTGACCCTCTGCCAGTCACCAGCGTTGCTCAAGGGGTCCTTCCTGGCAGGTGCTAGCTGCGTGACGGTTTACAGAGCCTGGCAATGAGGCAGCCAGTCCAGGGCTGCTGCTGACCTGGGGGCTCACCAGCAAGGGTGGAGAGGGATGTAGCTTCTCTGGGTGCCCCATGCACTTCCCTTCAGCTGGGCGCTCTCATGCATGATTGTTTCTGATCATGTGTATATTGCTTGGTATTCATGAACCATTTCAATTTAGACATTTTTATTAAAAAAAAAAAACAACAAAACCATGAGCTCACATTAAGTTTCCATCAACACTACCTAAATATTTTTTCCCCACCGAAGTCACATTTTTGAAACCTATGTTTGTAAAGGAAAGAAATCCCAGAAAGGAAAGGTTACCTCACCACCAGCGGAGGGCTCAGTGTCCCAATACCTGGAGTCACAAACAAGCTCTCCCACTCCCTGGGCCTGGCCAGATGTGACATCAGGAGAGGCAGTCGCACAATCTTTTGCAAAATATTTAAACATTGTCCACCTGTGTCCAGGGTTTGAGGAATGCTCCACTAACACTCCTGCAGACTGGAATATCTAGGAACAAAATGGGAAAATTTATAAGGTTTCTCTAAGGAGACTTTGTTCTCCACTTCAGATTGGAAACTTACACACTTCACAGATCTTTTAAAATCAACTACACAAAGATGGCGGAATAGGAAGGGAGCACACTGATAGTCCGGGGAGAGATAGTTTAATAAAAGTGGAGATACTGCAGGTTCAAGGAAGAGTAGGGGAGGAAACAGCAGAAGAAACTCTTCCAGAACGCGTGATTCACAGCGGACCTGCGTGGAGAGCGTGGGAGCCCACAGTTCGGGACACCAGTGGCAGACTCAACACACCAGCGCTGGAACGCGAGGTGAGCCGAACCTCAATAGCCCGAGACACCGGCAGGCAAGCAGAGAGAGGAGACTAGAGGGAACGACCCCCCCGGGGGGGGGGGAGTTCACCAGGCTAACTGGAAGAGAGAGAGAGAGAGAAAAAAAAAAAGGTGACTGGTACGGACACGGGTTTCTCTCTCTCCGCTCACCTCTCAAGGGCGAGCAAGACAAAGAGCAGGCGCCATCTTGGACATACGTCATAAGCAGAGCGACCTCAGGTCTGCACCGGCCCTGAGCCTAGCAGAAAAACCTGACTCTGGGCGGGGCGAATTAACAGGAGATTAGGACCTAGTAAATTTGTGGTGCTACTGAACTGAGACTGTGAAAAAAGAGACGGTGTGGGAGAGAACTCACGGAATTCACGTGAGCACTCTCCAGAGATGCTACAATTCCATAACTTTGGCAACCCAGTGGGAGACTGAAGGAGAATCTGAGCCCACTCTGAGGGCCAAACAGATTCCCTGTGTGGTCCTTGGGAAAGAACTTCTGATCTCTGGCTCCTGTGGGTATATCATTTGCCTGCTAACTACCTCCAACTTCGTTCAGCTGTGCAGAATTACTTCCCTTTGAATCAAACAAAGAAAGAGAGAGAGAGAGAGAGATTTACCATGCCTAACCTGGGAGTGTCACCTTTGGCACACCAAACAGAGCTCTCAGGCCACACCCATCTCAAGCCCTAAGGCTCCATCAAAAACAGATAGTCCACTTAATCTAGAGTCATAGTATAACAAGAAAAAGCACCACAGTGAAGAAACCAAATATCTCCAATATGCCAAATAACAAATGCAAAAACCGAGGTAATAAAAACAAGGAAGTCACCATGACGCCCTCAAATGAAAAAGACACCCCAATTCAAGATTATGAAGATGATGACATAGAAGAAATGCAAGAAGCAGATCTCAAAAAATTGATAAGAACATTAAGAAGTTCTCAAAAACAAATTCTTGAACTACAGAAATCCTTAATGGACAAGATAGAAAATCTCTCTCGTGAAAATGAAATATTAAGGAGGAATCAAAATGAAACGAAACAACTAGTACAACAGGAAACTGTGATAGTGACTGAAGTGAAGAATTCAATAGATCAAATGAAAAACACAATAGAGAGCCTTATGAACAGAATGAGTGAAGCAGAAGAGAGAATATCGGACTTAGAAGACAGAGAACAGGAAAGGATACAGTCAGACCAAAGAAAAGAAGAGGAAATTAGAAATCTAAAACATATTGTCAGGAATCTTCAGGATACTATTAAAAAACCCAACATTCGGGTTCTAGGAGTTCCTGAAGGCATGGAGAGGGAGAAAGGATTAGAAGGCCTTTTTAGTGAGATATTAGCAGAAAATTTCCCAGGTTTGGAGAAGGACAGAGACATTCTAGTACAGGAAGCTCACAGAACCCCTAATAAACACGACCAAAAGAGATCCTCACCACGACACGTTGTAATTAAACTCTCCACAGTGAAACATAAAGAAAAGATCCTAAAATGTGCAAGAGAGAAACGTCAGATTACTCTCAGAGGATCTCCAATCAGACTCACAGCTGACTTCTCATCAGAAACCCTGCAAGCTAGGAGGGAATGGCGAGATATAGCCCAGGTACTAAGAGAGAAAAACTGCCAGCCCAGAATATTATATCCTGCAAAGCTATCATTTGTGAATGAAGGTGAAATAAAGACTTTTCATAGCAAACAGAAATTGAAAGAATTTGTCGCCACTCATCCAGCCCTGCAACAGATGCTTAAAGATGTGTTGCACACAGAAACACAGAAACATGGTAATCAATATGAAAGAAGGTAAAGGAAGGAAATCTCACAGCAAAAGATCACAGGGAATTCAAAGCATATATTAGAACTTACCTTTGGCAAATGGCAGGGCAAAGTTACCACTTTTCATTAGTCACATTGAACGTTAATGGCCTGAACTGTCCAGTTAAAAGACACAGATTGGCTGACTGGGTTAAGGAACAAAACCCATCTATTTGCTGCTTACAAGAAACACATCTTTCCAACAAAGATCCATACAGACTGAAAGTAAAAGGCTGGAAAAAGATATACCATGCCAACAGAAATGAAAAAAGAGCGGGTGTAGCCATCTTAATATCGGACAACATAAACTTTACCACAAAAACTGTTAAGAGAGACAAAGAGGGGCACTACATAATGATTAAGGGATCAATTCAACAAGAAGATATAACAATTATCAATGTATATGCACCTAACTACAGGGCACCAGTTTATCTAAAAGATTTGTTAATGGACTTAAAGGGAGACTTAGACCCCAATACTATAGTACTGGGGGACTTCAATACTCCACTCTCAGAAATAGACAGATCAATAGGACAGAAGATCAACAAGGATACAGTAGATTTAAACGACACTATAGCCCAAATGGATCTAACAGATATATACAGAACTTTCAATCCTACAGCTAAAGATTTTACATTCTTCTCAGCAGTACATGGAACCTTCTCTAGGATTGACCACATACTAGGCCATAAAGCAAGTCTCAGCAAATTCAAAAGAATTAGAATCATACCATGCAGCTTCTCAGACCATAAAGGAATGAAGTTGGAAATTAGCAACTCAGGAATCCCTAGAGCATACGCAAACACATGGAGATTGAACAACATGCTCCTGAATGAACAATGGGTCATAGAAGAAATTAAAAGAGAAATCAAAAATTTTCTGGAAGTAAATGAGGATAACAGCACAACATACCAAAACTTATGGGACGCAGCAAAAGCAGTGTTAGGAGGAAAGTTTATATCAATAGGTGCCTACATCAAGAAATTGGAAAGGCACCAAATAGACGAGCTTTCAATTCACCTCAAGGATCTAGAAAACCTACAGCAAACCAGACCCAAATCTAGTAGGAGAAGAGAAATAATTAAAATCAGAGAAGAAATCAACAGGATTGAATCCAAAAAAAACATTACAAAAAATCAGCCAAACGAGGAGCTGGTTTTTTGAAAAAATAAACAAAATTGACACCCCATTGGCCCAACTAACTAAAAAAAGAAGAGAAAAGACCCAAATCAATAAAATCAGAGATGAAAAAGGAAACGTAACAACAGACACCACAGAAATAAAAAGAATCATCAGAAATTACTACAAGGACTTGTATGCCAGCAAACAGGGAAACCTATCAGAAATGGATAGATTCCTGGACACATGCAACCTACCTAAATTGAACCAGGAAGACATAGAAAACCTAAACAGACCCATAACTGAGACAGAAATTGAAACAGTAATAAAGGCCCTCCCAACAAAGAAAAGCCCAGGACCAGATGGATTCACTGCTGAATTCTACCAGACATTTAAAGAAGAACTAACTCCAATTCTTCTCAAACTATTCAGAACAATTGAAGAAGAGGGAATCCTCCCAAATTCTTTCTATGAAGCCAGCATCACCTTAATTCCTAAGCCGGAAAAAGATGCAGCACTGAAAGAGAATTACAGACCAATATCCCTGATGAACATAGATGCAAAAATCCTCAATAAAATTCTCGCCAATAGAATGCAACAACACATCAGAAAGATCATCCACCCAGACCAAGTGGGATTTATCCCTGGTATGCAGGGATGGTTTAATGTGCGCAAGACAATCAATGTGATACACCACATTAACAGACTGCAGAAGAAAAACCATATGATTCTCTCAATAGATGCCGAGAAAGCATTTGATAAAATACAACACCCGTTCATGATGAAAACTCTAAGCAAACTGGGTTTGGAAGGAACATTCCTCAATACAATCAAAGCAATCTATGAAAAACCCACAGCCAACATCCTATTGAATGGGGAAAAGTTGGAAGCATTTCCACTGAGATCTGGCAGGGATGCCCACTCTCACCACTGCTATTCAATATAGTTCTGGAGGTTTTAGCCAGAGCTATTAGGCAAGAAAAAGAAATTAAAGGGATACAAATTGGGAAGGAAGAACTCAAACTATCCCTCTTTGCAGATGACATGATTCTTTATTTAGGGGACCCAAAGAACTCTACTAAGAGACTATTGGAACTCATAGAAGAGTTTGGCAAAGTAGCAGGGTATAAAATCAATGCACAAAAATCAACAGCCTTTGTATACACAGACAATGCCATGGCTGAGGAAGAACTTCTAAGATCAATCCCATTCACAATAGCTACAAAAACAATCAAATACCTTGGAATAAACTTAACCAAGGACATTAAAGATCTCTACGATGAAAATTACAAAATCTTAAAGAAATAGAAGAGGATACCAAGAAATGGAAAAATCTTCCATGCTCATGGATTGGAAGAATCAATATCATCAAAATGTCCATTCTCCCAAAAGCGATTTATAGATTCAATGCAATACCAATCAAGATACCGAAGACCTTCTTCTCAGATCTGGAAAAAATGGTGCTGAAATTTATATGGAGGCACAAGAGACCTCGAATAGCTAAAGCAATCTTGTACAACAAAAACAAAGCCGGAGGCATCACAATACCAGATTTCAGGACATACTACAGGGCAGTTGTAATCAAAACAGCATGGTACTGGTACAGAAACAGATGGATAGACCAATGGAACAGAATAGAAACACCAGAAATCAACCCAAACATCTACAGCCAACTTATATATATTTGATCAAGAATCTAAAACTAATTCCTGGAGCAAGGACAGTCTATTCAATAAATGGTGCTGGGAAAATTGGATTTCCACGTGCAGAATGATGAAGCAAGACCCCTACCTTACACCTTACACAAAAATCCACTCAAGATGGATTAAAGACCTAAATCTACGACCTGACACCATCAAGTTACTAGAGAACATTGGAGAAATCCTTCAAGATATTGGCATAGGCAAAGAATTTCTGGAAAAGACCCGGGAGGCACAGGCAGTCAAAGCTAAAATCAACTATTGGGATTGCATCAAATTGAGAAGTTTCTGTACTGCAAAAGAAACAGTCAGGAGAGTGAAGAGACAACCGACAGAATGGGAAAAAATATTTGCAAACTATGCAACAGATAAAGGGTTAATAACCAGAATCTACAAAGAGATCAAGAAACTCCACAAAAACAAAACCAACAACCCACTTAAGAGATGGGCCAAGGACCTCAATAGACATTTTTCAAAAGAGGAAATCCAAATGGCCAACAGGCACATGAAAAAATGCTCAAGGTCATTAGCAATCAGGGAAATGCAAATCAAAACCACAATGAGATTTCACCTCACCCTGGTGAGAATGGCTCACATGCAGAAATCTACCAACAACAGATGCTGGCGAGGATGTGGGGAAAAAGGGACACTAACCCACTGTTGGTGGGAATGCAAACTGGTCAAGCCACTATGGAAGTCAGTCTGGAGATTCCTCAGAAACCTGAAGATAACCCTACCGTTCGATCCAGCCATCCCACTCCTTGGAATTTACCCAAAGGAATTTAAATTGGCAAACAAAAAAGAGGTCTGCACCCTAATGTTTATTGCAGCTCAATTCACAATAGCTAAGACCTGGAACCAACCTAAATGCCCATCAACGGTAGACTGGATAAAGAAATTATGGGATATGTACTCTTTAGAATACTATACCGCAGTAAGAAACAACGAAATCCAGTCATTTGCAACAAAATAGAGGAATCTGGAACACATCATGCTGAGTGAAATAAGCCAGTCCCAAAGGGACAAATACCATATGTTCGCCCTGATCAGTGACAACTGACTGAACACCAAAAAGGAAACCTGTTGAAGTGAAATGGACACTATGGGAAACGGTGACTGGATCAGCATAGCCCTGACTGTTAATGAACAACTTAATACATTATCCCTCTTAGTAGTTTTTTTGTCTGTTCTACTTAATATGACTGGTTTAATTCTGTAATTAATACACAGTTATTCTTAAGTGTTGAAATTTAACTGAAATGTGATCCCTGTTAAACATAAGAGTAGGAATAAGAGAGGGAAAAGATGTATAATTTGGGACATGCTCAAGCTGACTTGCCCCAAATGGTAGAGTTAGAAACATACCAGGGGACTCCAATTTAATCCCATCAAGGTGGCATGTACCAATGCCATCTCACCAGTCCAAGTGATCAATTTCAGTTCACAATTGATCATAATGAAAGGACTAAGAGTCAAAGGGAGCACATAAACAAGTCTAGTACCTGCTAATACTAACCGATAGAATAAATAAAGGGGAGAGTGATCCAACATGGGAAGCGAGATACTCAGCAGACTCATAGAATGGCGGATGTCCTAAACAGCACTCTGGCCTCAGAATCAGCCCTAAAGGCATTCGTATCTGGCTGAAAAGCCCATGAGAGTATTTCAGGCATGGAAAGCCAAGATACTCTGGCAAAAAAAAAAAACAAAAAAAAACAAAAAAAAAAAAAACAAAAAAAAAAAAAAAAAACAACAACAACAACCCTAAATGAAAGATCTCTGTGAGTGAGATCCCAGTGGAAAGAACAGGTCTTCAAAGAAGGAGGTACCTTTCTCTGAAGGGAGAAGAGAACCTCCACTTTGACTATGACCTTGTCTAAACAAGATAAGAGTCGGAGAACTCAAGGGGCTTCCATAGCTTTGGAAACTCATGACTGGTGCATAGGGAGATTACTGATGCCATAAACAGGAGTGTCAATTTGTAAAGTCAACAACAGGAGTCACTGTGCACTTACTCCTCATGTAGGATCTCTGTCCTTAATGTGCTGTACATTGAGACTTAATGCTATAATGAGTACTCAAACAGTATATTTCGCTTTGTGTTTCTATGGGGGTGCAAACTGTTGAAATCTTTACTTAATGTATACTAAACTGATCTTCTGTGAAAAAAAAAAAGAAGAAATTATTAATTCCCAACTTGACTCTCGCTGGGATTAAACATGACAATAGGTCTGATCTGATTTCATCATCATTTAAAAAATCATCTATTATTTTTCACTTTATGTTTGTGTGGGAGCTAACTGTTGAAATCTTTACTTAATGTATGCTAAACTGATCCTCTGTATATAAAGAGAATTGAAAATGAATCCTCATGTGAATGGAAGGGGAGAGGGAGTGGGAAAGGGGAGGGATGCGGGTGGGAGAGATGTTATGGGGGGGAAGCCATTGTAATCCATAAGCCGTACTTTGGAAATTTATATTCATTAAATAAAAGTTAAAAAAAAAGAAAGATTTCTAAAAAAAAAAAATCAACTACACAAGGGCAGGTGTTGTGGTGTAGTGGGCTAAGCCTCCACCTGTGGCACCGGCATTCCAGATGGATGCTGCTTCAAGTCCTGGCTGCTCCTCTTCCAATCCAGCTCTCTGCTATGACCTGGGATAGCAGTGGAAGATGGCTCAAGTGCCTGGGCCCCTGCACCCATGTGGGAGACCCAGAGGAAGCTCCTGGCTCCTGGCTTCGGATCAGCACAGCTCCGCTGCCACTGCAGCTGTTTGGGGAGTGAACCAGCAGGTGGAAAATCTTTCTCTCTGTTACTCTACTTCTCAAATAAACAAATAATATCTTAAGAAAAAAATCAGCTACACAACACACATACGGAAACTTCTTCCAATGTGTAGGCAAGTACTCACAAGTACATATTTTGTTCTCAGAATCTCCTTACATTTTTCAAATGCTTATGATGAGTTACCTATTGAAAAAAAAGAGAACATATAAATTGAGAAGCTAATGTAATTCATATTTTATAGCAAATTTCTATCATTCTCTTTCCCACTGGCAAACCCTAATGCAGCCTTCAAAAACCCACCCAGGGAGTTTATTCTGATTCCCCGGAGCAGATTTAAAATAAAATTTTCAGCATTCTAATTCCACCTCTATTATTGAACTTGTGATGGATTATAATTTTCCATTTAAATGTTCACATCTATGATCAGAGTGTGAGTTCTTTGTGGGCAGAGATTGGTAATTTTTTTAAAAATTAAACATTTTATATCCTTTTTTTTTGTTAGCAAAACCAGCACCAGGCCTGGCATCAAAATTAGATTAAAGAAAGACAGTGATTTGCTCTGGCATCTGATCAGCCTTAGAAAAGACACTAAGCTTCTTCCCCTGGATCACAATCTTTCCATCTTTCCCTAAATGATTTCCGGTTCCTGTCTGTTTCTCCCCAAAGTTATCTTTTTAGTTCTTGTGGTCTGTATCACTCTAGTACTTGGAGTTTCCTTTTCCCAGTGTCTTCCAAGGTTTTTTAAGTTACTAACCTCAGAGTCATTAATTAACAGGTAATTTTTATATATATAAATTCAAAAACAGCTAACCACAGGACAAAAGTGGGGTCTGGATTTCTTCTTTTTTTTGCTCTGTGCCAGGAAGCCAGGCAGTGCAACTCCAGCCTACCACTGAGCATTCTGAGATTAGACACAGGGGGCAGCAGCTACGCATCTGTGCTTTGGAGGTCAACATAAGGTGGCTGAACTGAAATCATGCTTCTAGGTCCAGTCTGACACTGACCTGATCAAGACCTAAAGGAAAATCCAAAAAGAAGACACCTTTTTGAAAATCCAAAAAAGAAATGACTTTTAAAAAAGATTTATTTATTTATGTGAAAGAGTTACACAGAGAGAGAAGGAGGCAGAGAGAGAGGTCTTCCATCTGCTGCTTCACTCCCCAGTTGGCTGCAGCAGCTGGAGCTGTGCCGATCTGAAGCCAGGAGTCAGGAGCTTCCTCTGGGTCTCCCACATGGGTGCAAGGACTTGGGCCATCTTCTACTGCTTTCCCAGGCCATCAGCAGGGAGCTGGATCAGAAGTGGTACAGCCATGTCTCGAACTGGTGTCCATACAGGATGCTGGTGCTGCAGGCGATGGCTTCACCAGCTACGCCACAGTGCTGGCCCCAAGAAGTGATTTTTGAGAGCCCCCGGCTTGTCAAGCTAACCACCCCCTGCCGTGGCTTGTTGGTAATAAAATGCCCTTGAGACTATTTGTCTGGTATCACCAGCATCTCTGCCCAGTCCACTGGCGCAGTGTCCCATGCCTCTGCAGGCCTAGATCTTTGGTGGAGCAGGGAGGTTTTACCCTGATTGCACCCACACATCTGTTTAGGTGGCAACACACATGGCCACCATGTGGCAGCATTTCCTACTACCAAAGAGAAGGCTCATTTCCTGGGACGCACATCTTGAAGACACATCGATGTGTTCTGGCAAGTCAGAGCACTGTGGAAAAATCAGCATGCCCCTTAATTCCAACAGCTGTTAACATCCACTGGAACTAGGTGTTGGTCACTTGGTATGGAATACAGCTTGGAACATTCCCCTGGAGTGGGGGTTGGGGGTTCCTCTCTGGTCAAGCAGATGTCAGAACTTTGCACTTAGCTAGCTAGCCATGATCTATTCTCCAGCACAGACACAGAGCAGCATCCCAACCTGGACATGATGGGAACTCAGATGTCTACAGCTGAACTGCCCAGCAGAAGTAGAATGTGAGTCCAGGGGCTGACATCCTGGTATAGCAGGTAAAGCCTCCACCCGCAACGCCCACATCCCATATGGATGCTGGTTCGAGATCCAGCTGCTCCACTTTCAATCTAGCTCACTGCTGGTGCACCTGGAAAGGCAGTGGAGGATGGCCCAAGTGCTTGGGCCCCTGCAACCACACAGGAGACCCGAAAGAAGCTCCTGGCTCCTGGCTTCAGCCTTGCCCAGCTCCAGCTGTTGCAGCCACTTGGAGAGGGAATCAGCGGATGGAAGATCTCTCTCTCTCTCTCTTTCTCTCTGTCGTTCCCCCATTCGCGGAGGAATGACACTAAACCCTGCGCTGTTCTTTTGTCTGCTCGGCCCTTCCCGGGTTTGCTGCTGGTCCTTCCCGGGTTGGCTGCGCGATGAGAGAAGCGCGGGCTGAAGCCGTGCAGAGCCGGGAAGCCACCGCAGGGTGAGATGCCAAGAAGCCGCCTCGGGGCGGGCGCCGGGAAGCCGCGGGGATAAGAGAAACAGAAGTTTAGAAGTAAAATGAGAGAAATAGGAATGCTGGCAGATAGAAGTAAAATAGGAGAAATAGGAATGCCCGGAGATAGAGAAATAGAGAAAAATAAGGCCTCCCCACACCATGGCAATGAGAGGGCTTGGATTCGGTCTGCCTGATTAGGCGATAAGCACCAGCAGGCAGCTCAAGCAGAGTATGAGCCGCAGGTCACCGAAGACAGGCACGAATCAACATCAATAAGTCTCCCCACAATATGGCAATGAGAGGGCTTGGATTCGGTCTGCCTGATTAGTAAAGCGATAAGCACTTGCAGGCAGCTCAAGCAGAGCATGCACTGCAGGGCACCGAACTCAGGCACGCATCAGTGCCTAAAAACCTCCTCTCAACATGGCGAAGAGAGGACCCGGATTCGGTTTGCCTGATTGGTAGGGCTTGTAAGCACCTGTAGGCAACTCTAGCAAGCAGAGCAGAGTGTGCGCCACGGGGCACCGAAGACAGGCGCGTATCAACGCCAAAGAATAAAAAGAAAGGGGGAATTGTGGGGAGCAACTCGGACTAGACTAAATTACTGGAATTAAGACTTATTCTATGCATCTGCTCTCCCACAATATGGCGCTGGGAGAGGAGGAAACAGCTTCTACACAGCTGCCTCTCGCCAATTTGACTGATAAGCTGCAGGAGCTGATCCTGCTCCTGATTGGAGGAGAGCAGCGTGCTCGGCGTGTGGGTAGCAGAGCTGGGATTGGTGGAAGAGGACTATAAAGGAGGAGAGAGACAACATGCACCAGGAATATCCGGATAACATCTGAGCAGCCCCCGAGAGAGCCGGCCGGCGGTGTGCCGCTCCCCCGTGGAAGTGGGGAAAGTGGCAGGGGGGCCCGCCCCTCCACGGAGGTTGAGGGATGGGCAGCCAACCCGGGAAGGACCAGCAGCAAACCCGGGAAAGGCCAAGCAGACAAAAGAACAGAGCAGGGTTTAGTGTCATTCCTCCGCGAATGGGGGAGCGACATCTCTCTCTCTCTCTCTCTCTCTCTCTCTATCTCTATCTCTTCCTCTCTCTATCTCTATCTCTATCTCTTCCTCTCTCTATCTCTATCTCTATATCTATGTCTATCTCTTCCTCTCTCTGTGGCTCTGCCTTTAAAGTAAATAAAAAACAAATCTTTTTATCTTAAAAAAAAATGTGAGTCCAGCATGAAATTTAAAATTTTCTAGTGGTCACATTTAAAAAAAAAAAACAGATAAATTAACTTTTATTGAAATACATAAATCAATATAGTAGAGAATGATAATTTCATAATGTAGTCAATATGTTTTAAATTAAGCATGCCGTATTATAGATGTTTACCCTGACTTAAGTCTTAGAAATCTGGGGTATTTTTGCACTCACAGCACATCTCAATTTGGATTAGCCTCATTTCAAGTAGCCACATAAGGGGAGGGAACATGATGTTAGGGCAGAGAAGAGTGGGTGCATTGCAGGAAGTGGGGTTCAGCAGAGTCCTCGGGCCAATAACTCAGGAGAGGCCAAAAGAGGGATCAGGAATTAGGATTCACAACACAATGGCATTTAGCAGATGCCAGTTACGTATCTGTCAAATGGATAACAAAAGCAGCCCTAAGCTGTCCCACATATTGTGAGTATTTCCACCCTTCCCTCTAATGGCTTAGCATCCCCTAAAAGACATCAGGTTAGCAGTGTGGAGAGTAGAGGCATCAGAACCCCAGTGCTGCAGACAGAGAAGGGGCGTGGAATTGTCCCATGTGGCTTCAGGAGAACGGAAAGGGTTCCGGGGCAGCGTGGGAGAGGCTCGGGGTGAGTGAGTGACCTGCGCTGGGGTAGCCCAGCCAGGATGGAAGCACATTTAGGTCCATCAGCAGGCCCATGGCCAGTGGTGGGACAAGAGGACTCCCTGACCAGGCCCACATGTCCAGTGAGTGTCTAGTGTGGGGTTCAGTGTCATCGTTGTTCATAAAGAGACATGGCATAAACCCAGGAAGGAAAAATGTCTCTCAGTGGGCTGCAGTCCTTTCAGTCCAAATTCTGTGTTAAAGTCTTTAGCTTGCAGTAAAAAGGCAAAATGTTCTCTTTCTCTTTCCCTTTCATGTGTTAAAGAAGGAAAAGGCCCTTGGTACCGACGGTCAAGGGCTGGCTGCGTGGATCACATGAGAACCTGGGGTCATAGATGAAGTTTTGTTCCTCCTTGAGAAATACTATCATTAAAAGTCCAAACAGTGGCTGGCATTCTGGAGCTGCTGGTTAAGCCACTGCCTGCCACACAGGCATCCCATATGCGGACCAGTTAAGGTCCCAGCTGTTCCTCTTTTGATCCAGTTCCCTGCTAATGTGCCTGGGAAAGCAGCAGAAGATGGCCCAAATACTCAGGCCCCTGCCACCCATGTGGGAGACTCAGTTGGAGTTCCCGGCTTCTGACTGTGGCCTGGCCTACCCCTTGCCATTGAGGTCATCTGGGGAGCGAACTGGTAGATGGAAAATTGATCTCTCTCTCTCTCATTTTTGCTTCCCCACCTCCAACTCTGCCTTTTAAGTAAATAAACAAATATTTTTAAAAAGATTAAAAAAAAAGGATGGTAATTACTTATTGTTGATCCTATGTTAAAAACAAGCTGTTCTTACTATATTTGTCTTTCAATCTGGCTAAAAATAAAAAAGCAGAGGAAATAACAAGACATTAACTTTTCCATCAATAGGTACTTAAATACAACAACAATTAAATTAAAATATGGCTTAGCGATTTTATAAATTTATATGCTAGGATTAAAATGTTAACTTCTGTGGAACTAATTTTCTGTCCTATAAGAGGCAGATGCCCTGGAAGCTGTTTTAAAATGCAGAAAAAAATAGCCAGGATATGCTTTTTGAGTTAGAATTACTTCCTTTAGTCAAAAATGGGAGATTTGGCAGGAAATTAAGGAAACAGTTGGCCAGCAGGTTACGGGCAATCATCGTCTCCCTCTCTCTATTTTTTTTCCCTCAGATTTCACAGTTTTGGTAGAAAATCTTCCCTGAGCAAAATCTTTATACACACTTGTGGACATAGGAAAAAGATATTTATTAAGCTCACAATAAAGGGGCCCCCAGGCTTGCCTGGTAGACCAGAAGGTCTTATTAGTGAATTGGAATTAATTTTGCTTCAGACAGATTTTCAAAGATTATAGCAGCACAGACTGGCCTTTGAGATCGCTTACTTTAATACCTCCACTTGTGGTTGTGTTTAAAACTCCTAAAGGGCTCTACAAAGATTGCCACAGCACTGTTGGTGGCCTGCACTGTTACCGCTGGCTTATACCTGTGGGACTCTGAAGGATTTTCTTTTTTCTTTTTTTGCCAAATTTCCAAGAAGCAAGGGCTGTTCATTACCACCTTCTATCTGGAAACTGCCTTCAACAGCACAAGTCCTCGGTGACCATCAGTTGTATGTCCTCACCGTGGCGCCTGTGAACCTGCACGATGTGACCAGGGCTGCCTCTTTGCCTTTACTGCCACCTGGCTTCTCCTCACTCACTCAGCTCCTTGCTTCTTGCCTTTCCTTGGACATCAAAAATCTCGTGCCTTAAGAGTTTTGTCATGAGCCAGACATTCTGATCTCTTACTCTTTCTGTTCTTTTGGGTCTCTGTTTAAATGTCAACATCTTCCTTTTTAAAGATTTATTTATTTATTTGAAAGGGAGAGAGAGAGAGAGAGAGAGAATGAGAATGAATCTTCTTGATCCACTGGTTCACTCCCCCAAATGGCCACAATGCCTGAGGCTGGACCAGGTCAAAGCCAGGAGCCCAGTCCTTGGGTCAGCAGAAGATGACATTAGCAGGAAGATACATTAGCAGGGAGCTGGACTGGAAGTGGAGCAGCTGGAACTCAAACTGGTGTGCATAGGGATGCTGGCTTTGCAGGTGGTGGCTTAACCCACTGCACTACAATGCTGGCCCCCAAATGCCAACATCTTAGAGACTGTTCTTGATTACCCTGTCTAAAATGCCACCACCTTCCTACCACTCTCTTTTCTGCCCAACTTTATATATTTCCTAAGTGCTTATCTACTTGAGACTGTGCTATAGAGTTGCTGGTCTATTTCCTGTCTGTCTCCATCATTAGAGTTTAAGCTGAATGACACCAAGGAGCACTTTTTTTAAGCTCATATCCTCACTGCCTAGAATAGTATCTGATGCATCGTAGATGCTCCATAGGATTTGTTGAATGAATGCATGTTGATTGTAATGATTACTTGAGCCAATCTGTCAAAAAAACCAGCCCACCCAGAGATCCACGTCATCAATACATTTTGAAATCACTGGCCATGGAAAGCCTTATTGTTGAAGAAAACCACAATACTTTTTGAAAATGAAGGTACAGCAGATGCTAGACCAATTCTGAGCTTGTGCCAGACTTTTCCTCAAAGAGCAGCAGGGGATGTCAAGTCTTCAAAGTCTTTTCCATACTACTATGGAAACTATCTGGGAAAAATGTCCAAGGTCAAAGTTCGCAGGTCATGTGAAACCATTTCAGAAGCATACTCCTTGATAAGGCTGGCTACAGAGGATATTTACTTATAGCCAACACGTGTGGGAGTCCCAATGCAATGGATCTATGGCGTTGGGAAGCCCCTGGAGAATTTTTTTTAATTTTAATTTTTTAAATTTGTTTAAGGTGAACACATTTCATTCATTTCAGAAAAAGTTTTTGGTTGGTGGCTCTGCCTTAGGAAAAACTCATCCTTCATGCTGTGTACACGCTTAACCACCCCAGCCATTGCAGCCCTGCCTGTAGTACTTGTCGTCCTGGAAGGGTTTGAGTCGTTTTCTCCAGTTCTAAATTTTCCAAGATGTCCGTCACTTTCTGGAGTCTGGACGAAAGAAACCTCCACAACTGGCTTTATTTCCAAACGCCAGAGGTTGAAGGACAAGACGGTGATGCTAGTGCTGGAGAGTTTCCAGTATTCACGTTGGAAACCACTGCTGTGGATTTACTGAAGTCACTTGGAGGGCCATCCCTCCCACCTGGCCAAGAGTGGAGTACAGTGTCCACTGGCTCATTTCCTGTACACCAGGAGAAATCCTCTTCCTTACACAAGGGCTTCCTAAACTTAGAACAGTGCTGAGCACCCAAGCATTGTCTCCACTCACTTATAATCATCATCTTTTCCTAGAAACCAATTAGGACACAAAGCATTTCCCAGAGACCTCAGTGGGTTGCCTTACATGAACAATACGTGGAAAAGCCTGGGCCACTCAGAGTAGGTTCGTGTCCAACTTCCTTCCTGCACACCCTCTCATTTCAGAGGCGGACGTGATCGTCTCAGGGGTTTCAGGAGGTGTGATACTCGGATGACCTTGGATGTTTGTTCTGCTGCCAGTATACAGGGAGAAAAACACCCCTGCGGAGCCACTGGCACTTTTAGAAAACTGGTGTTGAGGGGCAAAAGACACACGAATAAGCTCACATTGGGAATTTATGACTTTGAGGCAAAAAACTTCCACGTGGTAATTTGAGGTTGGTGTCTAATCATTTTACAATTCTACACCCCTCTCACCCCTCATCCCATCTAAGCCAGAACAACAGTGACTTGCATTATGCATAATGACCAGACTTTAAGGGACTTTAAGGGACTTGGCAATCTTTACTGGCAGTCAATGCTGTTCACTCTACAGGAATGACTGAGGCAGCTGAGTGGACCAGTAGATACTAAAGTAATTCCCCTTGAAAACTGAACTAAAGAGACTTCAGTCTAACTCAAAAGTAACAAGAAATAGAATTGAGCAGATCTTCAAGCCAAGTTCAATCAGGGTTTCCCATACTTTGAATGCTATTGTCTGTGTCTCTGTTGTTCAGAAAGGAGTCTTGTCTCCTTCTGTCCTGTTGCTTCAGTGTCCCCAGGTGGATGTGGGAAAAGTCTACATGTTTGATTAACTAACATCCCAGCAAGTAAGCAAAAAACCGACCCACCTCCAAATAGCTGAGGACGCGGTATTTCTGGTTGCCATTCAGCCCGCAGGTGGAAGATGCTGTGAGCTGGGTGCTGCAGCCTTGGAGGAGATGGCAGGCACCCCTGCTGCATCCATCTTGACCCCTGAAGCAACTGATCTACCCTTGAACACAACAGAAAAAAGGCACATAGAAGGCAGTCTGGGGAGGATGCAAAGCCTGGAAAAGACACTGGTTGAGTGGGAAGCTTACCAACTCACTGATCTTCATTTTTACTCCTATTGCCCTTGAAGACCCAGGGAAGGGATGCTGCTGGTGTCCTCAGCCTGGAGGAAATCTCCTAGCTGGGTAGGATACACTACTTGTGTACCCTATCCCATCCTGGGGCAGCCTGCAGTCAGTGATTGATGGATACGGCATTCCAATGCCCCAGGCTGGGATCAACTCCACAACCAACTCATGTTCAGCATCTCCTCTTGGCAGTTGGGTGAAGCATGACCCCATCCAGGATCATATATGTCCACTTCCTTCACTCTTAAGAAATCACTGGTAGGACCCGAGCTGTGGCACAGCAGGTAAAGCTGCTGCTGGTGATGCCAGCATCCTATATGGGCATCAGTTCATGTCCTGGCTGCTCCACTTCCAATCCAATTCCCTGGTAATGAACCTGGGAAATCAGTGGAAGATGGTTCAAGTGGTTGGGCCCCTGAACCCACGTGGGAGACACAGATGGAGTTCCTGGCTCCTGGTTTGTTATGGCCTTTTGGGGAATGAACCAGTCGATTCAAGATCTCTCTATCTCTGTCTCTTCCCCTTTCTCTGTAACTCTGCTTTTCAAATAAATAAAAAAAATATTTTTTTTCTGAAAAAAGAAACCACTTTCACACCAATCCCTGTCTTGGGCTCTGCTTTGAGGAAACCTGATTTGACAGCTTCTATTTACTGAGGCTTCTTTCTGTGTCATTTTGGGGCAAATAACAAAGACTAATGCATAGGCATGAAGAAGGAGAATCCTCATCCTGCTTTATGCATGTTATTCTGACCTACGCAAATTGGAGAATTTAGGAAATAATCATGAAATAACTTTCTATTAAATGATGGAAGTTCGATTGAAACTCTTTATAAGCTGGACGGTAGGACTCAGATACAGCATGGACCAAATTTCGCCATCTATGGGCAGAAGAGGTATGTTGGCTTCTGGTCTGTGTGTCACACTTCACCCACCTGACAGTGCCAACACCCAGATCTGCCATGGAGGGACTTGACCACAACTGACATGACACCAATTCAGAGGCAGTGCTCAACTGTTGCCTCAATTCTCCACTTGAATAATTCTCTTAAATCTCTGTTTCAAAACTATTTTAAAAATTCTGTCCATTCTAAAATAGTAAGTTCTGGAGAGGGAATATTAACTTCTTTGGAAAAAGTACAAGGAATTAAAATTTTAGTTTAATAAACTGCTAAATATGAGTTAGTAGTAGTAATCATAGTCAATAATAGAAAACACAAGAAATCCTAGCTATCAGATGGAAAAGAGGTAGAGGAGAACTTCGATGATTTAGAAGCTGGATGCCAGTGCCTGGAAAAGATTAAAACCATTGGATAGAATATTTTTTGCTTCCTCTTTTTAAAACTTCTTTTTATCCTGTTCCTCTGTATTTGTGGGAGGTTACTTACAGGACCCCCACTGTTTACCAAAATCCACCAGTGCTCCTAGCCGTCATATAAAATGATGTAATAATGGTATTGAACCTACACACATCATTCCATCAACTTTAAGTCATCTTTAGATAGGAGTATAATAAGAGTAAGCATGGGCTGGCATTGTGGTGCTTGCTACATTGGCATCCCGTATTGGAGTGGGGGTTCAAGACTCAACAAGTCAGCTCTCTACCTGGAAAGGCAGCAGAAGAAGGCCCAAGTGCTTGGACCTCTGCCACCCCTGAGAATGAGATGGAGTTCCTGGCTCCTGGATTCAGCCTGGCTCTTGGCTTCAGCCTGGCTCAACTCTGGTTGATGTGGCAATTTCTGGGGTAGACCAGCAGATAAAAGATCTCTCAGATTAGATTAAGGTGGCGGAATAGGGAGGGAGCTTACTGATCTAGTCTAGGAGAAGACAGTTTTTAAAAAGTGGAGAGAGTGCAGTATCAGGGAAGGGTTAGGGAAAAAATAGCAGAGGAAACTCCACACAAATTAGAGGGGCACTGTGGACCTACATGGAGGGTGTGGCTACACATAACTCAGGACCCCAGCATCTGAGAACCTCAGCACCAGCTCTGGAGTGAGGTGAGACCAGTTTGCAGCAGCCTAAGCCACTGGCAATAAAGCTGCAGGAAGAATCTGGTGGGAATCTGGCTTGGAGCCTTGTGGGGAACAGTGTACCTGCAAAACTAGAGGAGGAAAAAAGGGGAGTCTTATTTCTCTCTCCCTGACCATCGTGCAACCAGCATTCTGTAACAAGCTGATACAAGGTGAGTGCCATTTTGAACATATGTAACAGTTGCGCTAGCTCCTGTCTGCCTAGTGGAGATGCATAGTGGAAATGCCCGAGTCTGGTGTGGAGAACATACAGGGGACTGGGTGTTTGTGACTGTGAGAAGCTTGTGTGCCAGGACTGTGAAATACTGTGGCTGCATGGGAGGACTCAGGGTATGGTGGGGACTTTGGGCCATCACTGTGGGAGGCTCCACACACTCAGAGTTCCCTGATTCTTCGGTGAGGTTCATTGCTACTGAATCTGTGGTTACACCGAGGACTGCACAGATCCTTTGTGTGGTTCCTGTGGCAGTGTGGATGAATATTATACTCACTGGGGCTAGTGCCCAGGCACTGGTCTCCTACAAGGGGAGGAGGTGAGCTGAGACTACACCAAAAGAGCCGAACAAATATTCCCTCTGATTAAAAAGAGAGAGAGAGAGGAGAGAAATTTACATGCCCAACTTGAGTCACCTTGGACACTCCCTTCACCATGGATTACTGAACAGATCTCCTTAGCAACACCCACCAGAGGCCCCTAGGTATTCACTGAAAAAGCAGATAATCCACTAAGCTCAGAGGAATAGTCCAAAGATTAAAGCCATCACAGGGAAAAAACAAAGAAGAAACCAATGAGTATCTCCACAAGTGCCAAATAATAAATGCACCAATTCAAAAAAACACATTGAAATAAAAAAAAGGTCAGCAAAATAAAGATATATTTTTGAACAAATAAACAAAATTGACACACCATTGGCCCAACTAACCAGAAAAAGGATAAGACCCAAGTAAATAAAATTAGAGATGAAAAGTAAATTTAACAACAGACACAATAGAAATAAAAAGAACCATCAGAAATTCCTACAAAGAGCTGTGTGCCAACAGACTGGGAAACAAAGAAGAAATGGATAGATTCCTGGACACATGCAACCTACCTAAATTGAGCTATGAAAACATAGAAAACCTAAACAGATCCACAACCAACACAGAATTGAATCAGTAATAAAGACCTTCCCAACAAAGAAAATCCCAAGACCAGATGGCTTTACTGCTAAATTCTACCAGTCATTTAAAGAACTAACTCCAATTCTTCTCAAGTTATTCAAAATAATTGAAAGGGAGGGAATCCCCCCAAATTCTTTCTATGAAGCTAGCATCACCTTAATTCCTAAACCTGAAAAAGATACAACAGAGAAAGAGAACTACTGACCAATTTTCCTAATGAACATAGATGCAAAAATCCTCAACAAAATACTAGCCAATCAAATCCAACAATACATCAGAAAGCTCATACACCCAGAGCAAGTGGGCTTTATCCCTGGTATGCAAGGATGGTTCAACATTTGCAAATCAAACAATATGACACATCAGATTAACAAACTGCTAAACAAAAACCATATGATTATCTCAATAGATGCATAGAAAGCATTTGATAAATACAAAACCTTTTCATGATAAAAACTCTAAGCAAATTGGGTATAGAAAGAACATTCATCAACATTATCAAGGCAATTTATGGCAAACCAAAGGCCTGCATCCTACTGAATGGGGAAAAACCTGGAAGCATTCCCACTGAGATCTGGAACCAGACAAGGATGCCCATTCTCGCCATTGCTATTCAATATAGTCTTGGAAGTTTTATCCAGAGCTGATAGGCAAGAAAATGAAATCAAAGGGATACAAATTGGGAAGGAGGAAGTAAAATTATCCGTATTTTCAGATTACATGAATCTATATATTGTGAATCCAAAATACTCCACTAAGGGACTATTGGAACTCAGCAGAGTTTGGTAAAGTGGCAGGATATAAAATCAATACACAAAAATCAACAGCCTTTATATACACAGACAATGCCACAGTGAAGAAGAACTTCTAAGATCAATCCTCTTCACAATATCTACAAAAAGAATTAAATACCTTGGAATAAATTTAACCAAGGATGTCAAAGATCTTCGCGATGAGAATTACAAAACACTAAAGGAATAGAAGAAGATACAAAAAAAGGAAAAATCTTCCATGCTCATGGATTGGAAGAATCGATATCTTCAAAACGTCCATACTACCGAATGCATTTTACAGGTTCTATGTAATACCAGTCAAAATGCCAAGGACATTTAAAAAAATATTTTATTTATTTTATTTGAGAGTTAGAATTACAGACGGTTGGGGCTGGTGCCGTGGCTCACTTGGTTAATCCTCCGCTTGTGGTGCCTGCATTCCATATAGGAGCTAGGTTCTAGTCCCGGTTGCTCCTCTTCCAATCAAACTCTCTGCTGTGGCCTGGGAGGGCAGTGGAGGATGGCCCAAGTGCTTGGACCCCTGCACCCACATGGGAGACCAGGAAGAAGCACCTGGCTCCTGGCTTCGGATCAGCACAGCGCCAGTCATAGCGGCCATTTGGGGAGTGAACCAATGGAAGGAAGACTTTCTCTCTGTCTCTCTCTCTGTCTATAACTCTACCTGTCAAAAAAAAAAAAAAAAGAATTACAGACAGTGAGAGGTAGAGACAGAGAGAAAGGTCTTCCTTCCATTGGTTCAATCCCCAAATGGTTGCAATAGCCAGAGCTGCACTGATCCTAAGCCAGGAGACAAGCACTTCTTCCTGATCTCCCACATAGGTGCAGGGACCCAAGCACCTGGGCCATCTTCTGCTTTCCCAGGCCAAAGCAGAGAGCTGGACTGGAAGAGGGGCAGCCAGTACTAGAAGTGTTGCCCATATGGGATGCTGGTGCTGCAGGAGGATTAACTACTGTGCCATTGTGCTGGCCCTACCAAGGACATTTTTCACAGATCTAGAATAAATGATACTGAAATTCATATGGAAACACAGGAGACCCTACATAGCTAAAGCAATCTTATACAACAAAAACAAGGCCAGAGGCATCACAATACCAGATTTAAAGACACAATACAGGGCAGTTATAATCAAAGCAGCCTGGTACTGGCACAAAAACAGATGGATAGACCAACAGAACAGAATAGAAACACCAGAAATCAATCCAAGCATCTACAACCAATTGATCTTTGACCAAGAAGCTAAAACAAATCCCTGGAGCAAGAACAGTCTCTTCAACAAATGGTGCTGGGATAACTGGATTTCAACATGCAGAAGTATGACTCAAGATCCCAACCTTACAGCTTACACAAAAGTCTCCTCAAAATAGATTAAAAACCTAAATCTAAGACCCAATACCATAAAATTATTAGAGAACATTGTGGAAACCCTGCGTGATACTGGCATAGGCAAAGAGTTCTTAGAAAAGACCCCAGAGGCAAAGGGAATCAAAGCCAAAATTAGAAATGGTATTACATAAAATTGAGAAGCTTCTGCACCACAAAAGAAACACTCAGCAAAGTGAAGAGGCAACTGACAGAATGGAAGAAATTATTTGCAAACCATACTACTGATAAGGGATTAATAACCAGAATATATAAAGAGAACAAGAAACTGAACAACAACAAAACAAACTACCCAGTTATTAAATGGTTAAAGGACTTAAACATACATTTTTCAAAACAGGTAATCCAAATGAAAAACATGGAAAAATGTTCAGGATCACTAGCCATCAGGGAAATGCAAATTAAAACCACAATGAAGTTTACCTCACCCTTGTTAGAATGGCCTTCATACATAAATCAATAAACAATAAATGCTGGCAAGGATGTGAGGAAAAGGGTACCCTAATATACTGTTTGTGGGAATTTAAACTGGTACAGCCATTATTGACAGTATGGAGATACCTCAGAAATCTGAATATAGAGCTACCATATGACTCAGCCATGCTACTTCTGGGAATTTACTCAAGGGAAATGAAATAAGCATATGAAAGAGTTATCTGCACTACCATGATTATGGCAGCTCAATTTACAATAGCTAAGACATGGAGTCAACTCAAATGCCCATCAACTGAAGACTGGATAAAGAAATTATGGGATATGTACACCATGAAATACTACACAGTGGTTTAAAAAAACAGAAATCTTGTCATTTGCAACAAAATGGATGATACTAGAAATCATCAAAGTGAGTGAAATAAGCCAGTCCCAAAGGGCTAAATACCGTATGTTCTCCCTGATCTGTGATAATTAATAGAGCACCTAATGTGCAATCTGTAGATGTGAAATTGACACTTTGAGAAGCAATGATTTTGAACAGCCCTTGCCTGACTGTTGAGGAACATTTTTTTTCCCATACTATTTGTTGGACTCTTTACTTAACATAGAATGAATCATATGTGTATAAAGTTAGCTGAAATTAGATCTTAGTGAAAAATAAGAGTAGGAATAATGAGAAGGAGGAGGAAGGGGGTGGGAGGGTGGGCACAGTGGGAAGAATCACCTTGTTCCTAAAGTTGTAATTATGAAATGTATGAAGTTTGTAACTGTAAAGCTGTATAGTTCTGCATACATTCCCATGGACTTACTTCTAAGTGTAAAGTTTAAAAACTTGCCATAGGACCCCAAATCCCCTTATACTGGGTGGTAAAAATAGCATTTTAAGTGTTAAAGTGATCATATAGATATGATTAAGTGTTAAAGTGTTCATGTAAATAGCATTAAGTGTTTATAATAATAATAAATAGAATTAAAAAGGAGTTGATGTTCCAACATGGGCAGCAGTCCATACAGTAGGCTCATAGAATGACAATCTCTTTAAGTAGCACTCTGACCTCAGAATCAGTCCTTAAGACATTCTGGTCTGGCTGAAAGCCCACGAGAGCATTCCATACATGGAAAGCCAAGACACCGGCAAAAATTGTCCTATATGAGGGATCTCTATGAGTGAATGAGACCCCAGTGGAAAGAAGTGGTCATCAAAGAAGGATGCACTTTTTTTTCTGAAGGGAGGAGAGAACTTCCACTTTGCTTATGACCTTGTCTAAATACTGAAGGAGTTTGTGGATTCAAAAGGCTTCCATAGCATAGGCAGCTCATGTCAAGAGCCTCACATGATTACTGATGTCATGCATGAGAGTGTTAATTGTTAAATTAACAATATGAGTCACTGTGCACTAACTTCCCATGTAAGACCTCTGATCTCAAAGAGTTGTATTAGAAGAGTTAATAGTAAAATTTGTTCTCAAAGATTTACTTCATTTTAGTATATTAAGTGGAAGATATTTTTTTGTCTCGTGGGTTATAGTTATGTCTAAGTGCTCAGAAAAGATGTATCATTCTTGGGTTCTTTAAAGTTGATTAAGTTTCTCAAAAAAATAGAATGCTTTAAAGAAGTGAAATCAATTTCAAGATGCAATAACTTTTAATGGTCCTTGTATCTACTGTTTAGGAACAGTTTTTTTTCTTCATAAAATTTGTTGAATTGTTTACTTAGTATAGAGTTCCTCTTCTGTGTATAAAGTTGATTAAAAATAGATCTTAGTTAAAAAGTAAGTCTAGGAATAGAAGAGGAGGAGGAAGAAGGGTTGGAGTGTGGGTGGGAGGGCGGGTAGAGCAAGAAGAATCACTGTATCCCTAAAGTTGTATTTATGAAATGTATGAAGTTTATATCCCTTAAAGAAAAGGTTCCTTTGGAGAACAGCATGTTATGGGTACAGAAACAGATGGATAGACCAGTGGAACAGAATAGAAACACCAGAAATCAATCCAAACATCTATAACCAACTTACATTTGATCAAGGAGCTAAAACCAATTTCTGGAGCAAGGACAGTCTATTCAACAAATGATGCTGGGAAAACTGGATTTCTACATGCAGAAGCATGAAGCAAGACCCCTACCTTACACCTAACACAAAAATCCACTCAACATGGATTAAAGATCTAAATCTACGACACGACACCATCAAATTATTAGAGAACATCGGGAAAACCCTGCAAGATATAGGCACAGGCAGAGACTTCTTGGAAAAGACCCCAGAGGCACAGGTAGTCAAAGCCAATATTAACAATTATGATTGCATCAAATTGAGAAGTTTCTGTACTGCAAAAGAAACAGGAAAGTGAAGAGGCAACTGACAGAATAGAAGAAAATATTTGCAAATTATGCAACTGATAAAGGATTAATAACCAGAATCTACAAAGAGATCAAGGAAACCACCACAACAAAACAAACAACCCACTTAAGAGATGGGCCAAGAACCTCAATAGACATTTTTCAAAAGAGGAAATCCAAACGGCCAACAGGCACATGAAAAAATATTCAGGATCATAGCCATCAGGGAAATGCAAATCAAAACCACAATGAGGCTTCACCTCACCCCGGTTAGAATGGCTTACATACCGAAATTAACTAACAACAGATGCTGGCGAGGATGTGGGGAAAAAGGGACACCAATCCACTGTTGGTGGGAATGCAAACTGGTAAAGCCACTATGGAAGACAGTTTCAAGATTCCTCAGAAACCTGAATATAGCCCTACAATATGACCCGCCCATACCATTCCTTGGAATTTACTCAAGGGAAATTAAATTAGCAAATGAAAGAGCTGTCTGCACCTCAACTTTTATTGCAGTTCAATTCACAATAGCTAAGACATGAAATCAACCTAAATGCCCATTAACAGAATACTGGATAAAGAAATTATGGGATATGCACTCTATAGAATACTATACAGCAGTAAAAAAAAAAAAAAAGAAATCCAGTCATTTGCAACAAAAAGGAGGAATCTGGAAAACATCATGCTGAGTGAAATAAGCCGGTCCCAAAGGGACAGATATCATATGTTCTCCCTGATCTGTGACAACTAACTGAGGATCTAAAAGGAAACCTGTAGCAGTGAAACTGACACTATGAGAAACAGTGACTTGATCAGCCCTTGTCCTGACTGTCGAGGAATAGCTTACTATTTTATTCTTTTTAGTATTTTCTTTTTCTACTTAATATCATTGGCTAAACTCTTTAATTAATACAGAATTATTCTTAGGTGTTTAAATTCAACTGAAAAATGATCCCTGTTAAAAATAAGAGTGGGAATAAGCGGAGGAGATGTACAGTTCAGCACACGTTCCCTTGGACTTACCCATAATGGTAAAGCAGAAATGTGCCACAGGACTCCAAATCTCATTAAGTTAGCAGATACCAATGCCATCTTACTAGTCAAAGTGATCAGTTCAAGTTCATAATTGATCATAAAGATAGCTTTAAGTGTCAAAGGGATCACATAAATAAGACCAGTGTCTGCTAGTAATAATTGATAGAGTTAAAAAAGAGAACGATCCAACATGGGAAGCGGGACACAGCAGACTCATAGAATGGCAAATTCCCTGAACAGCACTCTGGCCTCAGAATCAGCTCTTAAGGCATTTGGATCCAGCTAAAAAGCCCATGAGAGTTTCTCAGGCATGGAAAGATAAAACACTGTGGCAAAAAATGACCTGAATGAAAGATCTCTGTGAGATCCCAGGGGAAAGAACGGGCCGTCAAAGAAGGAGGTACCTTCCTCTGAAGGGAGGAGAGAGCTCCACTTTGATTATGGCCTTGTCTAAATAAGATCGGAGTTGGCGAACTCAAGGGGCTTCCATAGCCTTAGCAGCTCATGACAAGAGTCTTGGGTGATTACTGATGTCATAAATAAGAGTGTCAATTGTTAAATCAACAGGAGTCACTGTGCACCTGCTTCCCATGTAGAATCGCTGTCCTTAATGTGCTGTACTATGCAAATTAATGGTAGAACTAGTATTCAAACAGTATGTTATACTTTGTGTGTCTGTGTGGGTGCAGTCTGTTGAAATCTTTACTCAGTATATACTAAGTTGATCTTCTATATATAAAGAGAATTAAAAATTAATCTTAATGAAGAATGGGATGGGAGAGGGAGTAGGAGATGGGGTGGTTTGTGGGTGGGAGGGTGGTTATGGGGGGAAGAATCACTATAATCCAAAAGTTGCACTTTTGAAATTTATATTTATTTATTAAATAAAAGTTTTCTAAAAAAAAAAGGTTCCTTTGGAAAAAAAAATCTCTCCTTCCCTCTCCTCGTGTGTGTGTGTGTGTATGTGTGTATGTGCCTCTCACTCTGGCACTCTGCCCCTCAAATAAATACATAAATAAATCTTGAAAAAATATAATAATTAATACCATATAAATGGTATGTAAAGAACCGTTACTCCATATTGTTTAGGGAATAATGACAAGGAAAAATAGTCTCACATGTTCAATACAGACAAAATAAAAAGATTCCCTCTGAGGTTGGTTCAATGTCTAGATACAGAACTTGAATTTATGGAGGACCAATTGCAATGGCAAAAAGAATCAGAAGTTCTAAACAGAGATTGTGGATGGGGTGCGAGTTACAAATCTTCAGGCAAAATGTCTCTTAATAGAGACAGAGGGAACAAAACACTACCAATAAGTCCTTTTGATAGTAAGTCACCTAGAAGAATCTGAACCTGAGTTCAAACACTGTCTACTCTCCAAGGAAGTCTTTGACTCCAAGGCAAGATTTACATAGAATTAGGAAAATATTGCCTCACTCAAGTCTGAAGTAAATCCAGGGTTAGATTATGGAGTGACTGAGAATGCAGAAGTTGGTAAATGCCTGGGGATAGCTAGGCATAGCTGGTGACTATCTTTGGCATTTATACATTTATTTAACATTGGACAAAGATGTATCAGGCTTTTAAGTTTATTAACAGATGATGAGTCATCTCAACTTTGCTTGCTGGGTGGCATTATGTGTAATAATTTTGAGTCTATTTTTTTAAATAAGAATTCTTAAGGAAAATTAATGAAAATATATTTAGATTAAAGATCAATGCTTCTAAAATGTGTTAAAATTAATTCTGGGTCAACGAGGTTCTCCATCACAAAAGGATGCTGATGACAATAAATTTGTAAGATCCCACACTACCATATTAAATCCATTGACAAATTCTTCTATGTATAAATAAAGTTGTTTAATTTTTCCTGAAGTTATTTAACCTTGAAAGAAATTTTAAAAATCTATCTCAAATTAACATTGCATGTAACACTAGGAAAACACTTTGGGAGATAATGTTATTTAAATATCTTCCAGTCTTAAAAACTCTGATTCTGGAAGTACTGGTCATTAACTTGGAGACTAGATGTACTTCGATTTTAGAACTGATTTAAGATTTAAATCACAGGGCTAGTGCTGCGGCACAGCGGGTTATAGCCCTGTCCTGAAGCTCCGGCATCCCATATGGGTGCTGGTTTAAGTCCCGGCTGCTCCTCTTCTGACCCAGCTCTCTGCTGTGGCCTAGGAAAGCAAAAGAAGATGGCCCAAGTCCTTGGGCCCCTGCACCTGTGTGGGAGACCCAGAAGAAGCTCCTGGCTCCTGGCTTTGGATAGGCACAGCTCCAGCCATTGTGGCCAATCGGGGAGTGAACCAGCGGGTGGAAGACCTTTCTCTCTGCCTCTCCTCCTCTCTCTGTGTAACTCTGGGACTCAAATTGGTGCCCATATGGGATGCCAGCGCTGCAGGCTGGGGCTTTTAACCCATTGCACCACAGCGCTGGACCCTGTCACACTCTTACATGAGAAAATTACAGAGAATGGATTGGCGGTTATTGGAGGTGAGGAAGCAGGTAGATGTGGCTGTAACAGGACTGCGAGGGATCTTTGAGGCGATGAATCTACATGATGGTGAACTTGCATGGAAGTAAACACACACACACACACACATCCGCATCCTCGTGAAGCTGCTGAGTTTGAAAAAGGATCAGTGGAGCCGGCGCCGTGGCTCAATAGGCTAATCCTCCACCTTGCGGCGCCGGCACACCGGGTTCTAGTCCCGGTTGGGGCGCCGGATTCTGTCCCGGTTGCCCCTCTTCCAGGCCAGCTCTCTGCTATGGCCAGGGAGTGCAGTGGAGGATGGCCCAGGTGCTTGGGCCCTGCACCCCATGGGAGACCAGGAAAAGCACCTGGCTCCTGGCTCCTGCCAGGATCAGCGCGGTGCGCCGGCTGCAGCGGCGGCCATTGGAGGGTGAACCAGCGGCAAAAGGAAGACCTTTCTCTCTGTCTCTCTCTCTCACTGTCCACTCTGCCTGTCAAAAAAAAAAAAAAGAAAAAGAAAAAGGATCAGTGGATTGTAGCAGTGTCAGTTTCCTGGTTTTCCTACTGTACGTAGTTCTGGGATACGTTACCATTGAAAGAATTTGGTATGCAGACTTTCTCTCAACTGTAATGTGAACTTACAATAAAATAAAAAGTAAAAAAAATACACTCATACAATCCTCTCCACCTTAAAAATAATCACCCAATCAGGCTGTAGATAGTAAATCAAATAAATCCAACAATACACCATGACATGCTCCAGCTGTTCTTGTATACTTTTCCCCTGACACATGAAAATTTGTACCACGCCCTTCTTGTAGAAGACAAGAATGAGAGGCATGGGCCCACATGCAAAATAGTTACCAAATGTGGTTTCTCCTAAGTTTTCTCAATGACAAAAATATAAACATTTTTTTCTTTCATGGACATGTTTTACATATAGCTTTCTCTCCTTCAATTTGTTCTTCCAAAGTATCACCTATTGTAGAATCATATTATTTCTCCTAGGTACAAATTAACCACATGAAATTCTATTCATCTGGCCATTTTGTGAGTATCATGTAATGCATAATGCATACTACATAAATATTAAGTTCTAGAGTGAAGAAGACAACACGCAATGCCTCCTGCTCACAAGTTACTACAGGGCAGCTTAAGCAAGCAATCTGCTGTGCTTGACCTCATTATAAAAGATTAGGATTCTAAGTCAAAGGCAGATTTAGAGAAAGTTAGCTTCATCACACAATCATTGTTCACGTGTTACAAGAAATGATCCTAGGTTGACAAAGGCGGATTCTTCCGTTCGTTCACACAACTACCCAAATCGCCATCTGTTTTTATTCCTTGGAACTGACATCTAGGAGAAATCACTATTGAGAAATTTGGACTCCAAGAGACAGAGGCTTTTAAAAACAAACTCAGCTATCACATTTCTGCTGAGGCCGCATGTGATTTAACTCAACTTCCCTTCCAGAGACTTATTCTTTTCAACAAGTTTTATCCTGAATTCTTTTATTTGGATTGTTGCCTTAGGGACTTAACATGTTTTCATAACCTGACTTGGCCAAACCTGTTTTGATCAGATGTGTACTTTTCAGGCAAAAAAAAAAAATATTCCATGGAAATCAATCTATTATTACTGTAATATTGGAAGTGTAAATATGAACTTCTAATCCAAGCTACTTGGCAAAAGAGACTTGAAACCCTGGTAATTAAAGCTTCCTGCCTGGACATAGACAGCAATAGTTTTCTGGGGCTGAAGTGGCCGTGCTGAAGATGGTCAGACTGGTTGGGTTGGCCCAGACAACCCTAGGGACTGGGTCTAGAAAGGGGCAAGCTCAGGATTAGAAATCTAAGACCCCTTGTAGGGTCGATTTTCTGCTCAGGTGAATTTCATTTCGAAGATTTTCCCTGTAGAGAGAGGGGCTCTCTCACTGGGGAGGTCTCTCCCTGCAACTGTGGAGTGGCTTAGAACTCAGGCTAGGTATGCGTGAGGAGGGGTCCCATGCTGAGGGCGGGCAGAAAGTGGGTGCTCCTCAGGGGTCCCTTAGGAATTTTGGAGGCTGCTCTGGTTCCAAAGAGAACATTCTAGGCAGACATAGATCCAAAAGCCTTTGCTGGTTGTCCAAGGTCAGACCTCAGCCTTAGGGTCCTGGGATGTGGAGCCTAAACACAAGGTCCCCACAAGGCTCAAAAGTCCTCAACTTGGTCCCCTGGCCTGGGACTCATCCCCCTGACGGAGGGAGTTTTCAACAGAGAACAAAGGCGCATTGACCATCTGGAGCTGCTCTTCCGTCTTCCAATACCAGCAAATCTAACTGGGACATTCCCTCAGGGGTTGGAGACAGCAAAACTGAAAGGCGAGAGTGGGAAAGTTTGCTGCCTGAGGAATTTCAGCCTGAATCTTTGCAGATGCTACGCAGTTTAGTTCGCACTGGGTAACCAGAGCAACGCTGTCACCGAAAAGTCGGGATCAAAGAGAGTAGTTGTTGGAAACCTGGGGCCTGGAGATTAATGCACCTTACTCAGCGGCAGCGTGGAGAATGTTGTCTGGTAGCAGTAAGGGTTGCTGCTAACTCACAGAGGGAATTTTGCTATAAAATATTCCTAAGATCTCCTCGCTGGGACATGTGTTACATTCAAAGCACAGCTATTTTTTTTCAAATAAATTTTTTGTATTTGTAAATTAAGAATCTGAATCTATTTCACATTCCTTCGTACTTAACTGCAGCGGATAACATTCCACAAAAAAGCATAGAAACAGCTATAGGTAGATATTGGAGAGATTCAATGGTGCTCTACACCATTAAACAGAGTAGCCATGCAAACGCACAGCAGCATAGAGTAAAGAAATGGATGCATCTAAAACTCATTGCTAGCAAATATTTTAGGATAATTCAGTGTGAGCGGAAACTGGATTTTGGAAACTAATACTCACCAGGTGCAAGAAAAGCCTCAGTTGAAATTGCATCCTTTTGTCAGGAAATGGTTACACTCAATTCTGCCCGGTTTTAAAAAAAATGAAGTCGGTGACAGAATCAGCAATTATCAGCATTTATCATCTCAAAGTACCCAAATTTGTGTAGTGGTTCCTACTCTTGAGAGACTTGCAAAAAGTCTACAATACCAATTTCCTTAAAAAATAAGAATGTAAAACAAATATTTCTGTGCTATTAATGTTTTCCATGCTTTGAAATCACAGTGATGTAGGCAGGCGTATAGGATACAATTCATTAGGTTAGAATAAGATTTGTGAGACCACGCCTTCTCCACACCCCGGTGTGACCTCATGCCCCTGCCTGACCACACCTGTGCACCCACCTGCCAATCAGACTAATTAGCCACGCCCCTTTGGAAGTGGATTAAAGGCCTGAGACACGGTGGGCCCAGCCTTTGTTTCCCTTTGCCCTTCTTTCTCCTCTCTGCCCTTGATCCCCTCACTGCCCTGGGCCCCGCGGTTCGTGGCCTTCGGGCCACCCGCCGCATGCTTTCCGGCCTGCATGTTTCTCCACATGGCTGGCTCTGGTGCTCTGTAGGAATCCAGATTTCCCTTTCTCTTCTAGATAGAGCCCTCACTCACCTATGCATTTCTCTCACTGAATAAAAAGCTTAAAAATTTATCATGCTGCCTGGTTTATTCATGCCAGTATTCAGAATTCTTCTCCGAATATATGGCAAGAGCCCACACAGCTTATTAATTTCAGATTATTAGTAAGCAAATCTCTAACAATAGAATTCAATATTTGTCAGATATAGTACGAAATGCATTTAATTTCCTTTACATATTTTAATTTTAATCCATGTTTTGCTCATTTTTATTTAGGAATTTTTTCCTAAAAAATTACATAAGTAATAGTCATTACAGAAAAAGTTGAAAATTCAGAGACAAAATGAAGAAAGATCAACTATTGTACCACCCTTCACAGAAAAATAGTTACTATTTCAATTTATGTTCTTCCATATCTGTTTCCTTATTTAGAAATGATTTTCAAAAATGATATCACAGTCTTTGCTTCAACCAATGTATCCCAGACGTCTTTCTGTGCCAACAAACACATTTTCAAACTTTTATTTTGATTTATTTGAAAGTCAGAGAGAGAGAGAGAGATCCTCCATCTGCTGATTTTCTCTCCAAACGGTGGCAAAGCATAAAGACTTGGGCTGGTAGAAGCAGAGCCTGGAACTCCATCCAGGTCTTCTATATGGGTGCAGGGGCTCAAGCGCTTGGGCCATCCTCCACTACTCTCCCAGGCACATTGGCAGGGAGCCGGATCAGAAGTGGAGCAGCTGGGACTGGAACTGGTGTTTATATGGGATGCTAGAGTGGCAGGCAGCCCAACCCAACAAGGCTCACACCAACAAAAGCATTTGAATCAGTGATTTTTTTTAAATTAATTAATTATTTATTTATTTTTGACAGGCAGAGTGGACAGTGAGAGAGAGAGACAGAGAGAAAGGTCTTCCTTTTGCCGTTGGTTCACCCTCCAATGGCCGCCACGGCCAGCGCGCTGCCCGCAGCGCGCTGCAGCCGGCGCACCGCGCTGATCCGATGGCAGGAGCCAGGTACTTTTCCTGCTCTCCCATGGGGTGCAGGGCCCAAGTACTCGAGCCATCCTCCACTGCACTCCCTGGCCACAGCAGAGAGCTGGCCTGGAAGAGGGGCAACCGGGACAGAATCCGGCACCCCGACTGGGACTAGAACCCGGTGTGCCGGCGCCGCAAGGCGGAGGATTAGCCTAGTGAGCCGCGGCGCTGAAACAGTGATTTTTAACCTGATAAGAGACATCAGGATCACCACAGGGCCTCTCTGAGGCACACCACATGCTGCTCTTTGTAGGTTTGGTTGTACTGCTTGGGAGAGAGGCCCTCGCTGCACTCTGAGTCACTGCTGCCCCTCCCTGCCCCGCCCTTCCCTGCCCTGCCCTGCCCTGCCCTAGCTGTGAGCTCAGAAGCACCAGTTGGGGCAGGAGGACGGAAGGAGCCCTAACTACTGCACAGCAGCCCTCAGAATGCAGAAGCCACACCTTATTTCCTGCGCACTTCGTTTCCAACAGTCCCCAGTTGTAAATCTCTCTCCTCAGCCTTCATGCGTATCTTTAGTTATTGCCCAGGATATATGAAATGGAATGGAGATAAGGGTCCAGAGAGCACATGTGTGTGTCTACAGAGGCACAGGTGTGTATGTAAAGAGTTCATATGTAGACGTGTACATAGGCACATGTCTGTGTATACAGGTACAGGTACTACATGTATGTGCGCCACTGTCAAAATGCCACATTTGTCCCAATTTACACTCTGACCAAGAGCTGCTGGCAACGGCCAGTGACCTCAGCACTTGCTGACACTGGATATTATAAATCTGAAAGCTTTGTCTGTTTACAAACTAAACTTCACCTCTGTTATTTTAACTTTGTATTTAAATAGTAGAGAGTGTAAAAATATTTTTATGTCATTACAGATAAGGACATTTTTGACCTTCTGTCCTTCAAGACATTTTGCCAACAAATTATGTGTGTGTGTGTGTGTGTGTGTGTGTTTTACTAGTCCTGAACTCTTAATCTCACAGTCCCTTAGCACACCATTTCCTGTTTTTCGAACCCCTGTCTCTTGCCATTTCCTTTGCCTGAAATGCCAGCCTCCAGACGAAGTCTTTGCAGAGTGTTTTGCAATGTCCGATTCCAGGCCAGCTTTCCATTCTATAATCCAAGATCAGGACCCAGCCCCGGGCCCACGTTGGAAGCCCAATGTCATAAGAAAGTGACTCAGTGATGAGCAGTTCCCCTGGCAGCACCTGCATCTGAAACCCAGCGCTTCTAGAGAAGTCTGAGATGCTGGATGAATGACTTCACGTGACACCTGCAAAAATCTGCAGGGGCATCCTGGGGGAGCCTCAGCGCGGTCCATTCAGCATTGGCTTTGGGTAGGTAGAGTTTTCTTGTTGCTTTTTCCTCAGACCCAGGCTATCTGACTGCTGGCCCAGCTACATTTTTTTAAGAGTTATTTATTTGGAAGACTCACACACATAGAGAGAGGAAGAGATCTTCCATCTGCTAGTTCACTCTCCAGATGGCTGCAACAGCCAGCGTTGGGCCAGGCGGAAGCCAGGAGTCAGGTGCCTCATTTAGGTCTCCCATGTGGCTTGAAGGGGCCAAAACAGTTGTGTCATCTTCCACTCCTTTTCCCAGGTCATTGACAGGGAGCTGGATTGGAAGTGGAGCAGCTGGGACATGGGATGCCAGCATCACAGGTGGTGGCTTTACCTGCTAAGTCACAGCACCAGCCCCCCAGCTATGCTTTTGACGGCATAAAATCCCAGCCCGGAAGCTCTCCTTGATTCAGAACTCCTGCCTCCTTGCTTCATTCTGTCCAGAAATGCAGAACAATTACTAATATGATTCTCTTAATATGAATGGACAATATAAGCCAAATTTGAAGAAAAAAAAATTCTCCGTGATCCAAGAGACTGAATTCGAGGAGGTTATGATCTATGCATGGCCTACGATTCAGGACTTGAAATGATCTAGACTCTGGGTCCTGAAGGTGACAGAGGCACCGATAGGAAATACGGTGGCATTCCTGTTCCTATCTATCCACAGGGGAATTCCAGTCTGAAAGACGGCTTCCTACTGCAGACCATAGGAAACTCTCCATTGGAAGGGTGGGAAGGGTGCAGGATGCAGAATACCAGGGACTTCGATTCAGAGAACGAGGAGGTAGAATTCCAGAGCTGGTTGCAGAAGTGACAGAACAGGTGCAAAGCCTTGTCAGAGCTTTTGTGGGGGGCAAGCAAGCTGCTTTAGTACCACAGTTCACCATGCTTCTGAGTCCATGAACATGAGCGCCTGAGGGTTTTCTCAGTGCATCTGAGAATTCGCTGAAAGTAAGAGTAAAGGTCATGGTACAAAGACGTGAACTTGCCAGTGTAACAGCCAGGCTCAAGAGTGACCTGCTGGGGCCAGCACTGTGTGTGTGGCAGGTTAAGCTGCTGCCTGTAATGCTAGCATCCTTTATGGGTGCTGGTTCATGTTCTAGATGCTCCACTTCTGATCCGGCTCCCTGCTAACATGCCTGGGGATGCAGCAGGGGACCGTCCAAGTGCTTGGGCCCCTGCCACCTACATGGGAGACCTGGATGGGATGGAGGTCCAGGCCATTGCTGCCATCTGGGGAGTGACCCAGCCCTTGAAAGAGCTCTTTCTCTGTTTCTCCTTTCCCCTCTGTCACTCTGCCTTTCAAATGAAGAAAATAAACCTTAAATAACAAAAATAATACAAAAAGAATGACCCGCTCTGGCAAAGAGGAGTACAGAGGCCAGAAGATCATCACCAACTGCATTAGAGCAGAGCTGTCCTCTTCGTCATCACTGGATAAGGAGTGACACCAGGTCTTAGTGGGGAAACAAAAGACAGATTCTCCCAGGTTATCAATAATCCCACTGCCTGCTGAGCCTGTCCACTTAAACCAGCAAGCCACGCCCCCAGATGCACTTCGAACGAATCAGGAAGATTGTTAGAATGTCTCCATTAGGGGCAACATTGTGGCATAGCGGATAAAGCCTGTGATGCTGGCCTTCCATGAGGGCACCAGGTCAGATCCTAGCTGCTCCACTTCCGATTCAGCTCTGTACTAATGGCCTGGGAAAAGCAGCGAAGGTGGTCCAAGTGTTTGGACCTCTGCCACCTACGTGGGAGACCCTGGAAGAAGCTCCTGGTTCCTGGCTTCGGATCATCCCAGCTCCGGACATTGCAGCCATTTGGGGTGTCGCTCCCCCTCTTCGCGGAGGAACGACGCAGGACCCTGCGCTGTTCTTTCGTCTGCTCGGCCCTCCCCGAGTTTGCTGCTGGTTCTTCCCGGGTTGGCTACCGACCCTTCCACCTCCGTGGAAGGGCGGTTCCCCCTGCCACTTTCCCCACTTCCGCAGGGGAGCGGCACACCGCCGGCCGGCTCTCTCGGGGGCTGCTCAGATGTTCCTCAGGTGTTCCCCTTAGATGTTCCTGGTGCATGTTGTCTCTCTCCTCCTTTATAGTCCTCTTCCGCCAATCCCAACTCTGCTACCCACACGCCGAGTACGCTGCTCTCCTCCAATCAGGAGCAGGATCAGCTCCTGCAGGTTACTGGTTGAACTGGAGGCAGCTGTGTAAAAGTTGTTTTTACTCCTCTCCCAGCGCCATATTGTGGGAGAGCAGATGCATAGAATAAGTCTTAATTCCAGTAACTTAGTCTAGTCCGAGTTGCTCCCCACATTGGGGAGTGAACCAGCAGATGAAAGACCTCTCTCTCTGCCACTGCCTCTCTGTAACTCTGCCTTTCAAATAAATAAATCTTACAAAAAGGGAATTCTTTAAAAAAATCTGTGTGTATGTGTGTGTGTGTGTGTGTATCTCCCTGTAACTGCGACTTTAAAATAAATAAATCTTTTTTAATGTCTTCTTTTAAAAACTGCATTATTTACTTATTCTGAAGGATTTTTATGTATTCAAGGGATAGATAGAGCTTCCACTTGCTGGCTCACTCCCCAGATGCCTGCCATAACCTGGACTGGACCTAACTGAAGTCAGGAGCTGGGAGCCCAGTGGAGGGGCAGAGACCCAGTTACCTGAGCCAACACCACTGCCTCCCAGGGACCCCATCAGCAGGAAGCTGGAGTCGGAGCTGGAGCCGGGCTTTGAACCCAGCTACAATGACCTGCAACACAGGTATCTTAACTGGCAGGCAGACACCTGCCCCTGTATTCATTTTGAATTGTAAAAATACACATAACGTAAAATGTATCATGTAATCATTTTAAATGTATAATTTTGTGGCATTAGGTTCATTCACATTTCTGTGCAACCAAACTCCAGATCCCTACTCATTTTGCTAATCTTAAACTTTGTGTCCATTAAAAGAACGGGTCATCAAAGAAGGAGGTACTTTTCTCTGAAGGGAGGAGAGAACTTCCACTTTGACCATGGCCTTGTCTAAATATGATCAGAGTCGGTGAACTCAGAGGGCTTCCATAGCCTTGGCAGCTCATGACAAGAGCCTAGGTGATTACTGATGCCATAAACAAGAGTGTCAATTTGTTAAGTCAACAACAGGAGTCACTGTGCACTTACTCCTCATGTAGGATCTTTGTCCTTAGTGTGCTGTACAATGAGATTTAATGCTATAACTAGTACTCAAACAGTATTTTTCACTTTATGTTTCTGTGTGGCAGCAAACTGTTGAAATCTTTACTTAATGTATGCTAAACTGATCTTCTGTATATAAAGATAATCGAAAATGAATCTTGATGTGAATGGAAGGGGAGAGGGAGTGGGAAAGGGGAGGGTTGTGGGTGGGAGGGACGTTATGGGGGGGAAGCCATTGTAATCCATAAACTGTACTTTGGAAATTTATATTCATTAAATAAAAGTTAAAAAAAAAACTTTGTGTTCATTAAATAAGAACTCCCCATTCCTCTCTCCCCTCTGGTCCCTGGCAACCAGCATTCTACTTTCTGTCTGTGATTTCCACCCCAGCTAAGTGGGATCACCCAGTATTTGTCTTTTTGGTGGCTGGCTTATTTCACTGAATATCCTCAAGCTTCACTCATGTTGCAACATGCGTCAGGATTTATTCTTTAGGCCTGCACAATATCCCACTGTACAAGCCCAGGGAGATTTTTTCAACCACCACCGCTCAAGCCCAACCCGGACTCATGGATCAGAATTGCTGGTGTGTTTCCAGCACTGCCAGGAGGGTTCCAATGTGTAGTCAGGCTTGGGAAGCAGAGATGGCTCAGGGGCGACTGCATCTCGTTCATTTTTCCTTGTAAGAGGAGGACATGACCCAGCGCTTTGCAAACTTGACTGCACTATAGAACCGCTTGGGGAGCTTTTAAAACTGCTGCTGCTAGAGTCGCATTCTGTGCCCAGGGCTGCAGTCCTAGTGCCAGAACTTCATCAATATCGTAGGGCTGGGGGGTGGGGGGGAGGCCAATGCTGTGGTGTATCGGGAAGCGGCCACCTGCAGTGCTGGCATCCCATATGGGCGCCTGTTCGAGTCCCAGCTATTGCACTTCTGATCCAGCTCCCTGCTAATGGCAGCAGAAGATGGCTCAAGTCCTTGGGCCCCTGCATCCACATGGGAGACCTGGAAGAAGTTCCTGGCTCCTGGCTTCAGATAGGCCCAGCTTTGGCCATGTGGCCATCTGGGGAATGAACCAGAGGATAGAAGACACCTCTCTCTCTCTCTCTCTCTGTGCCTCTGCCTCTCTGTAACTCTGCCATTCAAATAAATAAAATCTTAAAAAAAAAAAATCGCAGGGGACTGATTCCCCAGGGCAGCAGAGTTTGAACCCTGCTGCATAACCATGACCACATCGCTCAGGCTGGAAATTGAAGGTCATCCTGATTCTCCCCCCTCTCACCCTTCAAATCAAAAATCTCAACGAGCCCAGTCGATCGTTTCTTCTGCAGCCTTAGTTCCCAAGGGAGGTCCCCAAGATTTACCCAGGCAACTGATTCACTGGGTTTGCCTGGCTTCAGCACTGAAAGTCCCAGGTCCTCCCCCGCCCCACCCCCCAGTCCTGGGCAGAGCCACATGGTCAGTGACGCTACTGGGTCCGCAGGCCAGCATCGCACAGAGAAGATGACCTTCGAAAGGCACGTGATTGGGCCCAGCCCAGGCCTACAGCATCAAAGCTCTGGGGCTGAGGCCCAGGGCTCTGTGCTCTTCCACACCGTTCAGGTGAGGCCGACGAACTGTCTGGTTTGAGAAACCCTGTCCTAACTCACTCCCAAGTCTTTGCACCATAAAGATTGGAGCTGCTGCCACTGGTGGGTCTGGCAGCCAGCACTTGGTGAGAACCTGCCCAGCGGCTGGTAGCCTCTGAATGGTCTGTGTGGCCTGGGCAGCAGACCCTCTGCTAGGTTCTGAGATGAGCCAGGGACATTAGGCAAAGCCTGCAGATGGTTTTGGCTGTCAGAATAGCAGAGGGAGGTGCTGCTGGCATCTAGTGGGTAGAGGCCAGAGACAGTGCTCACTAAATATCCTGCAATGCCCAGAACTGTCCCTGTCCCCACTACCAAGAATCATCCAGCCCCAAATATCGGTAGTGCTGAGCATGAGAAAGCCTGCTGTGGCTTCCGTGCCCTTAGCCGGGAACCTTGTCATTCCATCCTTCATTGCCCAAAATCGCGCCCCTCTCGTCTTCCTTCTCACTTTCTATTTCCCATGTCAGCTAAGCTGAGCCCCAAATGAGATGAGCGTTATAGTAAGTGTGGCAACTTCTCGAAGTCGTGTCATCTGAAACCCCCCACGCAGGCATCACAGGACCCAGAGCTGCCTCTGTATGCTAATCCCACCTGACCCTTCCCTCACACGCTCTGCATTGCATGGGCACTGCTTTTCTGGTTGGTTTGCCACAGCTGACAATTGTGAAGCCTCCTAGGGCTTGCTCAATCTGCCTGTGAGTTTGATGATACATGTAAAAGTCATCCAGATTGAGAAACATGACATTATCCCTTCTTTGGATGTCAGAAGTCCGAAGCCTCAGGTGCACCTCGGCAATTGTCTAATCAATGCCGTTAGAGGACTGGGATCTTAAAAGCAGTAACTGGTGCAATAAACAGTAAAATATATTGAACTGACAAGAATGAGCTTTCTGGCATTGCTAATTAATCTAATTTTTTTTTTATTTATTTGACAGGTAGAGTCATAGACAGTGAGAGAGACAGAGAGAAAGGTCTTCCTTCCGTTGGTTCACTCCCCAAATGGCCGCTATGGTCAGTGCTGCGCCTATCTGAAGCCAGGAGCCAGGTGCTTCTTCTAGGTCTCCCACGCAGGTGCAGGGACCCAAGCACTTGGGCCATCCTCCACTGCTTTCCCAGGCTACAGCAGAGAGTTGGACTAGAAGAGGAGCAACCAGGACTAGAACCCGGCGCTCATATGGGATGCAGGCGCCGTGGGCGGAGGATTAACCTAGTGAGCCACAGCGCAGGCCCCTAATTAATATAATTTCATGATTGTTTGTTCATGTTGCGTCGTGTACTGTACTGAGTCCTAACATCTTGCCAGAGTTTCCTCTTTTTTGCTGAAATAATTTGGACAAAACAGATGAAAACTCAAGCGACAGATGATGTCAAACTCCTAGGCTTATGGGTGGAAGCAGTGTTTGACCAACGTCTCCCCAGGCAGGGTCTGCTTCCCACTCCTGGTTCTATCACTCTTCCTGCTGCTGACTGTAGAGTAATATATTACACAGGGGTCATTATAATACATTATAATACATTAGCCCTGAAGGCTCTTGCTGAGATACTTTAAATGGGTACCTTTATACATAGCAAGTGAAAGCTTAATTTTTCTTTATTGAACACTTTTTCTTTCCCCCATTACCTAAGGAATCAGCAGATATTCCAGCTCTGTTCTAACTTGCATCACAGAGCTACACAGTTTACTTTTAATTCAGTAGAAATCACATTTTTCTTAGAACATAATAATTTTACACGTATCTAGGGCCTTAAGGAAAGTATTTTGAAAATATGGGGGGTTCTGGAGGATTTAAACCTTTTCCAAATTGTCACAAGTTGTATCACTGTGACACAAATCGATACTCGTGCAAAACACACAACTTAAAATGTGCATTTCAACACCACAGTTCCATTGAGCACCAAACATCCATTTTCGCATTGGGAACGGTCTAATTCTGCCAAAACCCTTGTATAGATGTCATCTGATTGTCCTCCTATAAGAGTAATCCCTGTAATCTATGCTATAATATACTCTAAGTCCTACTCTAAGCTGACTCCAATACGACTAAAATATTCAAACTCAATGCTCTCTTCACTTAATCCATAAACTGCCAACTTGCCAGTGTCACAGTTAAGCAAGACTTACCATGATTTGAACATCTCTACCAAGAGGTGCAGACAGCAAGGAGGGCATGTGGCAATGCTAATTAATTGATGTAAGAAGTTGTTGGCCCCAAGGCACCCACGGGTAGGAAAGAAAGACGCGAGGTATTCCAAAATCTGCCCAAAACAAGTCATCTGTGACATTCCGTAGCCTTAGGTTTTGACCTACACACAACACCCCCATATACAGAGGGAAGCAGAGCTCAACTTAGTACCAAACGTTCTCATTTTTCTCTAAAACCAGATTGTTTTTATTAAAAAAAAGTATTTGAAAGAGAAAGGGAGAGACAGAAGGAGGGAGGGAGAGAGAAGGAGAGAGAATCTTCCATCTACTGGTTCACTCCTCAAATGCCCACAACACCTGGGTCTGGGTTTGGCCAAAGGCAGGAGCCTGGAACTTAATTCAGGTCTCCCCTGCAGATGGCAGGGACCAAGGTACATGCACTACCACCAGCTGCCTCCTAGGGTGCATATCAACAGGAAGCTGGCATTGGAAGCAGAGCCTGGACTTGAACCCTGGCACTCTGATATGGGATGTGGGTGTCCCAAGTGGCATCTTAACCACTATGCTCAACTCCCAGGCCTAAATCCCATTTCAATTGGCAGCAATAGCAGAGACATTTTGTTTGTCGCCTTTTTTTGTTTGTTTGTTTGTTCCCTGGCTCAGGAGTCAGTGGTCATTTCCAACCAGTCTGATAACAGCTGTGAAGTGTGTCGGATTTAGAGGACTTTGTTTTTTAGAAATGAGAAACCCCAACCTCCCACCAATCCACTTTCAGGCGGACCCAGTGGGGCATTTTCCTGTGGGTTCTCATGGCTCTGACCAGCCCTGACTGGTTCAGGACCATCAGGTTTTATTTATTTATTTATTTTAAGATTCATTTATTTGAAAGGCAGAGTTGGGAGTAGGGGTGGGAGGAGAGGGCTTCCATCTGCTGGTTCACTCCCCAGATAGCTGCAATGGCCTGGGGCTGAGCCAGGTGAAGCTAGGAGTGTGGAACTCCATCAGGGCCTCCCACCTGGGAGCAGGGACCCAAGCACTTGGGCCACCTGCTGCTGCTTTCCCAGGCACATTAGCAGGGAGCTGGATTGGAAGTGAAGCAGCCGGGACTGAAACCAGCACTCATACGAGATGCCGGTGTCACAGTGGCTTAGCCCACTGCGCCACAGTGCTGGCCCCTAGGGTCATCTTCAGTGTCTCACACATATGATTTCCATGTGATTCGACAAACAGAACCACTGTGCAATTTACAAATTTAGGTGGTCTGGGGACTCAGGTGGTTTGGAATTCTAGGAATGAAGCTAAGATGGAGTCTTAAATTGTACTCACCTGTGAGGATATTCAAAGGTGTGCCATGTTAGTGGGTAAGTTATTCCTTGCTTGAAAAGACTTATTTGGGATTCCTCAAAGCCCTTGGGGAAGAGTGGTTGTGAACTGGGCCAAAAGGAGATGCTAATATTTACACACCAGGGAATAGATTCTACAATCGTTCCCCAAACACTGATTTTATACACTTTTAAGCTTATTTAGAGATTTTTTCAATGCTTTTAACCTATTATTTTTGCATTTTTATTAATTGCCATATTTTATTTTTAAATATTTTATTTACTTATTTGAGGGGCAGAAAGAGAAAAGTTGGTTCACTCTGTAAGTGCCTGAAACAGCTGAGTGGGGCCAGGCTGAAGCCAGGAGCCAGGAACCTCATCTGGATCTCCCATGTGGGTGGCAAGGACCCAGGCACTTGGGTCATCATCTGCTGCCTCTCAGGGTGCATAGTAGCAGGGAGCTGGACTGCTGGAGCGTCCTCTGGCACCCAGGTATCCATCAAATGTGGCCATCCCCGGTGGTGGCCTAACTACTACACCACATGTCCGCCCTGCTCTCTTGTTCTCGCTCATTCTCTCTCTCTCTCCTCTCAGAAGTCGACACAGGACAGGCTGAAGAGCAGAGAGACAAACACCCAAGCTCAGAGGCGTGGAATCCCAGCTCCACTTCTTTGTCAGAGAAACTTCAAAACTGCCTAACTCCCTTAGGTATAATTTAATAGTGAAAACTCATTGGTGGTGAGTACACACGTCAGCACCTTCGGCTGGAGTTCAGTGTGAGCGAGGTGAAGGTTGTGTCTCCTCCTTGGGACGGGGTACCTCCCTGGCAGGCAGCTGGGGAGAGCTTCCTTGGAGTATCTCATCCTCTTCCCTAAACCCAAACTGTGTGACGGCCTCCTCCGGCTGGCTGTGCCCCGTGGTGGCCGCAGGTGCACAGGGCCGAGGAAACTGTACCCACAGAGATGTGCCTAGAGACAAGGAGGTGTCCTGAGGGCGGGGGTGGCTTTGCCAGGCACAGAGAGCCTTGTGGGTCCTGACTGGCTGTGTGGAGACCTTGAAACAGCTCACCTGCACTAAGAAACTCTGGGGCCTCCGTGAGCTGAGACCCCAGTGCTTAATGGGGACTTGGGGTGATTCTTAGCACTCTGTGGACACTCTGCTTTTCAAACGAAACATTTTTTAAAATTTTAAAGGGGACCTCTTCATGATTATCAGGCAAATTTTTGAAATTTGAATCATGTTATCACTTTGATTTTCATTTTAAAGCTGCAGATACACTTAACAGGGAAAAAAAGTTCTCAACGATATAATAAAATGTGGCAAGAATTCAACAAGCCTTTTAAATGTACATATTCTGAAAGGGGACAAAGGTCACTTCTTAGTGGAATTCCAATGTTGAGAATGTTTTATATATATGGATATATATAAAATGTCTAGGGTTTTGTGCTACAATAATTTAGTATTAATAATTTAAGAATAACGTAATTATTAATAATTTAAGAATCTGAACATTCCTATCTCAATCACCCCTTCCAAGTCATTTTTACCAGGTAAGACCGCATGTTCCCAGGCCCAGAAATCAGGGGAGTCTCTGACCACACCACCCTGAACGCACCAGCTCTCATCTGATCTCGGAAGCTTAGCAGGGTCGGGGCCAGGTTAGTGCTTGGATGGGAGAAAGCAGGATGTGGACCTGTTCGCAGGGGGAGGACGTTATTCTGTCAACCACGCCCTTTTCTGTCCTCTCCTGTTCCAAACTCTTTTCTGTCCCCAGATCCTCTTCTGGGGCTCCTTTATTTCAGCCCAGAGTGACATCTGTACAGTCCACACAAGGGATCACCAAAAAGCCCATGGAAAAATGTGTATTAAGAAAAAGCTATGCACAGATTTCAGTATTTTTAGCATTAAAATAAATTTTAAAAATTATTTATTGAATAGTTAACTAGAAAGACAAAAGGAGAGAGAGCTAAATCTTCCATCTGCTGCTTCACTTCCCAGATGCCTACAACCGTCAGGCCTGGTTGGGAACCGGGAACTCCATCCGGATCTCCCACATGGGTGGCAGGAACCCCAACTCCTTGAGCCACCACTTCCTGCCTCCCAGAGTGCACGTTAGCTGGAAGCTGGAATGAGGAGCTGAGCTGGGACTCAAATCCAGGCATCCCGATATGGCATGTGGGCATCCCAGGTGGTGTCTGAACTCCGCCACCAAAGCCCTCCCCCAAACTCATCTTTGAATTCTATCGTGTTCATAAACATTTAAAGCATCCTTGTGTACTACCTCAGGCCTGGCCCCAGATCCTGACTTTCTGAGCACAAAACTCTCTAAGCGCTCTGAAATGAAGGTTCCTACAGTTGGGAGACCCCTGCTTTCATGTTTCCGGCCCTCACTGAAACGCTAGACACTCGCTCTGGGCCCAGTGATGGAAGAACTGCTAGACAGGAAGGAACCACTGCTTTATGGAGGAACTGGATGCAAAGGAGCCAATCCAGGTCTTCAACTTTTCCCTCTCTTCCTCCTCTCCTTGCCCAGAGAAAGGAGAGTTAAGACTGGGCTTGGCTGAGCAGGGTAAAGAGCTGAGATCGCACAGCTGCTGTCCGTGGACGTGCTTCCCAGAGTGGAGCTGTTGAGCACTGAGGTCCAAACAATGGCCATGGCACACTCTTCCTTAAACTGATGAGGCCCCCCCCATGGGTTTTTCCTTGAGTCAGTGTGGTATCATCTGGGTTTGGGCAGGAGGATCGATGAAATGTTTACACAACCCTCCCCCCCCCCCCCACATTAATAGGTTAAATCATAACCACCATGTGATGGGATCAGGCGATGGGATGACCAGAGACCCTGGTCAAGGTTGTCAGGGCTTAGAGGCCTCTGAGTTTGGAGCCAGCTTGGGAACACAGATGCAGAAAGGAGACAGGTGGAGATCAGCTATCGCTTCCTAAGATGGGATGGAAATCATGGAGTTGATGGTCAGCCGTAAAATTAGGTTCCCTGATCCCCACCCCTCCTCCACTTGCAGATCTTGGGGGACATCCATGTGTACACAGAGCCAAGGCTACCAGATGGCCTCATCCCTGCTAGAGAGCAGGATGGGAGGGAGAGAGTCACTCACAGGCCTTCCTCTGGAAGGCAGGCCTGGCTCCAGGCCCCTTGCTTTCACTACACAGAGACAGGTAGAGCCAAACACTCTGGCCCAATCTTTGGGTAGGCAAAGAAGAGGGAGAACTAAGGGGAGCAGTCACTTAGGCCCAGTTTAATTTTCCTTTCAAAATCAAATTTATTGAGATACAACTTATATACAATAAAACCCACTTTAAGTACACAGTTTTCGGGGTTCTGACAAAGGAACACACCCATGGCCCACCAGCATGAGCAGAATGAGAGAACAGTTCCAGTCCCTGGAAGTCCCAGCGGCCCCGGGCAATCACTGCTGTGCTCTCTCTCCTGGCAGACCCCTTTGCCCTGCACTTCACAAGGAAACCTCCGTGTTTGGCTTCTTCGCCTCAGCAGAACGAGTTCTTTATGTGTGCAGTCCATTCCGTTTGATACTATTTCATTGGTATGAAACACCAAAACTTAGGCATCTATTTACCTGTGGACAGGGATTTGGGTTATTTCAAGCATTTTGCCATCACGAAAGAACCTAGTTTCTTCTTGCAATCCCAACAGGCCCACTGTTACTCCTACAGCTGGGAGAGCAGCCAGGCCTAGCAGATTCGATTATTAGTGTGCATGGAATCAGCTGGGGGGCTTGTTGAAGCACAGCTGCTCCCCATCGTCTCAGGAGCTCTGCGGTGGGACCCAAGTGTGCATTTGGGACCAGTGAGGCTGGCACTGCTCTTCTGGGGACCCCACTTGGAGAGCTGCTGTCTTGTGGTATTTCCTTGAGGATACAGAAGGACGGGGAGGTGAAGTGGCCCTTCCCATGTGGAGCACTTAGCCCAAGTCTCGTTCACACACAGCCTCATTCACCGTTCAGCCCAGGGATGGTGCCTTCTGACAACCTGACCGAGGGGCGACTTACCATGCACTCACTTGTTTCAAGCAGAAAATTCAACGATTTTTTTAGTACATTTCGCAAGTTGTGCAATCATCAAGGCAGTGTTTGAAAACATTTCCATCTCCCCCTGCAAGCCCGCAAGATCTCTCCTGCTACCCTAAGCTAACCCTCATCCCCATTACTTGGCACAGTGACCACTAATCGACTTCCTGTCTTCACAAGATGGCATTTTCTAGATATTTCAAATAGACAGAATCATGTAATATAGGGCTTTTTTTTTTTTTTTTTTTTTTTTTTGGTCTGGCTTCTTTAATTCTGCATACTGTTTCTGAGGATCTTCCACCTTGTAGCATGCATTAGCATTTAAAAAAACCAGCTCAACAGTATTCCATTTCACAGCATAAATACACCATTTAATTGTGAGGGTATACCATGTTTTGTTTATCCATCCACGTGTTCACGAACATTTGAGTGGGTTTCTTGGCCTTTGTTATCTATGCTTCTATGAGCATTTGCGTACCAGTCTTTGCGTAGACATATGTTTTCATTTCTCTATGATCTGTATCTAGGAGTAGCATTACCAGATCACATAGTAAATGTATACTTAACAGTGTGAGAAGCCACTGCACCATTTTCCAAAGTCTCATCTTATATTCCCATCAGCATTGTGTGTTGGGTCCGTTTTCCCCTAGCTATGTGTTTCAGTGAGAGGACTACAAGAGAATTTGAGATCAACTTTTGGGCTGTGTGAGGAAATATATTCAAAATACTGTTCACGAAATACTTTAGGTGCACACACAATAGTGTGAGGACAAGTTGATTCTTCAGCCTGGTTTCCATCTTGGCTGCACACTGGAATCATTTGGGGACTCTGAAAAGATTGTGATGTCCACGTCGCATCTCAGACAACTGTAACAGAGATACTGTGGGTGCAGGCCGGCTGCCATTAGGCTGTTAAGGCTCCCCAGGTGATCCCAATGTGCAGGCTGAGACCTTCTGATTAAAAAAGAATATTGTTGCCGGCGCCGCGGCTCACTAGGCTGATCCTCCGACTAGCGGCGCCGGCACACCGGGTTCTAGTCCCGGTCGGGGCGCCGGATTCTGTCCCGGTTGCCCCTCTTCCAGGCCAGCCCTCTGCTGTGGCCAGGGAGTGCAGTGGAGGATGGCCCAGGTGCTTGGGCCCTGCACCCCATGGGAGACCAGGAAAAGCACCTGGCTCCTGGCTCCTGCCATCGGATCAGCGCGGTGCGCCGGCCGCAGCGCGCCGCCGGCCGCGGCGGCCATTGGAGGGTGAACCAACGGCAAAGGAAGACCTTTTTCTCTGTCTCTCTCTCTCACTGTCCACTCTGCCTGTCCAAAAAAAAAAAAAAAAAAGAATATTGTTGAGTCACTCAGGAAATCTAAGGAGCTAAACAGTTACAGCTGAAGACAGTGCCTATAGCACAGCCTGAGCAAGACCACAGAGGTTGCGCGGCTATAGAAGGAACAAAGGATGAACTGGGTAGCAAATAGTAGCTTTTGTGATCATCCTCATAATCTTGTCCTGGTATTATTTCAACCTTTCTGACCTTGAAGTGGGGGCCAGAGGATGAAAACTGAAGGGGGTGGAGGGGTGGGCAATGCAGGGGGTCCAGGGTCTTTTTCCAATGAGAGACTTGAGCTGTTACAATGTCAGGAGAGTATCTAGTTAAAGGGAAGCAGTTAAACACTGGGCCAAAGAGAGGAGAGGTTTCTGGGAAGGGAGACTGGGGCCACCCAGCAGGAACACAGCTCCCTGTTTTAACAGGAGGCAGAGGCAGAGAATGGGCGCAAACACGGCAGGCATTTCGGCTTGCTAGCAGGAAGATGAAGACATTCTCATTTTTTAAAAAAAGTCATTTTGTAGCAAGTGATTTGCTAGGGTAGGTGGAGAGAAGGGGCAGGGTTTAACGTTAGAGGGAGGTGGAGAAGATATGAAACAGCTACTGAGTTATTGAGGGAGGAATGTTGAGCTCTAAGAAAAAGAGCAGGTGCCCGGGGCAATGTTGAGGATTGACACAGTAGCAGATGCATTATGAGTGGCTAGCGACCCTGATCTGCACTTGAGCTCAGCTCCTTAGGGGTTAGGCCGAGAAAGCAGACCAGAGATGGGTCTCATCTCGAAGGGAGACGCTACATGTATCCAGGAAAGAGAAGAGCACAGGACTCCAGGGCAAAGTGGCGGTGCTTAGAAAAAGGATGGGCTTTCCAGCCTGTGCTGGGGAAAGGCAGGAAGGAAGGAGTAAGTGGAAGGGTCGCAACACAGTAGAGGGGACACCAGTGTGTGTGGGGGGGTGGAGAGGCAGTGGCAGGGGGTGGGCTGCTTGGATTATGCTATGACAGGCGTGCTGAGGCCAAGGAGCTCAGTCTGGCATTGGATGATGGGTCACCCAATCGTACACTGGCAAAATTCTCCCCTCACCCCCCACTTCTGCTCACCCTAATCCCATTCCAGGCTGTGGCCACACACCACCTAACAGCTTTCTTGAGGCCTCAGATGGTCTCCTTGGTTTTGAATCTAAGAAGCTTTTCCAGTCCTCATTTTGTTTGACTTCTCTGTCTTGGAAAGTCTGTCTCACTGGCTCCCAAGACAGCACACTCCCCTTATTTCCTCCCTGGCTCTTGCTTAGTGGCCCCTGTCAGAGGTCCCTCTCTCTCTTCCTCTCCGTTAGATCTGGGAGCTTCTGAACAGCCTCTATTCTCTCCTTAGCCGATCGCATCTGGGCCGCATAATGACACATCATCATCATCTTCTTCCAACTTTCTTGTGGGCTTTACGCCTACCTGAGTATTCCCAACTCCTACCACTCTAACTGGAGGTCCCAGAGGTCTTCATCCCAAGCAAGAAAGCTGATGTGAAACGCTCTGCAGCCAACGCATTGCTCTCACCCCCCCCCCCCCCCCCCGCTTCCTAAACATCTTCAGAATCCCACTCTCATCTCTGTATCTCTGGGCCTATGCTCGGCACCCAACCTCCGCCATCTCTTGGAAAGTCCCACGCCGGTTCCCAAAGGTCTCCCAGAATCCTTCACGACTCCTCACCAGTCCGCTCTCCCAACAGGAGTCCCTGACTCCCCCTCCCAACACACAAATCCGATCACGTGGCCCATCATGGCAATCACTGCCCACTTTCCAGGGCTCCTTGAAGAAACACAGACACCTGCACGCCATCCCCAGGCCTGGCCCTGTATCTTCTGCAGGCACACTGGCCGCTGTGGGCAACCATGTGGCCCCCTCCCCAGGCTGGGCTCTGCCCTCACTTGTGTGCCTTCCCTTCCTAGCTCATGTGCACTCGTTTAAGGGGTTATTTGATGGACGGCTGCCTCCGTACAGAGCCTCCAGGCTCGGGAGAGCATGCACTGCCACTGGTTTTGCTCCTATTGGGTCCTCCCTACTTAGTGACCACGTTCTTGTGCGCGCTCAGGATTTTGAGGTTGCTATTAGGAACCACAGGCACGGGTTAACTTTTGGAAGCAAAGGGGTCTCTTAGAGATCAACAGGGTCAGGGGGAAACAGAAACATGGCATGAGGGACATTCAGAGGTCCATGCACACATGGTCACTCAGCAAGCTGAGGGCAGAGCAAATGCAAATCCCCATCTCTTTCCCCACCAGGGGTCTTCCCACCTCTACCCATCAGTTGTTTATTAAATAGAAATACTTTTTTCGGGACTAGTGCTGTGGCACAGTAGGTTTCGCCTCTGCTTGCCGCACTGGCATCTCATATGGCCGCTGGTTTGAGTCCCGGCTGCTCCAATTCTGATCCAGCTCTCTGCTATGGCTTGGGAAAAGTAGTGGAAGTTGGCCCAAGTCCTTGGGGCCCTGCATCTGCATGGGAGACCTGGAAGAAGCTCCTGGCTTCTGATTGGCCCAGCTCCAGCCATTGTGGCCATTTGTGGAGTGAATCAGCAGATGGAAGACCTTTCTCTATGTCTCTCCCTCTCACTGTCTGTAACTCTGTCAAATAAATAAATGAAATCTTTAAAAACACACACACACTTTTTCCTTCAAAGTGAAAAAGAAGAGCTGTCCATGCATAAATTGTGCTTTTTGTGTGTGTGTGTGCCACGCCATCACCAAATATCAAACCATTGGCGAACCCCCTCTGGAGAATGGGGGAGAAGCCACTTCAAGACGGGAGCCTCCCTCATCCCAACCCACCGGCACAGTGACAGGGATGCCTGGAGGGACCCAGGAGACAGCTCCTCCTCCGCCCCCTGCCCCTGCGCAAGCCACAATGAACACAAAGAATCACAGGCTCACAGTGCCAACGCTTACTCCCTGGACGCTGTGAACTTGTCAGCGAAAGCAGCAAGTCCTGTTTTCCTGGGATGCAGCTGGCCATCGTGTTCTGCATGGGCAGGCTACAGTCTGATGACCGCCCAGTGGTTGGTTTGCATTGCCTTTTCTAGCAGGTCTGTTTCTTTCGCGTTGAATAAAGCACGGGCGCCCTCTGGTGGTCGTCTGCAAAGAAATCTCACGAGCAGGAGAGAGTCACTTTAGCTGGGCCACGGAGAATTCTCCATTCTCATGCCTCTCTACAAGCCATTTCCAGAATCAGCCATGAAAAGGAACCTGAGGCCATCATAAACCATCTCCGCGAGATGATTTATACCACGAGTGGAACAATGCACTTGGCAGTCAGACTTGCATTCGGCCAGCCACCCGGTGGTGCCGTGGCCTGAGCTGAGGTCCAGCAATCTGCCCCACCAGGTGGGGAGGGAGGCTGGTGGCTGGGGAGCCCTGACTGGCTGCCCGGAAGTGAGCGGCAGAGATGGTCTCCATCGTGGAAATACTAAGTGCTCGGATGGCATTTTCCATTTCACCCATACAACAGGCTAGGCAGGTAACCTGTAGGGTAGTGGGCTCTGAGCCAGCACGTCCCACAGGTGCCATGCTGGGACCAGGGGAGACGGGGTTCACAATGCAGGTGCTGGAATGCGAGGATGGCCCGTGCCTGGGCTATCTGCAGAGCCGGGCGGCTTTGAGACACTTAGAAGGAGGGGGAGACATACACGGGCCACTTGTAAGCGTTCCAGCTGTCTCATCGAGCCTGACGGCTAAGATACCAGGTTCGTTGCGTCTGGGGAGGGTGGCGATGCGGGCCGTTGGGAGCTGCAGGTTGTGCCGGTCGGCAGGCGGCGGGAGCCGGACTCCGGGGAAGGAGACAGCGCCTGATTTCTCGGGCCTTCTCTCGACCAACTGGAAATGGCTACGCCTACTTCTCATACAACGTTTTGTGAGACACTCTGTTATATTAGCTCTGTTTTACGCTGGGTTCGGTGTGCTGTTTAATGATCTCTGCCAATAATGGACTTTGCAAAGTAAAAAAAAATCAAAGTCTGTACTGTTTCAACACATGAGGAGATACGCTAGAAAAAGTTAAAAAAAATCACAAAGAGCTCAAGACTACTTTAATAGTTACTTTTTGGATGGAAATCTCGCCACACTTGCCTGCACTATTACATACACCATCATTTGGACACTCATACTCCACAGGGAACATGACAAATTACAAAAGAAGAGAGGGCCTATTAAAACCACATTTCTTTTTTAATACAAAATCTGGTGCACTATTACGAAGTGACTCCTTCATACACAGTTTAGTTTAGCATCTACCATGAGGGAAGAGTAAACCTGTATTTTCATTGTTCTCGCAAAATATTGGCCAAAAGGAACTTTATCTTTGTGCTCTGATGCCAAGGCCAGCCCACTTCCTTTTTTTCTTTTTTCCTTTTTTTTTTTTTGTATTTCCCATAGACAGGTTGGTCTACAAAGATGGCAAATGGAGACACGGAAGTGGTCAGGACCACCATTCATTGGGATGTCTTCAAATGATGCTTTACCTACACGTATCAAAGGTCCCAGGGCACCACACCCACTGTGCCTCACAGGGGAAGCTTGCAAGATTAGCTGGAAGCCTGCTGTCAGTATGTAGAAAAATCCACTGTTTCAGTTTCACAGCAAAAAAGGGGTGGGGAGGCCCAAAAGACATTGCAGCAGCTGCCTTCTGATCCCATCACTGCATCCATGGGCTCATTTCTTATACAGTACAACATGAACATTTTTGCATGTTTATTTGTATGTCACACCTGTAAGCATATAGCATCTACACTTTCAGTGTATTTACAAATTCAACAAAATATCTACATATAAAAAGCTTTACTTAAAATTAAACTTGATGCAAGTTATGAGAAACCAATTTATTGGCAAATGAAATTGAGCATTCCTTCAACCATAGGTTGCTATAGATTTTCATATTTGGAGGTAAACCATTTGATAGAGTGTTGAGGAACGTGATAGAATATATATGTGCATCTAGATTGATTTTTTAAACGGCAGATGTAGTCCCTTTGACTGTTGGTCTTTTAAGCACTTGTTGGGGTTTCTTGGATTCTGAAATGTGTCACAGCTATTTGCGCACACATAGCTTCATGGGGCAGGGCGTTTTTAGAAGCTCACGTAACTTTAAGTCTTAGCAAATAATGTACTACTGTTGGAATGCTGCTGTTGGGTTTTTAGTCTTGGAATAACCTGCTTGTTTTCCTATTAATTTGCTACTACGCTGACATCTTTGTCACTGAATGAGATTTGTTTTATAGAAATTATAAAAGACCACAAAACCATCATGAGTTCCAGTTGGTAATAAAGTTTTTCTCTCTAGACTTTATGGGGAAGTGCTTTTGTCGAAAAACCATCTCATGATTTTTATTTTCCTACTTCCTATTCCCCGCTGGCATTGCAGTTTTCATTATCTCTGCTTTTTAAAAGTTACTTTTAGACAGTGACAGTAATCTAGGCTAGAGTTGGCTGTACCAGCTCATGTGGTGTGGAATGCTGACTGTCTGAAGGCACTGCATGTGTCTTGCCCTGTGTTTTCTGGAATCAGCCTTGAAATCTGAGTGATTTGTTTTTGATTCTTTCTGTGTGGCAGAAATACCGAAATGCATCGCCATACATACACGTTGCTTAGGCCTACGAACAACGGAAGAGAGAGAGAAGGTAGAAAGAACACTGCTACTGCTGTAAGACCTGGTGGATTAAGAAGCCTAGAAGTGTCAGGAGCCAAGAGCAGGTGGTAGACCCTCACTGAGCATCAGCAAATGCAACTGTCATAATGAACTCATTGAGCAAGTAGGGACTGTACACACTGTTTCTAACAGCCTCCCCGAAAGACTAAGGACAGCTAGACACGGAGTCACCAATTGCACGGCAATGTCCACGAAGACATCTGAAGCTCTAGAGAATTCTACAGGAACACTCTTGACAATGAAAACAGAACTCACATTGGGGGGAGGGGGGCGGGTTCAGCTGAGTAGAGTATCAACAAAGGATCAAACCGTGTTTTCCTAACACACGCAGGTATGTCCTTTAAATGGGTAGCATTTCTCATGCATCATGTTGAAGTGTGTCCTGAAGAGGAGACAGCATCACCTGTTGCTGATTTCTCTCAGTTCCGAGAAACGAAGAACAGCCGATTGGGACACAAGGTGTGCCCTCTGCACTCCAGTTCACATTTACCTGGCTGAATTCTGTTCTTGCGCTAACTGTTCTCATAATATTAACATACAGCAGAAAACAGACCTTCCGCCTCGATGTTCATAGTATGAGAGGGCTGAGACAAACAAGTGCTTAAGAGAAATTCTTGAGAAATGGGATATGGCCAAGAGCTGAAGGGTTAAACAAAGGAATTCATGGCGTTGACGGGAGAAGGCGCCTCGGAGCTTTCATTCCCTTCGGCTGGTTCTTTCTCTTTCTTACCGCTGTATTGTCCAATGAAGGAGCCATCCTCATTGAACTGGCCGTTCACTCCCTCTCCATAGTCAACTAGGCTATCATCACTGTCTTCTTTTTTCACAGTCCTATCTGAAGGTGTTCGGCTCCCTTTTTTCAAAGGCTTGTGGTCCTCGGCATCACTGGAAAAAAAAAAAAAGAGGAAACATTTTGTTGTTGTTAATCATGGCGGTTGGGTACCTTTCTTTGTTTGTTTTGAAAGATCACGCATGCAAATAATGAACCAAGCGTGTGGAGTCCTGAGCAGCTCTACAGTCCACTCTAATTGTCAGGCTGACGCCAATGATTTGGGATGGGATCGCAGTGACAGTCTGGTGCAGAGATGGCTGGAGCATCATGAAGTCTTCGGTAGAGTGGATGACTTCTGATTGTGCGTGTTAATTTCAATGGCAGTTTCTCCTGATTTGAAAGCAATCCAGAAATAATCACAAGCACTAACAAAAGCAAGAACTGAGAACAGTTGAAAATCATCATTATTTCTGAGTTCAACGGGCAGAGGGTGAGGGCAAAGCTCATGGCAAGAAGTTAGTATGTTAAATCGCATAACATCTCTGATTCCTTGGATATGATGGAGCATGATCTTGGTTAAAAATGAAATGTGCTTTTTTTTTTCTAAGCCAAAAGGAGAAGCCAATTTCTGTATTTCAAATAATGTTGTTATTGAGTTCAACTGGACTTGTAAACTTCAACCTTACCTTTCAAGAGACCTACAAATCCCATTAAAAGGATGCAGAAGAAACAAATGAAAATTGCCTAAGAAGAAAAGCAAAATCCTTATACTGAAAGCACACAGTAATCTTTTATGTAAGATATTTGGTTAATGCATAGAGAGTTATTAATGTGGGGAGAGACGCTTTGAACTTAAAAGCACGACATTGGCCAGCATGTTCTAAAGAATGGGAATGCCTGCAAACACGTAAAGGAAAACACTCTGTACTCAGCCAACCCCTCACCCACTTCTCCCAAGTGGGTAATGCTGTCTCTCCATATCGGCCGGGACTCTGAGGAGGAACCTGACCAAGTCTTTATAGGACTCTATTATTATTATTTGCTTATTTCTCTGCTGAGGCCTCAAGCACAATTTCTGGAAGTAGAAGAGTATTCATTATATTTCAGAACATCCAGCCACACAGCCACAAAACGAGGGGTGCACACTGACCTACTCCTGAACAGGGAACATTTTGGGGGAATAAGGGCAATGATGTAATCCATTTTTTTTAAAATGTTTGTTTCCATCTTCCATCAAGGCAGAGTGGTTTTGTTTCCTTTCAAAGAAAAAAAATGCAAGGCAAACTAGAAAACACACACAATATCAGTGAGAGATAAAAGGCACTAACGTAATAAAGAGGTCTCTCTAGGTGCTGTGTCTCACCTGGTAGTTTGTGCTAAGACTTTACTGCTCCCCCTGGTTGAGAGAGCGAAGTTTTTTCCTGCCAAGACACAAATACTTCAAGATGTATAAATATCCTTGCTTTTTGTGTGTGTGTGTGTGTGAACAAATAAATTCTACTAGGGGTTTCAATTTTTCTCCAGAAAAAAAATCTCAAGACTGAGAAATAATGCTACAATATGACACTGGCATACGCAATAGAAAATGGCCTGTTTAACACTACACAGGTTCTTGTCATGAGTTAAGTAAAACCGTGTTATCACTGCTCATAAACAAATGAGACAGTATTCCAGAACCTTGGATTGGCCTGTACTGGGACACTTCAGAGGTCATGGTATCCAGTGTCTAATTGGTTACAAAAATAGATCTGACAACATTTTGAGGCTTTAATAATTAATTTCTAGTTTCTGCTTGACTACTTCCTGTGAAATACTGTTTGTAACTTGATGACACAGTTCATTCCACTGAAGAGTTCAATAATGAGCAGAATTTTGTCACCTAGATTCCAATGATTAGTCTATCCTGTTTGTAGAATGAGTATTCCAAGGAATACAGGAAATTCTAGTCTACAGCATTTCTTTGATCCTGATCAACCCACCCATCCCTTCATCCCATAAATATTTACTGAGTGTCTACTCTTAAGACAGATATTGTTCTAGGCATTAGAAATACAGCAGCAAATCAAAGAGGCTCAAACTATGACCCTGGTGAGTTCACTTCTAGTGAGAGAACCTACAGTTTCAACAATCAACATAATAAAGAAAGCTAGATATGCCTTAGGTCAAGGGATTACTTCTATGTGATCAAAGACTTCTGTTGGAAGAGTTGAGCTAGCCAGTACACCAGGAGAGTTGCTGGGAGGGAGATTCCAGCAGGAGTACCAGGCACTGTAAGTGCTCTGAGGTGCGGCAGGCCTGGCATATTCTGGGAGCAGTAGGCAGCTGGGGTAGCTAGAAATGAATGAGCAAGTGAGAGAGGAAGAGAGAAGCAGGAGTTAAGGTAGGATAGGTGATGGGGCTAGATCTGAGGGAAGTAGAAGCCATTGTGGTATTGCAATGGATGGATGAGTGGCATGACCTCCTTATATTTCATTTATTCATTCTAAATTGAGAGAGAGAGAGAGAGAGAGAGAGAGAGAGAGAGAGAGAGAGATTGAGAATGCACTCCCCCATCCACTGCTTCTCTCCCTAAATGCCTGCAACAGCCGGGCTGGAGCCAGGAGACAGGTATGCAATCCAGGTCTCCCATGTGGGTGGCAGGAACCTAGCCATGAGCCATCACAGCTGCCTCCCAGGGTCTGCATTAGCAGGAAGCTGAGTCAGGAGCCAGAGCTGGGAATGAAACCAGGTTCTCCCATATGGGATGTGAGCATCTGAGCTGTTAGGTCAAACTCTTGCTCCTCCCTACATTTAAACATCATTACGTGGTCATCAGTGTTGGTAACTCACCCTAGAGGGCAGAGGTTGGTAAACTCCAGCAGAATTGGGACAGGCCCATTTACTACATACTCTAAATGGCTGCCTTGGGTTTCAACAGCAGGACTGCAGAGCTGCAGCCGTGGCCATGTGGCCTACAAAGTCTGAAGTGTTTACTAGTGTGCCGTGTACAAAGTTCCCCATCCCCCTGCACTGCGGGATTAAGGGGGCTTCTGGCAATAATCGGGGAGTGAGAGGCCTTGGACCAGAGTAGGACCAATCTGAGAATGCTCAGACTGCAGACCCATTTTGAAGGTAGAGCCAACAAGGTTTTCTGATGGATTGGTTATAAAATAATGGAGGAAAAGATGATGCTAAGCCTTTGTTTGAGCCACTAGAAGCTTGGAATCACTGCTGTGGGGTGGAGCATTTGGGAGGTGGAAGACTGGTGGCTTAATTTTGGATATGCTAAACTTCGGACACATCAGAGGAACCACTCCTGTAATCACTTTATGAGGCTAATGTTAACACTGCTATCTAAAACATCTGGGGTGGGGGGCTGGTGCTGTGGCATTTTGGTAAAGCCGCTAACTGCAGTGCCAGCATCCCAGATGGGCACCGGTTCAAGTCCCGGCTGCTCCACTTCCAATCCAGCTCTCTGCTATGGCCTGGGAAAGCAGCGGAAGATGGCCTAAGTCCTTGGGCCCCAGCACCCACATGGGAGACCTGGAGGAAGCCCCAGGCTCCTGACTTCAGATTGGTACAGCTCCCTGCTGCTGCAGCCATTTGAGGTGTGAACCAACGGATGAAAGATTCTCTCTAACTCTTTAAAATAAATAAATCTTAAAAAAAAAAAAAATCGGGGGAGTGGGCTGGGGATGGGACAGGAGCTCTCTATCAGTATATCTCCCTGCCCTTAAGCAAGTCCATTTAAAACAACAACAAAACTTTGAGAAAGACAAATCACTGGTTAATCTCATTCCTGAACATAGATGAAAAAAACCCCCAATAAATTGTCAGCACATTGAACTTAGTAGTCTCTAAGAAGATAATGTATCACATCCAAGTTCAGTTTATTCCAAGAATCCAAGTTTATTTTGGTGTTACCACACTGATTCATGTAATCCATCATTTCAGAAGAAAATGATCTTACGATCATCTCAGTAGATTCAGAAAGAGGTATATGACAAAACTCAACACACTTCCACGATAAAAACTTCAATACACTGTAGGAACAGAAAGTATCTCCATTAACCTGGCTAAGTGTACCTACGAGAACTCTGAGTAAACACCATCCTTGATGGTGACTCTTGAATGCCTTCTGTTTGACATCAAATAACAACATCAACCACTTCTAATCACAACCATGCTGCAAGTGGTGAGCAATGGGATGAAACAGACAGAAGGAAGCTATTGTTCTTAGTTGATGTGATTGCATACATACAAAAACCCAGAAGAAACAGCAGGCAACTATTAGAATAAAAAGAGGGCTTAGTAATGTTCCTTGATTTACTGTTAGCATTCAATTAGTTCATTTTGTGGTGGGTGTTGTGGCACAGCAGGTTAAGCCACCACCTGGGACCCCCATATCAGAGTGCCTGGGATTGAGTGCCACCTCTGCTTCAGATCCAGCTTCTTGCTAATGTGCCTGAGAAACAGCAGATGATGGCTCAAGGACTGGGGTTCCTACCACCTATCTTGTTCACCCAGATGGAGTTCCTGGCTTCTGGCTTCAGCTTGGTCCTGCCCTGGCTGTTGCAGGCACTTGGGGAGTGAGCCAGCTGATGGAAGATCTCTTTCTCTCTGTCTCTCTGACTTTCAAATAAATAAATATTTTTAAAAGTCGATTTTATGTATGTTCTTCCAATTGGAAAGTGGTATTTAACGAATTACTCCATTTATGACCATAAAATATCTTAGTATAAGAAAAATGTGTAAGACCTCTATGAAGAAAATAAAACTTTTATTCATAAGACACAAATGGAAAATTTCTGTATCTACGAACAGAAGATTCAAAAATGGTCAATTTATTTCCACTAAAAATCTAGCAGGGTTTTATGTAGATCTGGGTGAGCTGATTCAAACACATTATGTAAATTTAAAGAGTATCTGTAAAAACTCATGAGGCAGAATAACGAAGCTGGAGGCCTGAATCCTGCAGATATCAAGACTTGTTAATAACTATATTACTATGATAGGGTCGTTTTGGTACAGAGATAGACAAATTGACCAGTAAAATGTTGGAAACCAGTGGAAGATCTTTTTGTTGGCTTCATTCCTATATCATATTTTTATACTGTCCTTACTAGAATCATTTAAAAACATTATTTTGCAGTTGTTGGCTGCTACACAGATACACGATTGCCTTCAATGCTCACGTTGTGTCAAGCAACATTGCTAACTGAGAGAAACAACCTCCTCTGCGACGCAGTCACGAAGTGCAGTAACGCGAGACTTCAGTGACAGCCTTGCAGGATCAGGTGTCTGCTAGGTAGGCCGGCACTCTCAGGGCCAGTTACAACACGCTATTTATTCCCCAGCACACAGGCCCCTCCCCCAGTTCCTCCCTGGCTGAGTACTACAGGGTTATAGTCTTCCCAGCATTTGCTTCATCTGTTTTAGCCACTCCTAACCTTCCATCTGTGTGAGAAATTTCCGGTGAAGGTAGCCTAGCTATTATGCTAACTTTCCGTACATCTGCAAGCTGTTATGCTAGCTAGTTGTCTACTCACAGCTAAATATCTTTTTTTTTTTTTTTTTTTTTTTTTGACAGGCAGAGTTAGACAGTGAGAGAGAGACAGAGAGAAAGGTCTTCCTTCCATTGATTCATCCCCAGAATGGCTGCTGCGGCCGGTGAGCTGCGTCAATCTGAAGCCAGGAGCCAGGTGCTTCCCCCTGGTCTCCCATGCAGGTGCAGGGCCCAAGGACTTGGGCCATCCTCCACTGCCTTCCTGGACCACAGCAGAGAGCTGGACTGGAAGAGGGGCAACCAGGACAGAATCTGGCGCCCCAGGAGGAGGATTAGCCTAGTGAGCTGTGGCACCAGCCTAACACCTTACTTTGAAAATGAGTCAAATGTCTATTTCTCATACTAATTGAACTCTGTTCTCAACTCTAGTGCTTGCCTATAGACTGTTGGATTTTTCCATCCACAATCACTTCAGTTACGAATAATGAGCAACCAAGAAGGACTCCCAGGCAGCACCTATTCATTCCAGCTCACTGGCTGCAGTGGGTAAGAATACACCCAGAAGTGCAGGCTGTGCTTAAAAGAAGAGAAAAGGGGAAAGAGGGATGCGATGCACTGTCAGAGACTTCCAGAAAAAGCTGTTCAAGGACAGCGAGATCTTTCAAAGGCTAGAAAAAGTTCTAAGACCTTATAAAACTTTGACAGTTGAAATCAGGTTACCTAGAGAAAATCACATACAGTGCTTGGCACATGGTTTGTGTCCAGCAAAGATGAGGGGCCTTCAAAGAAGCTCATAGAAAATGTGCACTATTCATTGATTGCTAATCTCACCCTGTCTTCCATACTACCATGTCTAAGTGTTTACAGGAGGTGATAATGGAATGAACCAAGGCCTTCACCAACCAGGCGGTCAACCAAACGCTGCTACAGGGATACACTTGGCTCCCCACCTGGGAGACAGCGGCTTGAGACATCGCCCCATGCCAGCAGAGAGTACCTCGTCGCCCCACGTCAGCAGGAAGTAGCTCTAAAGACAGATCATCGTCCCTCTACCCCTCCTGGACTTTTGGGACTAATGTAATCCCATGCAACTCCTGCTTTATAAAAAACAAAAGGTGGGGGCCGGCGCCGCGGCTCACTAGGCTAATCCTCCGCCTTGCAGCGTCGGCACACCGGGTTCTAGTCCCGGTCAGGGCGCCGGATTCTGTCCCGGGTGCCCCTCTTCCAGGCCAGCTCTCTGCTGTGGCCAGGGAGTGCAGTGGAGGATGGCCCAAGTACTTGGGCCCTGCACCCCATGGGAGACCAGGAGAAGCACCTGGCTCCTGCCATCGGATGAGCGCGGTGCGCCAGCCGCAGCGGCGGCCATTGGAGGGTGAACCAACGGCAAAGGAAGACCTTTCTCTCTGTCTCTCTCTCTCTCACTGTCCACTCTGCCTGTCAAAAAAAACCAAACCAAACCAAACCAAAACAAAACAAAAAAACCACACACACACAAAAGGGGGGAATGTTAGTAAATGGCACAGTCTTATCTATGGCGCGATTTACACCCTGACACCATCCTAGGCTCTAGCCCCCACCACCATTGCTGGAAGCCAGGTGATCACATGGTCCAACCACCGGTGTCAGCCCTACCCCCATCCTAATGGGATTCACTGCTCCTACTTCCCTGCTCCCTCCCTGGCAAAGTTTTAAGAGGACCTGTTCCTGAACACGTAGGTCTCTCTCCCTCCATCTCTCCTGATCTCTCTCGCTCTTTTCTTCATCTCTGTCTCTCTCTCGATCTCTTTCTCTTGATCGCTCTCTCTCCCTCTCTCACTCTCTATCTCTCTCTTATGCTTTCCTCCTTCTTTTCCTTTTCCGCCCCTTCCCTCCGTTCTGTCGGGTTTCCCCCAATAAACCTTTTCCGCTACTCCACTGTTTGGTGTGTTTTGTGGCGACCTTATACTTTGCTTCTCATTTTCAATAAAATTCATGTGTGACTGTCAAAAAAAAAAAAAAAAAACAAAGAAAATGTGTACTATTTAAAAACTGCACATGAATTTAAAAATATTTTATACTGAAATTAACTCACATTCAAATGCCATTTCCCATGAACTTTTTGAAGTATACTTATATACTTCCCATGATACCTCTTCTCTGATTTTTAAGCCTCTACCTTCTTCTTCGTTATTTTTTTAAAAGATTTATTTATTTGAAAGGCAGAATTAGAGAGAGAGAAAGAGAGGGAAAGATAGATCTTTGAACCGCTGTTTCACTGCCCAAATGATCACAACTGCTAGGACTGGGCTAGGCCAAAGCCAGGTGCCAGGAGCTTCATCTGGATCTCCCACATGAGTATTGGGGGGCCCACGGACTTATTCCATTTTCCACTGCTTTCCCAGGCACATTAGGAGGGAGCTGGATCATAAGTGGAGCAGCTGGGACTCGAACCGGTGCCCATATGGGATGCCGGCACTGCAGGCAGTGGCTTCACTCATCACACCACAACGTGGGTTCCCTCAGACGTTGTTTCTAAGAAAGTGTTCAGCACAAATGCACAGAACTTTCCGGGCGTGGTGAGCAATTCCAAGCCTGCGTGAAGTGCTGTACCAGTGCTTGTCATTTCCCACGCAAAGATTAATGATAAACAGTAAGTAACCCTCTTTGAATACTGTACTAAGGGAAGCTGCCTTATTGATTTTAAGTGTGAAGAGTAGCTTCCCAGATGAGTTATGGAAAGTACTTTAAAAACCATACATATATTTACCTATGTATGACTCAGAGGTTTACAAAAGAAAAATTATCGACATTTTTATGAGAACTTACAAAAGATAGGAAGAATCAGATGTTAGTTCACAGCCTGGAAGGCCAAAGATTAAATGGATTTTAAAATAAATAATAAGTTTTAGGTATATTAATAATATTTTTCAAAATATAGTGTATATAGCTATAAATGCATTCTTGATGCTTACATTCATACATAAACATTACAGTGCAATGGAAAGGAAAGTTCGTATGACATTATCACAGCTTGGTTTTACACTCCTTCCCCTGGGGACACTTGTACCATGCCTCTACGCTGTGCACCTGGCTTCTGCTTGATGCTCCTGTCCCCTTGCCTCCTTAGCTGTATCCTTTTGTAGCACTCTTCCCAGTCTGTTCTTTTACTTCCCTGTGTCCTTCATGAGCTTAAACTCTGAATGTGGGACCATGGTCTATTGGTATCAGTATCCCCGAGGTCTGGCATGCAGTAGGCACTCAATTAATACTGGTGGAATGAATTTGTGATAAAATAACGATAACGGGAATAGTAGGCACTAAGAAAAATTTTCAGAATTCTAACATTAAAACATTCCTTCTTAATTTTATATTGACAGATAAAGCATTGGAATATATTTTCCTTTCTCTTGCTTACACTAAGAATGGATTTTAGGGAGTTCAATTTTTTTTCCCCTAGCAGTGTTGGTTTAGGGTTGTGCACATCCATTTCATTCACACAGTTATCAATCCAAATACCATGGGCAAATGCTTTGTGACGTAGGTTCATTCAGGTTTTAAAAAGAATGGTTCTAAAGAATAAAAAAAAGTACTTACTCAGTTGCTTGCATTGTTTCTGATTTTTCTATATGCTAGTAAGGATGACGTAGATGCTACTATCTGTATAATTAAAGAAACAAACAAAAAGCTGCAGGCTTCCACCAGAGGGTAACTGCTTAAAAGTGGATGTTAGAGTGAGGGCGCAGGGTTATAGCATATGAAAAAAAACCAACTCTGGTCACCACTGAAGTCCCATCCCTCTCTGCACTATGAAATGCCCACTGGTTCAGAGTCAGCCATGTAGAAACGGCTTCATCCTGAGGCTGGAGGATGAGCCAATCATAACAGGAATTAATTTCCACTTAGACAACAGGACCAATTTTGTGTGTGATTGGCTTAATAATCTGTTTTTCAGAAAGAAAGAGAAGAGGACTCAGTCAATAACACAGAGCTCAAAACTTCCAGAAGGTGCAAACCACAGAAATGATGCTGGAAATTTAGGGAAGAAAATGACATTTAAATGTACTGTATTTTTTTAAAAAGAGGTAGGGGTCTGTAATAAACAGCTGGAACCATTTTCATTAATTCTGACATCCGAGATAATAAAAGTCTTCTGATTTCATCAGATAGAAAAGAAACCAGAGGGAAAAATTTCTGAGGACAAGTTGGGCAGTCAGTCACAGGACAAAGCCACACCATAGGAAAGGAAATTGGGGGATGTGACTTCACTCGTGGGATTGTCCTTAGGCACTATCAGCTTCATCTGAACCAATTCCCATCACGGTGTTGTGTTTCAAGCCGAAGGTACCAGATAGAACCTTATTTCCCTTGGCACCTCCCAGATCAATGTTATTACATAGAGGAACGAGTGTTTTTTGTCACACCAATTGGGTTTGCACTCAATATGCCCAAACGAAAAGTCTTTATCTGCTGAGTAGCTCAAGGCCCAAGCCAATCAGCCATTTGGAAACGTTTCACAAACCCAGCACACATGAATCAACATTTGGACAAAAAAATAACAAACCAAACACGAGCAACCATATGTGAGCCCAGCGATTACGAGGCCAGTAACCAAACACTTGCTATGTACTGTTCAGGAACAAAATCATACTCAAAGTTGTTCGTAGATAGCTCATAGAGAGCACAGAAATCCCAGAATCAGAAACAATCCTTTGGAGATCATCTAATACTTGAATAGTATCTTATTGTATAAGTTAAAAAAAAAAAAAAAAAAAAAAAAAAAAACGGAGACCTAGACAAATTGAGTACAATATCTAAAAGCATCATGGGTAATGACTGAGTTGAAAGTAGAACTAACTAGTCCTTTGATTCCAAATCAGTTCACAAAGTTCAACCTCCATGTGAATCAAGGAGAGAAAATCACCTTAAGTTGGATCAGTTTCATGTTACTATCATAGCAAGTTAGCAATCTGACACCCATGAAGTGAGCAGTACATGCCAGATTCATGGACGTATGACAGTGACAGTGTAGGACAGGGACCCATCAGCACGTGGACAATGTATGAAGAGCAACGGTTTATCTTCACTTCATGCAAATAAGTGGTCAAGCCATATTAAAGACTGAGCCCCATCACCAAAAACCAGGGAGTGGCGTGCATATCCTGTGTAGAACTGTAGCTACAGGACTCTAACGTAAGAAATTCTTTAGTAATTATCAGCTCACCTGCTTAACACAGAGAAGAATGAATTAAATTAGTGACGATGTCTACTCATCCTGCATGAGACACGTGTGTCCTCAGCCAGGGGCACCTATGGGCTGCTCTAGTGCGTTGTGAAAAATGTCTGCATGAACAGGGTGGGGTTTTCACACACTTCCATCCCACAGCCAGCCTTTGAGACAAAGATGCCCCTCATTAACATTTTTTCTGTGTCATCAGATACAGAAATTCTGAAAAGTTTTGGAAATGACAATTAGCTCTGTTGAAGACGAAATCTGAACAGGAAATCTTGGGTGCCAAGGAAACAAAGGCAGAGCACTTGATTCTGCCTAGACAGACCTATCTGGTCTGACAACAATTTTGTTGAAAACATTTGGTTGTTCTCAACCAGTTCTATATTTCTCATCCTTGGTTTATTTCACTCTTTGTGAAACAGACATGGCAATACCCAAACTGAGCCCCAGAGACAGGTAAGATTTAACATGAATATCTTATCTACGAATGTCCTGGCAATCACAACAATGTAACATCTTGCTTCTCCTAAAAGCCTTTTCTTCTGGCAAAAACAGCCTCAAAAATGGGCTCTCCATCTTTTAGAAATTGTGCTTTAATCATCAAGAGGATTCTAAAGATGGAAAGCTAATATGTAAATGTCTTTTTATAAATGGAAGTATCCTCTGGGGGCACGGACATTTCAATAATTCAATACATAAAAATGTTTCCTTTCTGATTTTAACATATCCAAAATGATCATTCATCTGTCTTTGAAAAGATCTACAAACCTAGGCAAGAGCATCTTTGTTGAAAGAGGAGGTTTATAAGAAAATGTGGCATATAGGTTATGTTAAGATTTTTGCTCGGTGGTGGTGACAAGCCAAGAATATACTTGGGTTGTCAAAGTGCCAGAAGGCTGATATTTATTCACAATGACGAGTTTCTAAGACAACCGAGTCACCATTTTGTGAAGTATGGTGTGTGTGTGTGTGTGTGTGTGTGTGTGTGTGTAGAAAAACGAACTCAAAATCCGAAATTAAGGAATCCATTAACACTGATCCTATAAAAGCACATCAAGGAATGGACAAGTCGTTTCCTTCGCAATGCAGTCTCTGAAGGGTCTTCCCTGTTTTAATTCTCGTGGTAACACTGTTTTTGCTGGACTGACTGATACAGTCACTCTGGGACTCACTCTGCTTCCAAATCTATAACGAACACAGAGGCCAATTTTTTTTAATGAAAAATGAGGCTGTTTTAACTGTGAGAGATGTGTAAACGCTTAGACATCTACAAGGAACACATGAAATACGAAATGCCAGGCAGAGCACGTTGCTGGTGGGCGAGGGCTTGAGCACAGTTTGCGTGGGGCAGCGAAGACAGAGTAGGGGAGGCACAGAACCCACCTGTACTCTCCAAACGTCCCATCGTCTTCCTTCATAGGCTGGATCTCAGGGTCAGCGTGGGCATCTTCCTTTTCTTTAACTAAAAAATTTCAAAAATGGCATCATTACCCATGAACCTTGGGTTTCCTCATTCAAAATTTATGAGTATACTTTTTAAGATTACACAGCAGTGGAAAATAATTCTCAGTAATGTGTAACACAATGAGTTTTAAAAAAATCCATAGAATATGCATATTATCAAAAAAACTATGCATGAATTGGAATTTTTTTGCACCAAAAACAAATTTATCTTTGAATTCCAATTTTTCCACAAATGTCAGAATTGCCTTCATACAACCATATACATATAATGTGGCCATTTATATACTTTGATGTTTTTGCCATTTTGAGGCAACCCAGTTGAATGAACATATGCTAACACACGTGCCATCATATAACACATCAGGTTGTTGCACCACCTGATGATGCAACAATCCTTGTTTCTAAGATATCCCCCCTATTTTATCAATCCGTGTATTAGCCAGGTTTCAAACTGTTTTTGTAAGTCTGTTCTCTTGGAAGTCTGTTCTTCACTGGACGCATTAACTTGAAGAAACCATCAACCTTACAGGCAAAGGAACATTACATATCACTTTATCAAGACTTGGTTCATGCATTGCTTCCCCTGGAAATCTTCATGCGCTAAGCCCTCCTCAGTTGGCTTCAAGTGCTACTGGAGCATCCACAGCGTACGTGGATCCTAAAGAAGCAGACACACTCATGTCTTCAGAGGAGAGATTCATTACTCCTCCAAAGGCCTTCTGATCCTTGACAGTGTTCATGTTGCTATGATATAAAAAGGGCTCAAAAACGGTTTGAACAGGAAATCCAAGTACAGGGCTCTGGGAAGATTTACTATTGCAACCTCTGTGATTACCCCATGATGTCTTTTTAGTGTAATGAATAATTATGTAACATTATAAAGCAATTTTAATCTTTTTTTCTTACCTGGATATTTACCACCCTTGTTTCTTCTGATGAAGCAAACAATCAGCAAAATTAAGATGAGGAGCGCAACAGCACACATGAGACCAATGAACCAGCCCTGAGTTGCAATATCCACCTGCCGGCTTGCCATGGCTGGAAAACAAACCAATGGAGTTGGTGGGAATGGATTAAGGGGAAAATGAAAACAACATCATTTCTTGTGCTAAAAATAGCTATACTATAAGTCTGTTTATATGCTTTAAACGTGGCCCCAAATTGGAACCTGGTGGTTATCCATCAGGAATTATAAATTTAACTTAGGAAAATGTCATCAGTACTTGGTGGAGCATTAAGCCCCTGTTATGGAAATTAAAAATGCTATCACAAAAACTAATAATAATAATAATAATAATAATAAGGTTCTCTTAGCAAAAATTGAGAAAAATCATCACCTAAAAAATTCTAATAGAGAAATGTGCTAATAACATTAAATGCTATCAAACCCTGCTGAACATTATGTTCTTAATAGAAACAAATTCCCAAACCAGTTAAAAAATTTACTGTTTACAGGATAAATTCTGCATTGTTAAGTACGATGATAAGAATATAAAACTAGATTTAAAACAGAACAGAATATATACATTTAATAGAGTATTTTTCCTTCAAATAAAACCACTTCTGGAGGCTAAAATGTCATGGCAATGACTCTGCTGTTTTTCAAATGTTTCAGGAATCTTCTAAGAAAGAAAGCGGTCTGCATGAGAAAACCAGTTCTTGTGGGGACCGAGCACTTGTATTATTTTATATAACACCCGAATTTGTATCCAAAATATTTATCTCATTTACAAGAGTTGGTTCTGAACAGCAATTTCTGAAAAGCCAAAAGAACCAATATTTGTTATTGTTTAGGATCTGGACCCTTCAAAACACTTGGAAATATATCTTGGTCAGTGGTCTCATCACTGGAGTAAAGGACCAGTTTGAAGAGAAAATACTCATTTACATGTTCAAGTATTCTTTACATCTGCTTGCGTAAATAAACATGAAGCCCCTTATTCAACTAGGCATGGTGTGCAAAACTCCTAAGCAAACCTGGGAATAATCAGCATTTCTGGAATGACGCGAATGTATCGATCATACTGGACAAAGTGCAGCATCAATGGCTATTCAGACATGCCCATGCGGATTTGTTTCAATTCATGGGTATGAATTCTTTTTTTAAAAGGCCTTTAATTTTTCTTTTTTGACCATAATTAAGGTAGAAGTCTTTCTTCTTTTGACCCCAGAAGCATGCCCATTTCATGCACTGGATTTGACCGGATTCCTTCTGGATACGTTTCACATGGTTGGGTTGGATGTGTGTGATCGCTGGCTGCAGCGGTAATAAGCTTGACCACACGTGTACCAGGCTCTGCTGCACGTTACAGAAGCAGTACTTCATTGCTTTTTTTTTTTCTCCACACTAAGTATGGGGAGGAAAATGAAATGCTGCAAATCAAGTGTGAAGAGCAATGTTCAAAGAATGCATGGAAGAATCAAAGAAGCAGAAATGCATGATCTGGAACACAATCAAAGGCCCGGGGCCTTTCCCCAGTAGTCCCATGTGCCTCATTAGCTGGGGAGTACGCTGCATTGCGAATTTCACAAGTGAAGCACGAATACAGGCAGGTTCTGGGGCCGGCGCTGAGGCGTAGCAGGTTAAACCACCTCTGCAGTGCGGCATCCCTTAAGGATGCTGGTTTGAGTCCCAGCTGCTCCACTTCCAATCCAGGTCCCTGCTAATGCACCTGGGAAAGCAGCAGTGGATGGCCTGTGTCCTTGGGCCCCTGCACCCACGTGAGACTCAGAAGAAGCTCTGGGCTCCTAGCTTTGGCCTGGCACAGCCCTGGCTATTGTGGCCATTTGGGGAGTGAACCAGCAGATGGAAGATTCTCTATCACTATTTCAAATAAATAAATAAATCTTAAAAAATAAAGAATAGAAACAGGTTCCCCCTTCTACTCGTATACCACAGCCATCATGATGTGGGTGAACTGAAGACAGTGACAGCTAACATTACTAAATGCTTGGCACAGTCCCGAGGGTATAATCTCACTTATTCTTCACAACGATCCTTTGAGGTAGGCATTAAATGTACCATGCCCAGAGTGGTTAACGACTGTGCCCAGGAGTTGGGATTGGACCTGTGTCTATGTGACTCGGGAGAGCATGCTACTGAGGCATTATGCTCTACTGCTCTAATGCATTCCTGAAAACACATCAGGACAGCAAAAGTGCAGACATCTGAACAAAGAATCCAATACTATAGGGACTTAGGGACTGCCCATCCTGAGAAGCAAAAAAAAAAAAACAAAAAAAACAAAAAAAACCAAACATTTTTAAAAGTCCATTATATTTCTTTCAATTCACACATGGTCTCCACGTGCATTACTTCCATGCTGAACTAAAAACCAAGCGGTCTCTTGAGCACCTGATTGAAATTAAGGAGTTCCTGTTTGCAGTAGGCTTAATGACGTACAGTCGTGTCATACTTGGTCTTAGTATTTACATTTTTACTCAAACTGAATGCTACTGATAAGGGCGAAATGCAGTAAAATGCTCAAATACAAGCATAAGCATTGTCCTACAAAGATTGTCCTACAAAATTGCCGGGTCTGGCGCTGTGGTGTTGTAGGTTAAGCCATCCACCTGTGGCACTGGCATCCCGTATGGATGCTGGTTCAAGTCCCAGCTGCTCCACTTCCAATCCAGCTCCCAGTTGATGGCCTGGGAAATCAGTAGAAGATGGCCCAAGTGCTGGGAACCCTGCACCCACACGGGAGACCCAGAAGAAGCTCCTGGCTTAGGATTGGCGCAGCTCTGGCATTTAGGCCATTTGGGGAGTGAACCAGTGGATTGACGACTTCTCTCTCTGTCTCTCCCTCTGTCTGTAACTCTGCCTCTCAAGTAAATAAATAAATCTTAAAAAAAAAAAAAGATATTGACTGCTAAAACTGAACTGGCTGGCAGCTTGTTTTTTGCATTTATGCAAAGATTAGATGTATTTCTTTGACAGCTGGTAGATAAATATCCAAATGGACTTTGAGTTTTTGCCTCTATGGCTAAAGAAAGAGGAATAAAAAGAATCAAATATTTGCCTATCCTACTAATTTAAGATTGGGCAGGCACAACATGTTAATAGGTGCACACGCGCGTGCACACACATCTGCATAAATGCACACGAATGTACACGAATGCACCTGAGGTTGATGTGAAACGGAAATGGTGCAAGTAGAAGTAACTACAATTGACTTCCCATTCAGACAAGCAGGAATCTAGAGCTCAGAATGACTACAAGAGCTTCAGGCCTTCTCAGGACACTAAAATCATCTCAGCTACAGCGTACACACCCAAGTCACAGCCACAACCGTGCATATTACACACATGCCTGCACACACAGCCACAGGCACACAGAATGAGACCCATGGCTGTAGACTCCGAGTCTCCTTGGCTGGGTATTAGTGGGAAAGAGTGAAAGAGGATTTTCACTTTAGGTGAAAATTTTGTAATAAAATCATCTCCATGTATTATGTAATCCATAAAGTGATAAACACATATCAAGAATATAGAAATAAGGCAGAGAGGGCCGACGCCGCCGCAGCTCAATAGGCTAATCCTCCACCTGCAGCGCCGGCACACCGGATTCTGTCCCGGTTGCCCCTCTTTCAGGCCAGCTCTCTGCTGTAGCCAGGGAGTGCAGTGGAGGATGGCCCAAGTGCTTGGGCCCTGCACCCGCATGGGAGACCAGGAGAAACACCTGGCTCCTGGCTTTGGATCAGCGCGGTGGGCCGGCCGCAGTGGCCACTGGGGGGTGAACCAACAGAAAAGGAAGACCTTTCTCTTTGTCTCTCTCTCCCTGTCCACTCTGCCTGTAAAAAAAAAAAGAAAGAAAGAAAGAAAGAAAGAAAGAAAGAAAGAAAGAAAGAAAGAAAGAAAGAAAGAAAGAAAGAAAGAAAGAAAGAAAGAAAGAAAGAAAGGCGGGCATAGAGATGGATGTGCTTTGTTTCCCAGAAGTTTTTGTTTTTAAGATTTATTTATTTATTTGAAAGTCAGAGTTACACAGAGAGAGTAGAGAGAGAGAGAGAGAGATCTTCCATCCACTGGTTCACTCCCCAATTGGACGTTAACAGCCAGAGCTGTGCCGGAAGCCAGGAGCTTCTTCCAGGTGTCCCACATGGGTGCAGGGGCCCAAGGACTTAGGCCATCTTCTACTGCTTTCCCAGGTCATTGCAGAGCTGGATCAGAAGTGGAGCAGCCGGGACTCAAACCGGCCAAACTGACACCCATATGGGATGCCAGCACTGCAGGCAGAGGCTTTACCCACTATGCCTCAGCACCTGCTGCCTCAGAAGTTTAACACTCCTCTGTTATCATGTTGCTATTGTGTCAGGGACGCCCTGTGCCCCACAGTAGGGTGTCTCAGAAAAAAATGCTCTTGGGTTCTCAGAATCAGAAAAAACACCACAAGGTGGGTACAGGAGAGAGCAGAAATGGGTATTTGTTGGAGCATACTTAGGAAGAATCCCCTGTGCATAAAAACGTTCTGTTCAGTTAAAATACTTAGAAATGTGCTAAGGGGATGGCACTGTGGTCTAGTAGGTTCAGCCTCTGCCTGTGGCACCAGCATCCCATTTGGGTACAGCTTTGTACCCTGGCTGCTCCTCTTCTGATCCAGCTCTCTGCTGGTGGCCTGAGAAAGCAGTAGAAGATGGCTCAAGTGCTTGGGCCCCTGCCACCCACATGAGAGACCCGGAGGAAGCTCCTGGCTTCTGGCTTCAGCCTGGCCCATCTCTGGCCGTAACCAGTGGACAGAAGACTTTTCTCTCTGTCTCTCCCTCTCTTAGGTCTGTAACTCTGCCTCTCAAATAAATAAATCTGAAAGAGAGAGAAAGAGATATGCTGATTGGGGACCAAAGTTTAACAGAGAAGCTGTTGGTAAAAAACAAATCTGTTTAAATCCTTTGTGATATGAGGAGAAGACACTTGGTAGAGGAAGGAGAGGTGGCAGAGTGTGGTGTTAATGAGATGTCATAGCAGGTCACACCTGGCGATACCAGGTGTGGTGGCACTCATGGATTCATGCAGCAGTATGGGGAAGCAACACAGCCTCGGGACACTGCATTCTTTTTTTTAAATATTTATTTATTTGAAAGGTAGAATTACAGAGAGGGAGAGAGAGAGAGAGAGAGAAAGAGAGGTCTTCCATCTGCTGATTCACTCCCCAAATGACCACAAAGGCCAGAGCTGTGCTGCTGAACCAAAGCCAGGAGCCAGTGCAGGGCTCCACATGGGTACAGGGGCCCAAGTGTCTGGGCCATCTTCCACTGCTTTCCCAGGCCATAGCAGAGCTGAATCGGAAGTGGAGCAGTCAGGACTCGAACCAGCACCCAAATGGGATGCTGGCACTGCAGGCGGCGGCTTTACCTGCTATGCCACAGTGCCAGCCCCGACACTTGCAGTCTTGTTTGGTCTTCAATGTGTGTTACAGGAGAAGAAGAAATAGACCTTAAAAGCTCAGACTACAAAAGGCAGAGATAGTATCCTATTATCCATGAAGCCTACACAAAAGTTGGATCAGGGTTCCTGAAATGAGCAAAACTTGGAGAGAGAAGCAGCTCAAGAATGCAGAGTTTAAAAATTAGCCAGCTAGTATGCTCTCACACCTGGCGTGGAGGAGCAAGAGCCAACGATGAAGCTTCACACCAGTGTTCACTCTGTACTAAGCACAGAGCCACAGAAACAGAAAGGGAGACGGGAGCTGCAGCGACGCCAAGTGGAGGATTCTGGAATGGGGATGGCATTCACTCCTAGGGGCAATATGCTAACTAAAGTCATTAGGGCCCAATCAGTATTTACGCCTCCTGATGGTCACACCTGTGTGTACAAAGTGACAACCAGTGGTGTGTCTCCTCATCTTGTCTCTTCATCCCTGGTACACAATAGCCCACCCATCACAATCCCTCTCCTCCAGCTGCCTGGAAGCTGCTGCTGGAACAGCGGCATCACACCGCTGAGGAAGAATCAGCTTTCTAAAGGGCCTGCCTTGTGTCCTGTAAGAGGTCAAAAAACAACAAAATGATGCTACTTGACTCTGAGGGTGCATCTAACTCTCCTGCAAGTTGGGAGTACACGTGGAGCCGTTAGGGCTGCAGAGTAGCTGACACTAGGTGCTACGGAAGCAGTCACTTCCGAGAGGATCTGTTCCCTTCTGGTGTGGGCCTGGGCCTGGGGTGTACTGAGGGTCTCTCTCCTGGTGCTGGAAGGCTGAGCGTCTCATGCCAACATTCACCTTGTTCTTGCTGGCGACCCGGGGAGGTCCTACCCCTCTCTGAGCTTTGACACGAGGTGGAAGAGGGCAGTCACAGTGCCTGCTTCACAGGGTTGCTGTAAGGACTGAATGAGAAAACCACTCGCTCAGCCTAGAGGAGAGCTGAGGACAGTCCAGTCCCTGCCAGCTCCGTATGCACAGAATATCTACTTAAGCTTTTATGTTTCCAAATTAAATGTTATCAGTAACACAATAACCTTGTAAGACTGTGAATTGATGCGATAGTTCCCTTTTATGTGTAATATAGCATTTTCCTCGAAGTATGTACATACATGGACATGGAGTAAAAAGGAACAAAATAGCAGGGAAGGTATGTTTTGTTAAAACACTATTATTTTAGGGACTGGCGCTGTGGTGTGGCAGGTAAAGCCGCTGCCTGTAGTGCCGGCATCCCATGTGGGCACCGTTTTGAGTCCTGGCTGCTCCACTTCAATCCAGCTCTCTGCTATGATCTGGGAAAGCAGTGGAGGATGGCCCAAGTGCTTGGACCCCTGCACCCATGTGGGAGAATGGGAAGAAGCTCCTGGCTCCTGGCTTCAGATCAGCTCAGCTTGGTCATTGTGGCCACCTGGGGAGTGAACCAGTGGATGGAAGACCTCTCTCTCTATCTGTCCCTGCCTCTCTGTAACTCTGCCTTTTGAATAAATAAATAAATTTTTAAAGAAAATTATGATTTTAGCAAAAGGAGATTTAAAAACTATAGTTGGATATCATGGAATATTACTTTTGGTTTCTTTCTTCTTTTAAGCCACCTATGATTGGATGTTTCCTCAATTATGAAAAATTACTTTAAAAATCATCCTGTTTTGTGAATAAAAGATACACAAAAAACACAACTTGTCTATGAGTTCTACAGGCTACACAATACTTCCTGAAGAAGGCATGAAGTGACTGAACACAGTTAGGGACATGAACCAAAAACTGAATGCATACCACAAAATCCTCATTTACTCAGAAGCAGGCAGGGTTGCTTCTCATCTTGTAAGCAAATAGGAACATTCTTGTATTTCACATGAAAACTTTTTGTTAGAACAGTCAAATTTGTTGTGATAAAAATGTAATACATGAATTGCAAAATTTCTTGTTCCATGGAAATTCAATAAAACATCAGCTATCTACACACCCTGTTGGGATCTGCTGTGCTGTAGTCCATTTTGGTACAAAGAATTGTGATTTTTTGATGTTACTTCAAATGCAAAAGCATTTCAACAACTTCAGTTGAATTCAGAGGGGCACTTTGTACATGTAAGGGATATAAAAATGGAATTATCTACATTATGTAGGTCAGACATTAACATATTAAATATGTTTTTGGTAATACCATGGCAAAAGTTGATTTGCTCAATCCTGTAATTGATTTGAACCAAACAGCTAAAGGGCCCCACAGAAAGATGTTCATGTCCCTCCCTACCTACAACACAGTCCCACCAGCCTCGTCTCCACCTGTGAAGACACAGCCCCTACCTCTGACTGTGAAGCCAGCCCTGGGGTGCTGTGCACCTCACTGGGCCTGTCTCAGACTCATCCTCTGCACTCACAGAACCAGAGCACCCCTGAGCACCAACCGGAACTTTGTATGCTGATCCTGGTATTAGCCCCTTTAACCCAAAGAAGTTCCGAGAACGAGAACCATTGACAATTTCTTTTCTCCATTCTGCTTTGCCTATGGAATTGTTGCAAAAACAACCAATTTGAGTATTTTGAGGGACTGGAAGTCACTTTATGCTTCAAGCAAGGAAAATTCCTTATAAGCTAGAAACAAAATCTAGGATATGTGGGTTTACCATTTTGTATTGTTACAATTCTAGTCAGGTCAAATAAATCAATTAAAACGAAGAACTACAGGGGCCAGTGCTGTGGCACAGTGGGTTAAAGCCCTGGCCTGAAGTGCTGGCATCCCATATGGACGCCGGTTCTAGTCCTGGCTGCTCCTCTTCAGATCCAGCTCTCTGCTATGGCCTGGGAAACAGTAGAAGATGGCTCAAGTCCTTGGGCCCCTGCACCCACATGGGAGACCCAGAGGAAGCTCCTGGTTCCTGACTTCGGGTCGGCTCAGTTCTGGCCATTGCGGCCATTTGGGGAGTGAACCAGAGGATGGAAGACCTCTCTCTGTAATTCTTTCAAATAAATAAAAATAATTTTTTTTAAAAATGAAGACCTACATAAAAATAGCCTCAAAGAAAAACTGGCTAGATATCCAGATTGCAAAATAAGTATATTTATTCCTGTTTTTAATACAAAAGAAATTTCTTTATCCTCCTTTGCCTTATGAAGTTGTTGAATTTCTGTAAAGATGTTTTATAAAAAGAAAGATCATACATTAAACGGCTTAAGTGAACTATGGGACGAATTGCTTTTTAAGAGTCACAAGATGAATCTTTGGCAAATTTAAAGTCCATCAAATTTATCCAGTTTAGAGATTCTTTCTCAAATATGAGTATGGGTCTTTCTAAAAGGATACTTATTTCTTTTCTTTTTCTTTTTTTATTTGACAGGCAGAGTTTAGACAGTGAAAGAGCATGACAGAGAGAAAGGTCTTCCTTCCATTGGTTCACTCCCCAAATAACCACTATAGCCGACGCGCTGCGCCATTCCGAAGCCAGGAGCCAGGCACTTCCTCCTGGTCTCCCATGTGGGCGCAGGGCCCAAGGACTTGGGCCATCCTCCACTGCCTTCCCGGGCCACAGCAGAGAGCTGGCCTGGAAGAGGAGCAGCCGGGACTAGAACCCAGTGCCCATATGGGATGCCGGCGCCACAGGCGGAGGATTAACCAAGTGAGCCATGGCGCCAGCCCCTTAAAAACATTTATTTGCATGATAACGCCTTAAGCAGAAAGTTGGACCATGTTCTTGTCACAAATACTCAGTGACCGCACAGGTCATTATACACAGGACTCACTACGTTCAGGGAGGGACCCCGGGCTTCCCTGAATGCTGAGAACCACAGCTGCCCCTCCCCCAGCAGAGGTGGCGGGGCTCTAAGCTGAGTGACTGACCTGGGGTTATGTCGAATATTGTAACACAATGCATGTTCCTCCAGTGGGTTCATGCTACGCAATTTCGTTTAAACCTTGTTGGGTTAGTTTGTGCAAAATGAGTATTTTCAAGTTGGTTTGATTTCTGCTCCTGTGAGGTCAAATTTGAAATTTTCCTCTCTGCTGCTTCCACTTTGAGAAATATAATTATTACTGTTGTTTACATGTTGTGGGTATAGAGGCAGTTGTAGGTACCACACTACGAAAAATAACACATATAATGTAATTTATGCCCTTCAATATAAATAACATGAAAAATGGTATTTCCAGTTATACATAAAATATTTATACTATGTGCATAATTCACTATGATTTTTTTTAGATAACTGATTCATTTAATTGAATCAAGTTATTTTTCAAGGTAACTGACAGTAAATCCTTAACAACATTTTTCTTCTCTTGAAATGTAAACCCATTAATTAAAGACCTGGTAATGAAATTGTTTCTTACTGCCTGCTATACCATATTCAACATAAAAGTTCACGGGCTCTGGGCCCTCATATTCCCAACGGATACTGACACAGGTCTCAGGAGCCACAGCAGTTAGATTGCTGATCCTGGAAATTACTGTCTGAACTAAACACACAACAGAAAAACAAAACAAACAATCCTCTTTCAGCGCCATCCATGCAGATATAAAGTAAGCCTAAATCCGCTGAAGTAGTGCAAATAAAACTAAGTTCAAATTCACTGCTGAAATTTAGGATTGGCTTACACTTCACTCTCTTTACTGAAAGGGTTTTCTTTGGCTAGATTACGGCATTGGGAAATAATTTGATATCAAAGTATCCTGTATGATATTAAAATGTCTGGGTTCTACTCCATAGGTTCTGAACCATGTGAACTGTTGCCCACTAGACACAGTTCCAGGAGACCATGGTCTTTGGTTACTGATGTAAGACAGGCAGGGGAATTGTGGAGGAACCCTGGGGACAGAAGTCCTTATGGGACATCAATTTCAAAATCAGGCTCCACACCACCTGGCTACTTTTGAGTTCTGATTGCCCGATACACTCTACCTGAGGTTAAGGAGGAAGAAATGAAGGAGCAAGACCTGTTTTACGTGACACACCCCAGAGAGCAAGAAAGCCTAACCTGTTGTATTTGCTACACAGCATTTTCTGAAAATTCATAATGTAATCTGAACAGCTTCTTAAAAATCCAAATTATGAATGCTGCTTGCTACTGAGTAATGACAGTACCTAAAGTCATTCACAAATAGTATTTGAGTAACTGAGTCTGATTCTATCAGCTCTATTTGGATAGCTTAAATTAAAACTCACCTATTTATATATAACTTGGGTAGTTAAAAAATAAAATCAATATACTACCCCAGAGAAAATGTACTAAGGTAGTAACTCAGAAAGTATCAGTGGGTTTATTCAGACTCTATAATTAAATTTTAAAATATGCTGCATAACTTAAAAGCTAAAGGATTCTGCTGAAATAAGTTTAATGAAAAAAATCTGTCTTAACATCAAAAAGAGAAGTGCATTAAAGAAGTTAAATCACAAGGCCGGCACCGTGATGCAGCATATTAAAGCTCTGGCCTGCAGCACTGGTTCAAGTCCTGGATGCCCCACTTCTGATCCAGCTCCCTGTTAATGCACCTGGGAAAGCAGTGGAAGATGGCCCAAATCCTTGGGCCTCTGCACCCATGTGGGAAACCACGTAAGAAGCTGTAAGAAGCTCTTGGCTCCTGGCTTTGGCCTGGCCCAGGCCTGGCTGTTGCAGCCATTTGGGGAACAAACCCTTGGATGGAAGACCTCTCTCTGTCTCTGTCTCTACCTCTCTATGTAACTCTGTCTTTGAAATAAGTAAATAAATACTAAAAACAGAAGTTAAACCATGCACTTGACCTCTGAAATTTAATTTAGCAACACATGCATATTTCACGCTTTTTTGAGCTAAGAATAAGGAAAGGACAGAAAGCAAAACCGATCATTGAATTATGCAGAGTTTTTTGGGGACCTAATTCATTTTAGTTTTCTTAGATTTGCTTCTTAAAGGAACAAATCATGACAGGAATATGATCAATCAACAGAGATAATAACATGGAGCTATGTGTAATTTAGTTTTGGACCATCTATAGAAAAAGCTAAGACAGAACCATAAAATACTCCTGACAGAGGAGAATTTAGCTTTGTTTTCTCACATACAGTGGTCTTTGTGGAGGCTCTTTTTCCTTTCTAGAATTTCTCCTACAACTACTTTGTTTTTGTTTGCAGGTTTGAGATAAAATCAGTGTTTCAAAGAGGTACCTGCTCACCCATGGGCAAAGCAGTAGCCACAATAGTCAAATTATGAAAACAATTCAAGGGTCCACTGGCAGATGATAGATAAATGATGGTAAATATATATAATGAAAAGCTTTTGATCATAAAAAGGAAGGAAGTTCGGATATAAGCTACAACATGGATGAACCTGGAGGATATTATGCTAACTGAGTCAAACCAGGCAGAGAAAGACAAATACTGTGTGATCTCACGTGCATGTAAAATCTCCACAAGTCACACAGAAAAGGCTCTGTATCAGAGAGTAGTATAGAGGCATCTAAGAGCTGGGGACGGGTTGGGGAAGTGGGGCGATGGTGGACACAGGGTACAAACTGACAGTTTGTACCCTTATCTTATGATGAATACGTTCCAAAAATCTAACTTACATCACTGTATTGTTAATGGTAGCTAATAAAAATGTCTTGTGTACTGGAAACTTTTATTTAGCTTATTCTTAAAGCCACTGAGAGACAATACTACCACTTTCGGAAGTTATGCTGTTTGGTCACTTGCCTCATAGAGACTTCTAACTCTCCCTCCTTTTAATCCCCACTTATTCACTTACTCACTGAGCAAAAAAACACCCATTGAGTCCCTAGGATAATATCATTAACTGAGTTATTTTGGCTTCTATTTTACCATTTAATCTCTTTGTAACCACACACTCAAAGCCTAGGTTTCCTTAACATCTTTTAAATGTTGTAAGAAAACAATAAAAATATAAACTTCAGTGCATTTCTTTTCCCTTCTTCAAGTAGAAGTGAAGTAAAATCACTTTCGGAAAAAAAATGACAATTTGTAATGAAGTCACATTAGATGTTGATGCTTCCATAGCTAAGGATAACATGTTTTTTTCTCAATGAGCTACATCTCATTTATCCCCTGCTTTGCTGCTTTAAATTAAAATATAAAAGATATACTTAAAAATTAAAATTTGTAAGAATTGTAGAGAACTAAATCTCACACAGAGAAGGGAAACAGAGAGGCACACCAAATTCATCCTTAGATTGAAAATAATATTTTTAAAGGAAGAATCACTCAGATTCACAAATTCTACTTAAGGAGTTAATAGTCTTCATGGCAACATGATCTCATTTTTATGTTAGTAATGCTTAATTACTACTGCACTAGTAAAAAAATATTGAAAATAGGTCAGATTTAGCTGTTTTTAAAACATTATTCCTTGTCTTATCTGAGGTCCAGCTGATTCTAATACCAGAGCTTAATGAGCTTCCAGACATCCCATATTAGCCTGTCTCTGCAATGACACAGCTGCTTCCACGTCTGCAGGTTCCAAGTTCAAAGATACAACCTGCAGGGGATAGGAAATACTCCACAAGAAAACCATGTCTGCATAGATCACATGCAGACTATTTTTCTGGTCATGAGTGCCCCCAAACAATGATAACTCTACATAAATTCACACTGTGTTAGCTACTGCAGTCATTTAGGGGCGATTTGAAGGCTCCAGGTGGATGTGCACAGGTTATACTCAAGCACAAGGTCATTTCACAGAAGTGACTTGAGCATCAAAGGGGTTTGGCATCCGAGGGGCATTCTGGAACCAATCTTCAACAGCTACTGAGGTAATCCTGTCATGCACAACAGTTTTAGATTCGTCAAGTAGTCAACCCAAAACTCTACTGATAAAGACGTCTTTGAGCTTTCACTGATCAAAAGCAGGGAATGATGTTTCTTCCAGAGCTCCACAGAAGGTCACACGTCCTCACAGGCAGCCCGGGGATGCACAATTTCTCTGCCACCAACTCTTGGCACAGCCACAGGGATGTGGCCACCATGGAGGAGAGAGGCCTGGCTTCTACCTAAAAGCTTTGATGAGCAGACATCAGGAAAGCATTGTACAACAACCTATGAGTTTACTTGCTACCTAATTGTTCTGGTAAAGAAGCATACATAGAAATATGTTCACATCTTTCCACAATGCTTCGGGAGTTTTGAATTTTCAAGTGTCTGTTCTTTCAAGTCTAATACATGAATGTAACATTATCAAGTTTGCTGGAAATGGCTACACTTCTTACCCAGTCACTCCAAAAATCTATCTAATGTAGATTTTACAATTTACCAAGGCTCTGAAGGTAAGTGAACTGCTAAGAAAACAGAAGAAATGCATCAAGCCCAAGCTCACAAGAACTAAATAAATTCAGGCACAGCACATATAGCTCCTGGTCTTCTGTTTCTTCATTCCTGTTTGCACTTATGTGGCCTGCAAAGCCCAAGAAAACCCATGACTCAGAGCACTCTCAGAAAAACAACAGCCAGTGGCCAGGACACTGCAGCTTTGTCAAAGCCAACTGGTCAACCAATAGCCAAGGGTCAGAGACCTAAAGCACTCCGGCATTTGCACAGGTGGATGATAGGTTACAGCATCTCAAGCACCATCTCCCCTAAAAAGCCTTTCTGACCTCAGGAGCTGTCTGAGGCAAAGGAGAACAGAAGTGACCCCTTGCGGATGGCTGGCTATGTCCCAGTAGGAACCCTGAACAGCCTGTTGAAGACAAGATGGAAAAAACAACAAGCAGAGTGTGTGGGAAGTCTCCCTGCTCTGTAGCGGGAGTCCCAGCAGGGACACTTTGCGTCCCAGCCCAGCTGGAGGGGTGCTAACCCAGAGTTCCAAGTGGATAGTGGCATGTGATGGCAGCAGTGTGTCTGAGAGGAGTGCAGCTCTATCAGATGAGAACAGGAAGCTGGGCCGACCCGGATCCTCACAGGATCTTTTCAACACAGGACTGGTACTTCTGAATTCCTGCTACGTGGCATGGCCATGTGGAGGATCTGGGACAAATCCACAGTGGTGATCCTGTCTGATCCAGCCAAAATCGTATCATTAAAAGCTAAGGTTGGGATCTGCACCAGGGATAAATCTTGATAAAAAAAATTTGGGGAGAATTGAGTACGTGGCTTTCTAATTGTAAATAAGATTAGACATTAATTGTAAAGCCAAGATCTTCTCCTTAGTTTGGTGGTTCCAAGCACATTTTATTTTGTCTTTTTTACCCATGCTGCACTTCCCCACGTTGAACATTGCAAATTTCACACATGTAGAAAGTCATGCAGATGAGTTATTTTACCTTTGCCTGCACCTACATCAGGTAGAAGAATACCAGCTTTAATGAGGGAAACAGAAACAGGACACTATATAGTTAGATGTAATACACTTGTGAGCATGTATAGCGATACAAAACACTTATCAAAATACTATGGCATGCAAGAGGAATGAAGGTACCATCCACATTAGGTACCAGGGACAAAGGTTTGTCAGCGTCCCCAAACTTACAAAGGACTCAAATCCACATACTATTTAGGATGCATTATGCATGCTTGCCTAGTATCTAAGCTGGTATAGGATATTTCAAAACCACGTATGGTGAGAAATGTCAGTTTCTTATGCTATGGTAGATAAGTAAATACCTCTTAAGCCATTCTACTGTTTAGCAACATGCAAAACCAGATAATCTTGTACAATATTTTTGATCATTTTTGCTGAATCTGTAACTGTCAAAATGCTTTTCCAAATGTATGAAAAGGCATGTTAATGCCTTTTTTAAAGACATTAATCAGGTTATTTTTCTGTCTCTGTACCAGATGGCATGCCAAAATACAAAGTCCCTTGCTCAAACATAAAATAAATATACTGGCCGGCGCCGCGGCTCAATAGGCTAATCCTCTGCCTTGCGGCGCCGGCACACTGGGTTCTAGTCCCGGCCAGGGCGCCGGATTCTGTCCCGGTTGCCCCTCTTCCAGGCCAGCTCTCTGCTATGGCCCGGGAGTGCAGTGGAGGATGGCCCAAGTACTTGGGCCTTGCACCCCATGGGAGACCAGGAGAAGCACCTGGCTCCTGGCTTCAGATCAGCTCGATGCGCCGGCCACAGCGCACCGGCCTCAGCGGCCATTGGAGGGTGAACCAACAGCAAAAGGAAGACCTTTCTCTCTGTCTCTCTCTCTCTCTCACTGTCTACTCTGCCTGTCAAAAAAGAAAAAAAAAAAAAAAAGAAATACACTACTTAGGGACAGTCCTGATTTCTTGGCTAGGAAACCTAAGTCAATGTGAGGACTAATGGTTTTTCTCCAGTGAGTCATAACCAGAACTAGAATTACATATACTATGTGTATATGGGGATGCATATCTGTGTATGCATCTATATGTATTATATGACTACGTACTAACACATACATGTATGCATAAAGTTGCAGATAGGGAAAAACAACACCATAACTTTGAATTCCAGTGTGGCAAATATTGTAATTTCTCACTCCCATCCCAATATTTCACATGGATTTGAAAAAAAAAATACCATTAGTTATTCCAATATGAAATAAATAACTATTTGGACTTCACTACATATGAGAAGGAGAAATTACAAACTGGTGCTTGTGTTAACTGGGTAAGAAGGATATTCCATGGCAGGAAGGAAAGCATAAACTAAAAGTGTTTTAACCCCACAAGACTTATCATCCCATGGATTTTGTACATACCCATCTTACCTTCATCCACAGTGGTTACTGCTTCCTCTGTAATCTGACTTCCTGATCCTGCTGATGTTTGTGCATATAAATAGAATTTATACCGAGTGCTGTAATTTAAATTTTTCAAAGTCCAGCGTGTCTTGTTGGCAGGAATTTTTAAGTCGACCAGAGGTCCTAATTCATGTGTGCTGTTAACTGTCGATCAGAAAATAACAGGCAAGTGCATTCTCCATTAATCGTGATAGGAATACTATTGTAAATAAATATGTCAACCAGAAATGTCACATCTGCCTTACACTGGCTTTTCTAATCCTCCTCACTCCTGGCCTGATATAACCAAGTGATAACCTTTGACAGATCCGATAGTGTAGTATAATATACTATAACACAATATGGGGCTATGCTCCCACTGGCTTAAAAGCCAGAGCAATTGTTTGGTTGAATGACACCAGCATTTTTTATTTTGTGGTTTTGGAGGTGGAGCCACAAACTATTAAATAATCCCAAATCTTTTCTTCAGAGGCCTTTTGCCAACGAAATCTCTTCTTGCCATCTTCTAATTACAGATAATGGCTGCCTGGACTGAAGACAGTGCCCACCTGGACTCTATCCTCAATGGTCTGCTTTGTAGGGGTCTTTTTTAAAAGGCTGTGGAAAACGCACTGGATTCAAAAAAAAATTTTTTTGCACCAAATAACCTTATCTTTTAGGTCTATTTGTCTACATTTTTTTCCATTACCCTCAAAATTCTACAGATTACTTAATTTTCAATAGTCTACACATCATTTTTCTTTAAAAACTAAGATTTGAGTTGTATCAGCTTTGTGGTGTAGTGGGTGGAGCCACCAACTGCAACACCAGCATCCCGTATGGTAACTGGGTATCATGTCCTGGCTGTTCCACTTCTGATCCAGCTCCCTGCTAATGTGCCTGGGCAATCAGCAGAAGATGGTCCAAGTGCATGGGCCCCTGTACCCACGTGGGAGGCCCAGATGAAGCTCCTGGCTATTGGCTTCAGCCTGGTCTAGCACTGGCCATTGCAGCCATCCGGGGAGTGAGTCAGCAGATGGAGGATCTCTCTCTCTCTCTCTAACTCTGACTTTCAAATTAATGAATAAATCTTAAGAAAAAAACATGTTTTGAAGTTTGCTGAAATTATACTTGAAGGTTTATATATCTATTCTAGATACAAAAAAAGTGTTTTTTAAAAACATAACAGTTCTTAAAAAATATTTCCCCTCCTCTCCTCCCAACAACTTACTTGGCTGGAATTTTAAGGTGTATTCAGTCAAAATGCCGTTGGGGTGGCTTGGTGGGTCCCATTCCAGAGTGAGAGAGTCCAGCGTAGGATTGATAATCTTCAAAGATGAGGGAGCACTGGGGACTTTGAATGAGAACACAGTCAATACAAAGGCTTATGAATATTTCAGAATGCAATAAAACAGTACATGACCCCACGCTCACACAACCGGTCAATTGTGTTTTCAGTAACTCATTCCTGACTCATCTGAAATACATTAGTCCTCGTTTAGTTATTTTCATCTCCCTTTTTGCTTATCAATTCCATTAGGTTCAATGCAACCATCCTCTCAATACACACATGCCTTTACACGGGCTCAAATCCAGTACTTTTTAGCGGTGAGAGTACTTCCATGATTCACAAGTGGTGCTGCATTAAATGCAAACTGGTTACTAAGTGAAATCATTCTATCCAGAGCACTGTGTGGGAGCAGCTGTGTTTTGGGCCATCGAGGCCTGCTTGTGCCAACCAGGTGCCTGCACACAGAACGCTCTGCCCGAGGGGCTCTGGGCTGTGGCCATCCCTGCCCCGGTGCAGGGCCGTCCTCCTCCTGCGAGCTGACAGGTGTACAGGAGCTGAGTGTGATGGGCACAGTGCTGGCCCTCGGGAAGGAAGGCCGAGGGGTGTCAGGTTCTACTTGGCCTTTTATCCACTTCCTCACGATGATGACCCGTGATAGCGCTCCCTCCCAGGTTCTCTAGAAAACCAGTAATGGCATTGCTCTTCCTTCCATCACTCTGCCCAACGAGGGCAGCCAAAAATTCTCTCTAGAACCACCCCCCCCCCCATTTTGCATGCAATTTTAGGAAACTCACAGGGCTCCTTATACCTGTTCAGTGCCACTTCCTCTCTTACGGGGCCACAGTCCCCAGTGTAAGAGCCTCTGGGCTGTAGGTTAACATCCACAGCATCCAAGATCAGCCACGATACGGGTCCTCCCTGGCTGATCTTCCTCTCTTTTCTGTTTCCTACCACCCAACCTCAGTGTCCTGAAGGAACCCCTTAAGTCTTCAGACATGCTGTCCCCTCTCTTCCTTGTACTTGAACCCTTTTTATCAGATCATCTCTTCTGGGCCATCTTCCCCTGTACCTTCCAAAGGACCAGAGGCAGGGAAGCCTGGAGTGGAAGGAGCCCTGAGCCTCTGAGCAGACTGAGACTGAGGATAAGCACCTGCCGTGGAAGGGGAGTTGGGCCACAGGGCTGGAGGCTGCTGGGCAGCTGCCAACATCAGGAGCTCTGAATCCTAAGCCAGGACAGAATGTGTCTGTGAATTCCTTTATCAAAAAGATCTAAGGGGCCCGCAGAAGCTGTCTGGTCTATTTTCATGGCTGTCTGGATGCAGATTTAAAAATAGAGCTCCAGGGTCTTTCCCACTCACTCCCCTCCTTCTTACCCTTTGGTTCCTTCTCCCCTGTAACCCAGAGTCCAGCACACCTGTGCCCTAACTCCCGTCTGCCTCTTCCCGTCAGCGTGTGTTGGGCCCTCTCTGCTCCCCACTCACAGCCACCCATTCCTGCAATAATGATTCCCCCTTCTCTTTCCAACCCACATGGCCAAGACGTCCAACCTTCTAACTCAGCGCAAGTTGACAACTTTCCACATTTACATAACTTCCAGATTATGAACGTGTGCTGAGAAAGAAGCTCTAGAAACATCCCCAACAGATAGGAACAGCTTCCTCTCTAGGTGGTCCCCTTAGCTCAACCCGTTGAGGTCATACGCTTCCCATGTGAGACGGCTGGGGTGCAGAGAAGTTCTAGAACTTGCCCCAGGTCAGTGAACGACCCAAGTGAACACCAAATGGCCAAGGTTTTGGAAAGCATAAATGTGGAGAAAGTGTGTAAGTCGAGGGAGAGGGTGTTTTAGGGCAGCATGAGTGCGGTTCTGTCAGCTTTGTGGGTGCTTGGGAAAATAGCCCTGAGCTTCTAGAATATACTATATGGGAAGCCTCCCGGGCCACACCCTACATTCTGAGATCTCAGAGACCTGGCCATCCCATACCTCCTTCTGGGGTGTGGAAGCCTCTGTCCGGGCTGGCCGGGCCCTCGCCTTTGCCGTTGACCACGCGGACGTTCAGGGAGTAGTGGCTGAAGGGCTCGAGCCCCGGTACCATGCCGTGCGTCTTGCTGCCTTGGAAGGTGAGGATCTTCTTCTCAATGTGACGTCTGTTTCTTTTGGATAAGCTTTGTGCCTTCCAGTAGTAAATCTGCAACAGCAAGAATGCAAGTCAGAAAAGCACGACGCAGCAAACAAGATTCCTCACGCTCACAAATTGAAGACACTTGTCTTTCTTGAAAATTCCTTGGTGCATTTTCGAAGAAAGTTACTAGCAAAACCAATGGATACTGATTGTGAGCCCAGAGGAATGGAAGTCCAGAGACAATGAGGGAAGTTAAATTAAGATGACATGACAAAGCAGGGCTATCCTGTTTTCTCAGAGTAGAAGAGAAATAAATGAAATAACACAAGACCCAGTAGGTCCTCTCCAGAACACCAAGCAAATGGATAGCAATAGAAGGATTTAAGTCTTTCACTTGCATAAAATGTTCCTAAAATAAAAATTACATGGGGCCATGGCATAGTAGGTTAAGCCTCCACCTGTGGTGCTGGCATCCCATATGGGCACAGGTTCGAGTCCCAGCTGCTCCTCTTCCAATCCAGCCCTCTGCTATGGTCTGGGAAACCAGTAGAAGATGGCCCAATTACTCAGGCCCCTGCACCCACATGGGAGACCCAGAAGAAGCTCCTGGTTCTGGCTTTGGACTGGCCCAGCTCTGGCTGTTGCAGCCATTTGGGGAAGTGAACCTGCGAATGAAAGACCTCTCTCTCTTTCTCTGCCTCTCTCTGTCTGTAACTCTGCCTCTCAAATAAATAAAATCTCTTTTTTAAAAAATAAAAATTACTGTCTCATATTTATATACTTTTCCTGAGTTAATACAAGTTCATGTATGATATATGATTTACTTTAATCCTAAAAGCCACAGTGAGGCTTTTATTATTATTATTCCTATGGTACATGAGATTCTGAGCTATCGAGGGACTTTCCCAAAGCCACAGGGGACTCTCTACTTTGAGTCTAGGCATTCTCCATGAAGCCAAACTGTTCTGTGTAATTAAAAACTTTTCCTTGGCATTAAGTTGTAAGCAAAATTTTTAGAGATAGATAAGCATCTACTGACTTTGATAGCAAATCCATAATTTGTGATTACTTGTTTCCTTAAATTATGTTTATTTATTAAGTTTCCTTTAATTCTTCTTAGGGATTTAGAGGCATTTCCAAGAGAAGTCAACATATAATCAGAATCTGGTAGTGCGGGGGTGGGGGTGGGGAGGGGAACCAAACATGATGCAGTACAAAAAGTGAACGCTAGGTGTCAGGATTAACAAATCAAGGAGCGTGTGTGTGTGTACGCACGCGCATGCATGCACACACATAGACTTCAAGCACAAAAATAATTCTTTGGGTGTATGTCAGTTAATCAAAATTTCTAGGAATCCATTTTTCTGTGCTTCCCAAAAGGAAGACAATTGATGTTTACAAGAATTACTCAGTTGGAACTATATGGTCTTCAATTATAATCTAAATTATTTTAAAATGCCCAAATTATTACCAGGCCATTTTTGTGTGTTTAACACATGTGGTATATATTGCTTTAAAGCAAGGTGCATTTCATTATATTCAAGTTCTTTAAAACTTAGTTTTCCTTTGCTGGTGTTGTGGTGTAGCAGGTTAAGTCACCACCTGCAGCGGCAACCCATTTAGGCACCAGCTCAAGTCCAGCTGCTCCATTTCCAATCCAGCTCCCTACTAATGCACCTGGGAAAGCAGCAGAAGATGGCCTGAGTGCTTGGGCCCCTGCACCCACGTGGGAAAAGCTCCTAGCTCCTGGTTTCAGCCTGGCTTAGCTCTGGTCGTTGTGGCCATTTGGGGCATGAAACAGGATGGAATCTCTCTCTCTCTCTCTCTCTCTTTCAAATAAGTAAAATAAATCTTTCCAAAAATTATTTCCCCCGGTTTTGTACATGTTAATCTTTTAGCTGGCAGAATCTTAGAACACTGGAGAAAACCTCTGCTTGTCACTTTGGAAGCAGTGAGACTGGAAGTCAGCTCTGGATGGGGTCCTTCCAATGTGGCCCTGCCTGATGCGATAACCAGCTGTTGAGTCCACGAGTTCCTGAGCAGAGGAACCCCACAGCTCCAACCTTGTGACGTGTGTGCGACAAGCGGCCTTTGCTGACGTCCCGGTACTAAGGGAGGACAGGGAAGAGCCCTCTTCACTTGCCCGATAGCCTTGCAGGTGTCCTCGGATACTTTTCAGAGGTACAGGGTCCCAGTGCACCTCGGCTAAGGTGCTGTTCACCACGTTCACACGCACGTTCCCGGGAGCCACCATGGGGACTAGGGAGACGACAGGGAAGGAGGAAGGAGAGCACAGGTTTCAGTGTTATTTCGAATTTTGGGCAAAAATGTCACTATCTTGAATACCTTTGGCTTTGAAGCCTGCCCTAGTCCTAATCAACCGATTTTTGAAGAATTGAAAGGAGACTGTTTTGGGTGTCTGTTCATTTGACTTTATGAGAAAAACTGTTTAGGAAAAAGAGTCACGGGGCAGTTGTAGAACAGCAGGTTAAGCCACCACCTGTGACACCAGCATCCCATCTGAGTGCTGGTTTGAGTCCCAGCTGCTCCACTTTCAATCCCACTCCCTGCTGATATGCCTGGGAAAGCAGTGGAAGATGGCCCAAGTGCTTGAGCCTCTGCACCCAGATGGGAGACCCAGATGAAGCTCCTGGATTTGGCCTGGCCCAGCTCTGGCCATTGTGGTCATTTGGGGATTGAGTCAGGGGATGAAAGAGCTCTCTCTCTCTGTAACTCTGCCTTTAAAACAAATAAATAAATAAACCGTAATAAAGGAATAACTTTTAACATACTACCTCTCTTCCATAGCAGGAGGTTAAACTCAGAGAAATTAAGCAAAATAATTGCAACCCCACCCCCGTAACTTCAGCACTTTTGGATGTAACCTTCACTTGCACTTGAACTTGTCTATTTTGCCAGGGAAAAGTACAAAGGAAACAGCAACGCTTACTTACGGTCTTCCCCAGAGTGTCCCAGGACGACGGCTGGCTCAGGAGCAAACCCCACGTCATTCAGGGCCTGCACCTTGACCAGGTAAGGAACGAAGGTCGGCGTGCCGGAGACAATATACTTGGACACATTGGCCACCACCACAGACGTCCACTCATCATCACCATCCTTTTGTCGCCAGCTAACTTTGTACTGCAGGCCTGGCCCATTGGATTCAAAACCATTCAAGGGCTACAAGGAAAGCCAAATACTCAGAGTTTATAAAACTGAGCGACCACACGGGAACAGCAGACTCAGTTCCCATACCTAAAGAAACAGGTGCGGCAGCACTAGGACACTGGCTAAAAACTATTTCCTGCAGGGCCCTCTGAGAGTTCTTCTCTTCTGTTTGCAATGAGACTCAAAGATTGTTTGGGATCAACATTTCAAAGGTTGTAAATTACTATCTTGAAGCAGCAAATATGACATACACCTTTCAAAGTGGCGCTCCACAGCCAAGAGTGGGTGACTCCTAAAACCTTTCAATTATAAAGATTGCTCTAGATATTCCTTTCTGGGGGATAGCGCTCCATGGGCCAATTTACTGGGAGACTAAAACTTATAAAGTGTTTCCCTCACTGTTAAAAATAAGTTGGCCTGTTGTTTTATTCTGTTTCTACATGCCCTATGTTCATGAGTACATACACATAGGTGTATCTATAAATAGTAGGCATGGTTCCAGCTAAAACAGGTTTAGGGATAGGTATTTGGTGAACCAATGAAAACACTGTTAGGGATGCCCGCATCCCATATCAGAGTGTCTTGGTGGGGTCAGTGCTGTGCCATAGAGGGTAAAGCGGCCACCTGCAGTGCTGGCATCCCACTTGGGAGCCAGTTCGAGTCCCAGCTGCTCTACTTCCAATTCAGCTCCCTGCTAATGCACCTGGGAAAGCAGCAGAGGATGGCTCAAGCCCTTAGGCTCCTGCACCCATGTGGGAGACCCAGTAAAAGCTCCTGGCTCCCAGCTTTGGACTGGCCCAACTCCAGCCATTGTAACATTTGGGGAGTGAACCAGTGGACGGAAGATAACTCTATCTCTCTCTGTAACTCTGCCTTTCAAAGAAATAAATAAATCTTTCAAAAAAATTAAGAGCGCAAGTCCTGGCTCTGCTTCTGATTACAGTTTCCTGCTAAGGCACACTCTAGGAGACAGCAGGTGATGGCTCTAGTATTTGGGCCCCTGCCACCCACACAGGAGCTCTAGACTGACTTCCTAGCTCCTGGCTTCAGTCTGGCCCAGCTGTGGATGTTGCAGGCATTTGGGGAGTGAACCAGCAGATGGGAGATCCCTGTCTGTCTCCCTGCCTTTCAAATAACATAACAAATAAATAAATATAAATTTTACAAAGACTTACTTTCTACGTTGAAAAGTAGAAAATGGAAGACATTACTTTGTTATAAATAAAATTACACAAGTAAATATATGTTCACTTCCCAATTCCTGAAAATACAGATAAGCCAAAAAAAAATATTGACTAACAGAAATAGCCTGATGCATATCTTCTGGGAGTTTTACATGTAACACTAGCTAGTTTTTTTGTGCTAAGCTAGGTGCTTTATATGTATATCAATTCCTTCAATCTTATGAGGTCAGTTCTATTATTTTCCCATCATAGAGTTCCCTAACAGTCACCAACCACTGATTGATGGTCCTACAGTTAAGTGGCAGAGCTGGGATTTGCACCCATTCATTTTGGCACCAGAGGTCAAGCTTTTAACATTGCCTCTTCAATAAGGATACATAGTTTCACCCAGAAATGGGCGACAGGGGATTTTAATGTAGATATCAGTTTCCCATTTTTTCTCTCCATGCTAAGAAGTCCCAAGGAAAGATGAAGGCTTCATTGCTCACCTTCCAAGTAATCACCAAGTTATCAGGTTCGGATCCTAGCCCTTCCACAGCCGTGGGGTTTTTATCTGGTTCTAGAAGTTAAGCAGACACATATGTGTCAGCTTAGGACCTCTGAAAAGTGCTGTCAAGGCTTTCTATGTATTTCACATCTCTCAGTCTCGCTTTACCTGCAGCTTTGGTCAGATACTGTTCCGAAGCCTCGCTGGGCAAGCTCCTGCCGATGTTGTTCACGGCCATCACGCGGAAGGAGTAGCTCACGTAGGGAGACAGCTTCAGCTCAGCCGTGGTCTGCGTTCCGGACACTTCCGCTTGGTGGTGCCACAGCCCTGCCTCATGCATTGCGTCTTCATATTCGACGATGAATTCTGGCCACATCACAGAGACACAGCAAAGCCAAGATGGTAAATTCAGTCATCCTAGGAGTAGGCTGGTAGCAACAACTAACAGGGCAATCGAACAAGTGTAGGCAGACACGAGTCATTTTACTTTCAAGAAAAATTCCCCTAGAAATATAGGTGTTGCTGCAATGGTCCAAGGCCAAGTCTTTGGCATTCTCCTTTCTTTTTTTTTTTATTATCATTTTTTTACAGGCAGAGTGGACAGTGAGAGAGAGAGAGAGACAGAGAGAAAGGTCTTCCTTTGCCGTTGGTTCACCCTCCAATGGCCGCTGCGGCCTGCGGCCAGCCCACTGCGCTGATCTGAAGCCAGGAGCCAGGTACTTCTCCTGGTCTCCCATGGGGTGCAGGGCCCAAGCACTTGGGCCATCCTCCACTGCACTCCCGGGCCACAGCAGAGAGCTGGCCTGGAAGAGGGGCAACCGGGACAGGATCCGGCCCCCCCCCCCACCCCCGACCGGGACTAGAACCTGGTGTGCCGGCGCCGCAGGCGGAGGATTAGCCTAGTGAGCTGCGGTGCCGGCCGGCATTCTCCTTTCAAACTCTATTCATTTGCTGGTCATTTCCAGTCTCATCAATTTCATATTTCTATAGCAGACTTCTCCCCTGAATTGCAGACTTTGAGAGCCAATTTCCTACTCAATAATTCAACGTGGTTGTGTATTACAGCATCTCAAACTGAATATTATCAAAACGTACTCCAACTTTCTTTCCCAACAGGTAGAGACGACTCAGGTTAAGAGAATGGAGTCCTTCTTGGTTCTTCCCTTCCTTCAGCACTCTCAGTTAGTCCCGCTGTCCACACCATGAAAACAGATCCTAAATCTGACCGTTTCTCAGCTTCTCCAGCCATCTCATCCTATTCCAACCTACTCTTGTTGAATTAGCAGACATGCTTGCAAACTAATGCCCAAACTTTCTCAAGGTTTACTTGGTGTCTCAGTAAATTTCTTTTAATGATTTCCATAGGCCAAAAGAAATATCTAATGTTTTCATGTATTAAGATTTAGATCCATCCAACTAAAAATATTTTTATTTTAAAACAATTTAAAACCTACTGGGTATGGCACAACCTGCCCTGCAAGCAGAATGGATGCTACTTTCCTCATTTCGTATTCCACAATGACTTTCACGTCGTACCTGCTGTTTATCACTGCAAATGCTCTGCAGAGATATGACATCAACACAATTTGAAATAGCAATAGGATGCTGAAAAGGAAAATTGCTCCAAGCTAATTTCATCTGGTATTTGACGGATGTCACTGTGTTTTTAATTTTTTAAAAAGATTTACCTAGTGATCTATTTGAAAAGAAAATAACAGAGGAAGTGGGAGAAATAGAGACAGAGAGATCTTCTACCCTCCAGTTCACTCTGCAAATGGCTGCAACAGCCAGGGTTGAGCCAAGCCAAAGCTAGGAACCAGAACTCCACCTGGTCTCCCATGTGGGCAGCAGGGATCAAGTACTTGGGCCATCTTCTGCTGCCTTCCCAGATGCATTAGCAAGGAGCTGCATTGGAAATGCAGCATGTGGGACCTGAACTGGCACTCCGATATGGGATGCTGGTGCTGCCAGCAGCAGCTTGAACCAGTGCACCACAATGCCAACCCATCACTGTATTTTTTAAGTATTAAAGCTTTTAAATTAGGCCTTAAAATATCCCAAGGAACATTGTGAATTTTCTGGGTAGTGAGGGGGCACTTCAGTGTGTAGGTTGCGAATCTCAGTTTTACCTGGGCTTTCTACTCCCCATCTCGTGAGTCCGCAGACCATTTGCAATGGGACAGCCAGTTACTCACTCTTCACTCCTCTTCTCACATCCCTTCATGGGCTTCCCAGCCCCAGAGAAGCATATAGGACCCAGCACAAGCCACACTGCACTCCCACCGCCTCGCTCTTCGCTGCTGTGGCTTTCTCTCCCACGTCACTTCCTTTTGTTCAACACATTGCTGTCACACCAGCCTCCCAGCAGATGTGCCCCTGTCTCATGGTCTGTGCTCCTCCTGGAAAGTTCTTCCTCCAGATAACTGCAAAGTGCACTCGCTGACCTCCCTCTGAGGCCCTGATGGACATACTCAAACGCTGCCTTCTTCCTGTGAACTTTCCTGGTCACCTTACTCATGGTTATACCCCAGACGTCCTTCCTCTATCTCCCAGTTTGTTGTTGGCATGGCCTAAACACACACACACACACACACACACACACAGAGCTATAGCTATGTGTACAGATAAACAGACTCATACACATGTTTGCAGCCCCTAGGAAGTAGATGCTAAGTCAGAATTAGAAATGCAGGAGACTGACTTGGGGACAAGTCCAAGGACGATAAAGGGGAGAGGTGGCAGGGAACTGCAGGTCTGAAGACTGAGCTAGGAGAGAAGAGGGGAGGAAGAGCCTCCGTGTGTAGTGCAGCTCCACACAACTCAGCCAGGTCAACAAGGAGTCCAAGGGGACAGTGTGCCCAGCAGAGGAGTTCCGCGTGAGGCACGGCTGAGCTCTAGGACGCTGAGTGCTCAGTCCCTGGAGCAGTCCAGGAAGCGGGTGGCCCATGTGAACTCTGCTAATCCTCAGGGAGATGCAACAGATGGGGGCTGGCAGTACCACTCCTTACTGCATGTTCTCTCTTGAAGGTAGACTGAGCAGCATGGGTGTATGAGCATGTGCACGCATATACAGTACATACAATATATGACATTATATACAACAGTATCTGTTAGGAATTTTGTCTTATTTGTGTCCACATCTAAAGCACCAGCTCTGTGAAGGCACAGATTTTCAACTGCTTGGTTTTAGAACAATGTCTAGCACTTCATTAGCACTTCAATAAATATCTATCTGTTGAATGAATGAGTTAATAGTGGTAGACTGAAAATGTTTTGAAATCTCATAGCATCATTTTAACACACACATACAGAGTCCCCAGCTGACTAATACAGCAGACGAGCTGGGAGGCTCAGCCTGCTTGGACCAATGATGCTGAAAACTCAAGTCAGAGAGTCGTACCACTAAGTACAGATAGAGAAGAGGCAACTGTGCAATTTCATTGATAATGTTCTGCTTGGCCAGGAGGTACAATAAATCAACACATGGATCACTTCAGAACAGGCTTATGCAATCATCAGACAGGAATACTGTCTAACGGTGATAACGTATTTTAGGCTTGTGACTGGTATCCACTCTTGTAGAAGTATCTCTTCAGTTTTACAGGTAAACTTCTATGCTTGCCTGTATTCTAATTTATTAAGGCTATTCCAGTAGCCTTAGGGCATGGTCTTTCATCTGACTATTCCCCACGCCTGTGTCAGCAAGGCAAAGAGCTGGCATTATTGAACGTGCAACTTTATAGCAAGGGCAATGGGAAGAAAGAGACGTGGGTGAGGAGTTAACAGGCCTGATGACTGCAACCAGTTTGTTCTGTTACTATCTGTGCTTAAAAAGTATTTTCCCAAGCCTCAGTTTCATAATATGTAGACAAGCCTTTTTTATTAAAGAGGGAGGGAGGGAGAGAAAGGAAAAGAGGGAGGGAGGGAGGAAGGGAGGGAGGGAGAGAGAGAGAGAATTTTCATTCACTGGTCTATTCTCCAAACACCCACAACATCAAGACTGAGCCAGGCCAAAGCCAAGACCCAGGAACTCATTCTAGGTCTCCAATGGTGGCAAGAAGCCAAGCACTTGAGCCATCACTGCTGCCTCCCAGGGTTCGCATTAGCAGGAAGCTGGATCAGGAGCTGAGCCAAGACTAAAACCCAGGCACTCTGATGTGCTACGCCAGGTGGGCATCCCAAACAGAGGCTTAACTGCTAGACCAAATACTCAACCCTAGACTGTGCCCTTGAGCACCTGATCCACCAATCATATTAAGAAAGATCCACCTTTCTACTGCGGTAGATCCTTAAGATGATTTTCAAGTGTCTTAAACAGAAGTGATGGTGTATTTACTTAATCAATACTATTAGCAATTAGTTAATATCCTCTACTAGACACTATAAGCAGGAAAATCTCCATCTCTGAAGAGATCTAGCCTCAAAAACCAACTATTTGTATGCTATCAGGAACACAGCAGAGAAGACCAGAAAATATTTTAATGAGAAATGTTAGTCACTTATTATAAACTGCTTCAAAAATGGCCGTGACGTTGACCCCGACAAAGCAAGTAACAGCACCTACTTGTAATAGGGCTATTGTTGTCATCACCCGGGGTCCAAGACAGCTGAACACTCTTGTCCTGTTGATTTGTCAATTCTAAGTCAAAGGGAGGATTTGGGACATCTGTGGATGGAACACACACCTCCTGGTTAGGCATCCGTACTGAAGAGGCTCCCTCTGTGACACGGCTCACAGGGGATACCTACAAGACACAGCACACTCAACAGTCAACGAGCATGCAACTGGAACGAAATGGAGACAACGGAGGCAGCACACCCGAGACAACCCGCCCATGAGTTCAGCCTGCTTGTTTTTCAAATAGAGCTTTACTCATTTCTAACTCAACCAACAAGGCAAAGGCAGACATACATGGTTCATCAGCACTCTCGGTGTGTGTCTTCTCACAGACATGAACAAGCACAGGCAGAAAAAAAAATAAGAGCCAAGCGGAATTTCTACTACATGGGAAACAGAGACAAGCCAATGCTAAAGAACAAACACAGGCAAATGCATGGCGTGAAAGGTGATGTCAACATTCTATCTGAAACATGCAGAATGGTCGACTTTGGTGTTGCTGAACAATATTAAAATTCTTAAGGGAATTCTCAATCAGACGGTATGCAGGTAGCCGACGCGGCATGCAAGGTGTGTTCCCTCTCAGAGAACAGCAGTAGGGACGCAGAAGCAGTGTGCCTTTCCAGTGGTTCCCCCCGGGAAAGGCCTTTTTTTGACCTTGTTCTTGGGAGTAACTCTGGCTCCTGAGGGGCAGCAAGAGGCCATATGAGCTCTTTCTTCCACCAGTAATAAAGCAGTGAGTGTGTACAAAGGGCACGCCTTATGTACGATAATCAGATACTAAGGAAAATCCCACTGAGATTATGCCACAAAATTAATTTTTGCATTTATGTGTTGAATAAAGATGAGTTTCTCGAAACACAAAGACTTCTGGAAATCACTTCTGATTTATTTTCCATTTTCAGACAAGTCACACACAGAGGTGTGTCCCTCCTTTTGGTCTTTCTTTAGTGATTTATCTCCTATTACAGAGTGTGTCAGTCATCTCTAATATAAATGCTAAATATTATCAATTTTCATTTTTTTCTGGTGTAAATTTCTTGAAAATGGAATCCCCAAAACAACACTTATTTTTCCAAAACAACCTTTAGTAGATTGAAGTCAAACCCTAATTTGTGGAATGACATTAAAAACAGCTTTCTCATTCTATAAAATGTGGTTGATGACTTTTGCAATAAGCACTATGAGCCCTGACAGGGAAACTATCCAAGAGGGATTTTTTATCAAATGCAATGATTTTATTTATAGCACATGAAATATTTATAAACAACTGGCAATAAACTCAGTGAAGAATTTGGGGGTTATAATGAAGAAATGATAAGCCACAGTAAATGACTGACACCATTAACAGACAGTACCGTTTTCCATTAAGAAACACAATGATGTGATAGAGGAAAGAAAGCGATGAATTTTTTTTTCTGCAAATGTGAAATTGTTTAACAGAAAATCGCGAAACAAGACTCATATTAGTTTACCGTAAATGGGAGCTGGAGTTGGAGTAGGAGCTAGAAAGGACATCAATATAAAGGATTTAATCACAATCAGGAAAGGAGAGATATAAGATACACAAGAAGACAAAGACTGCAATGTGATTAAGATTATAAAATTAAGCTCTATGATTAGCTGATAAGCAGGGCACTGGTTCCATGCAGTAACAGTACAGAGGGAAAAAAGCCTTCATTTCAAAAGAGAAGTAGAGGATTTGCCCTAATTTTCAGATGAAAATCTCACCAGGGGGCAGATTCATCATTTGATCCCAGAACTGCCATGGATGATATTTACGCTGAAATTATCAACTCAAAAGCATCTTTCCAAGAAGAAAGTACTAACTAACCCACGCTAAGGTTGCCAAAGTCCAACCAGCAAACATTTCACGTGAATGCATGCTCGGTCTCTGTCTTTCAGCCTAACTCGGGGAAGCCAGCTGGGTCTTATTTACTCCAGTTCTTACCCACAACAGTGAGCACAGCGCTGGCAGAGACGTTGTCCAGAGTCGTGTTGGCCACACATGTATACGTCCCGCCATCGTGGTCCCTCACGTCAGTCACCACCAAGTGATCCTTGTCCACGGTGAACCTGGAACACAGCACAGTCAGAGCCGCTGGGATGGCCACACAACCACGTCTCAGCTGTGGCTTCACTGACGTAAAAGCAACCAAGTTAGAGCGAAAATGTCTGAGCAAGTTTTGCATCCCCAGCCTGAAAATCTAAAATCTGAAACAATGTGAAACTGGAAGTACTTCTGATCCCAAGCACTTCAGATAAGGGACACTCGACCTCAGAGGAGAAAGGAAGTTCAAAGAAGAGCAACCTGTTTTGTCACTAGAAGCAGGAAGATTTAGATCAGCGATCTCTACCAAGAGTTTACTAGATGCTATTTGTGGACATAAGAAATCACTAACTGGGTCAAAAATCAAGTGCAGAGGGGTGGGTGTTCAGCACAAAAGTTAAGACACTACTTGCAGGGGTTGGTGCTGTAGTGTAGTGGGTAAAGCTGCTGCCTGTGGCTTCAGCATCCCATAAGGGTGCTAGTTTGAGTCCCAGCTGCTCCACTTCCAATCCAGCTCCTTGCTAATGCACCTGGGAAAGCAGTGGGAGGTGGCTCAAGTGCTTGGGCCCCTGCACCCATGTGGGAGACCCGCAAGAAGCTCCTGGCTTCAGACCGGCCCAGTCTGAGTGAACCAACAGATGAAAGACTGCTCTCTCTCTCTTCTATAACTCTGCCTTTCAGGTAACTAAATAAATGTTAAAAAAAAAAAAAAAAAGATACCAGTTTGGATGCCCATTCCCATACTGGAATGTTCGGGTTTGGGTTCCAGGTATGCTCCTGTTTCCAGCTTCCTGCTAATGTTCACCCTGGGAGTCAGGGATGATGGCTCAAGCACTTGGGTCCTGGCTATCCACAAGGGAGACCCGGATTGAGCTCCTGGCTCCTGACTTCCGCCCAGCCCAGCCTTGGCTGGTGTGGACATTTGGGGAGTGAACCAGCAGATGGAAGCTCACTCTCTATCACTGCCTCTCTCTCTCTTTCAAATAAAATTAAAACAAAAAATGTTTAAAATGTATATAGGATTCACGTGTGATTTTTAATGAAGCTGCAAAAATCATAAAGTTTCTTCTTATTTAAATTATAAGTTAAAGCACCAGCCAAGTTAACCTCATGGTCACTTCTATTTTCTTTCTTTTTTCTATTTTTAAACATTTACTTATTTATTTGAGAGGCAGAGTTATAGGCAGAGAGAGGGAGAGACAGAGAGACAGAGAGGTCTTCTATCTGTTGGTTCGCTCTCCAAATTGCCACAACAGCCAGAGCTGGGCCAATTGGAAGCCAGGAGCCAAGAGCTTCTCCCAGGTCTCCCACGCAGGCACAGGGGCCCAAGCACTTGGGCCATCTTCCACTACTTTTCCTAGGCCCTTAGCAGAGAGCTGGACTGGAAGAGGAGCAGCTGGGACTTGAACCAGTGCCCATATGGGATGCCAGCACCACAGCACTGGCCCCAGCACTTCTATTTTCGTCTTTTCCCTTACCAACTCAGATTCCACAAAAAATTCTGGGCTTATAAGAGAGGCGGTCACAGAGTTCTTTGGTGGCCATTGACACACAGGAGGGCACCACGTGGGCACCGAGGTTTGAGTCAGTTGCGGAGGACCACACAGCGCATTTGCACCAGAGCCCGGTGCTCCCTCTCTAAAGGGTGATCCTCGTATACAGCTCTGTGCACTTACGATGGCAGATCAAAGGCTTCCACGGGAACATGTGCCCTTCCTTCCATCTCGAGGCTGCAGGACTGCCACACGCTCAGCCTCTCCTACACGCTTCATCTGCTTTGCTTTTGCTTTTCCTTCCCTTCCCCCTGGCTTGACATAAAAATCAACAACGAATGTCACTTAAAATAGTGACGAGGATTCTCTGTGCGATCAGAGCGATCGCATTTCTGTGTCTTTGTAGGAAGGCAGTGAGAACATCTGTCAAGACATCACTGTTCAGGGTATAAAACAATGCGTGCCTGCCGAGGCCTGAAGGATTTTTCTCTCCCTGAATTACACGGGGGACCGACACACAAAGCTAGACAAACATTCTCAGGGTCTTATTTCAATCACTTGATACCTCTTTAGGTCCAAATATTTTTACAGTAGGGAGAAAGAGCCGATCTCTTTACTCTGGAGACAGCAGACTTCAGAAGCTGAACACGTTCACAGAAAGGAAAGAAACTGCCTTCCAGTACCTTTCGTCACTGGGCAGCTCATTGTTGTCCTTGCGCCACATGACGGTGGGGATTAAGGTGTGATCGTGTTTCACTCTGCACTCAAAGGACACAGTGCTCCCTCTCTGCACAACCGCGTACTCAGGCTGTTTAATGATTCTTGTGGGGTCTGAAAGGCAAAGTTCTTGTTAGCCATCGGCAAAGCTGGAGAACTTGCAGCAAGTCACACAGCGCTTGAAAAACGTGCGTTATCCCCATCTCACCTTTGACTTCTAAGCGCACTTCATTCTTGGCCATCCCTAATTTATTCCTAGCAACACATGTGTAAGTTCCTGTACTGTCCTTTTGGGCCACAGGGATCTCCAAAGTTCCGTTGTCGTGTAAAACATAAATGTCTTCACGAAGAGCACTGCCTTTGGCGCCTTTGAACCTGTGTTGCAGAAAAAAAAAAAAATCACAAGGCAAACGAAAACTCGTCACGACTGGAAGATGCCAGATGCCACGTTCAAGGTCAACACAACCACAGTCTGCGTTCAGCTGTCAAGTGCAGATATTTGGAATCTGCATAAGCACATGGCATGCTTGTATGCCAGGAGGTAAGTGGAAAGACCAAACAAAACTGTAAACTCCAACAATTCACAGGGCTTATAGAATTAGGCAACACACAATGTTTAAACTGTAAATTTTCCTATTAGAGACTCATGGTTTAATAAATACATTATTAACTAGTTTATCTCTAAATAGGTGATAAAACAGAATGAAGACCACTCTTTTTGACAGTTTCCAACCCAACTGTGGTGCATTTGTAGCTCTATCTGTAGGCTACAATTCTCATCAATAAGTGAATATCCCAGTTTTCTTTCAAGCAGTCTCCCTGAGCTACTGACTACCCTAGCCCTGTCTCTTCCAGCTTATGCTAAAGTCAGCAGAGTGAGAAGACATAGAGGGTGTCTATCTACCAAGGGTGTAGCACAAGGCCATGGGCTAATACAGGGCATGAAAGGACACAGCAGAGCTTGGCTGTACCCAAGTCAGGAAGAGCCAAGAGGGTCTAAAGGGAAACACAGGTCCCTTTAGCCATCTACATCTGAGGTTCATCTGTGCATTCAAAAAGATTGAAAACATTTGGAAAAAACTGCATTTGTACTGAACATGCACATTTCTTGCCATGGTTCCCTAAATAATACAGTAAAACAAGGTACATAGTATTTACATTGTACTGGGTATTGTAAGTAACAAAGCATGCAGAAGACATGCATAGTTTACATGCAAATATTAAGCTATTTCATATAAGGGATTTGAGCGCTCATGGATTTTGGTTTCCTTGGTGGGGTGACGGGAGGGACCTGGAAACAACACTGAAGGATGATGTCACAAAAGAAATTCTGTTTTTGAACTTATCAAACCCTACCCCACCCCATTTAATATTTCATTATCAAGGAATATCCCTCAACCAGTCTCTCCAGCTACAATGCACAAAGTCCCAGGTGATGCCTGTGGTTCTGAAAATGTAATAATAGCTTTGTGGCTGGCAGAGTGGGCAGCTAAACAGATCATATGGAAGTAATCAGCACACAGCATGTTAAGCATTTATGAATGAAGGAATGAATTTAGTAATAAATAGCACAATGGATTATGTATTACCTTACCCTTCATGTTTTTTGTTTAAAGATTTATTTATTTATTTGAAAGGCAGAGTAACAGAGGCAGAGAGAGTGAAGGAGAGACAGCAAGAAAGTTAGATGTTCCATCTACTGGTTCACTCTCCAAATGACTGCAATGGTTGGGATTGGGCCAAGCTGAAGCCAGGTGCCAGGAGCTTCTTCCAGGTCTTCTATGTGTGTGCAGGTGCCCAAGCACTTGGGTCATCTTCTGCTGCTTTCCCATACACATTAGCAGAGAGCTGGACTGGAAGTGGAGCAGCTGGACTTGAACTGGTGCCCATATGGGATGCTGGCATCACAAGCAGTGGCTTAATCGACCCTGCTACCCACCAACCTGCATGTTCTTTGACTGAAGCCTAACATATTTTGAAATGTGTAGGCTTTAACACATGTAAATACTAAAAAGAAAAAAAAATAGGACAAAGAGGGTCATTACTCACCACTCGATGGTAGGTAGAGGAGACCCAAAGAAAGCACAGTCTAGCAAAGCAGGCCTGTTTGCTATGACCTGGTAGAGCGTGTTTGCAGATGTGAGGATTCGAGGTGGTTCGGCTGAAAACATTTTTAAAATGTACAGTAAATATCAGAATACATTTCAGGCCCACAGTACATTTTTTGCATTTAGTATTAAAACCATTAAAGTTTATAATGAAGCACGACTAATATGTCTCTCCCTTCAACTTTCCTACCAGACATATTAACAGTCACCTAACGTGGAAAACCACAAGGTTCCTCCTTCCATCTCACACCCCATACCTTATACAAGCATGAATTTAATTCTTGACTTACTTATCTCTATCTCTTATGATACTGGGAGTCTTTTGCATGCAGGAAATGGGACTATTTATCCTTTTATCCTCAGCACCGTGTGTGTCAAGAATATTTTTCTTTAATGAGTAACCAATCACAATCCCAGTAGGTGAACTGGGGTAGGGGAAACACATAAGCTGGCAGAGAAACCAGTGATGAATGTGATGACTAACTAATGGAACCAGGGTAATAGAGCAAAATGAGACAAAAGGGATAATAACATCAAACTCAAAAGCTTCTACACAGCCAAAGGAACAATCAATAAGAGGGATAAGACAACAATGGACTGGGAGAAAACTATTGTAAACCATACATCTCAAAGGGGTTAATTTCCAATATACATAAGGATCTTGAACTCCATAATAAGAAAACAAATCATCTGGCCAAAAAACAGAGACTGGATCTGAACAGACATCTTTCTTTCTTTCTTTCTTTCTTTCTTTCTTTCTTTCTTTCTTTCTTTCTTTCTTTCTTTCTTTCTTTCTCTCTCTCTCTCTCTCTCTCTCTCTTTCTTTCTTTCTTTCTTTCTTTCTTTGACAGGAAGAATTAGACAGTGAGAGAGAGAGACAGAGAGAAAGGTCTTCCTTTCCGTTGGTTCACCCCCCCAAATGGCCGCTAGAGCCGGCGTGCTGCACCAATCTGAAGCCAGGAGCCAGGTGCTTCTCCTGGTCTCCCATGCGGGTGCAGGGCCCAAGCACTTGGGCCATCCTCCACTGCACTCCTGGGCCACAGCAGAGAGCTGGTCTGGAAGAGGAGCAACCAGGACAGAACTGGAGCCCCAACTGAGACTAGAACCCGGAGTACTGGTGCTGTAGGTGAAGGATTAGCCTAGTGAGCCGCAGCGCTGGCCTTGAACAGACATTTTTCAAAAGAAGATGAACAAATGGCCAATAGGTCCATTAAAAAATGCTCAACATCATTCATCATCAGGGAAATTAAAAACACACTGATAGGGGCTAGTGCTGTGGCAGAGTAGGCTAAGCTTCTGTCTATTGTGCCAGCATCCCATATGGGCGCCAGCTCATGTCCTGCAACCTCTCTTCCAATCCAGCTCTCTGCTAAAGCACCTGGGAAAGCAGTGGAGGATGACTCAAGTGCCTGGACACCTGCGTCCACAGGGGAGACCCAGAATAAGCTCCTGGCTTCATAATGGCCCAGCTCCAACTGTTGCAGACTTATAGAGAGGGAATCAGTGGACAGAGGACCTTTCTCTGTCTCTCCCTGTCTGTGTCTGCAACTCTGCCTCTCAAATAAATAAAATAAAATCTTGAAAAAAAAAAAAACACAATGAGATATCACCTTACACCTGTTAGAATGCCTATCATCAAAAAGACAAAGGTAGCAAGTTTTATATTTCAGGAATTTTTTTAAAAAAAGAAGGAAATTCTGTCATTTGCAACAGCGTGGATGAACATAAGGACATTGCGTTAAGTCAAATGAGCTTCAAATAAGCCAGGCACAGAAAGATGAATACCATCTCTCTCCCTCATATGTGCAATCTAGCAAAGTCCAGCATAACAGAAGGAGAGTGAAACACAACATCGAACTCAACACTGTTCCTCAGCGGGCAGCCATCTCTTTACTTAGCTTCCCATGTGAGTGATGACCTTCATTTCAGGCATTAAAGAAAAATACCAAGAATTGACTGGCTGCCTGGTGTTCATTTTATTTGCAAAGGAAGCACAAATAATCTCAAAGACTTTAAGTGTAATTCCCTGGTACCATGAAAACCATTCTTGCATAAATTTTGACGAGTGTAGTATTTTGATAGCTTTGTCCAATATAATAAACACAATTTTCACATAAACCAATCTCATGATACTCATATGCTTGAGTATGTCATAGTTTTCCAAACATACATTTGCAAATTAAATGCATAGCCATGACTTGGAAAAAGGCTAAGCTTTATGATTAATGGTTTGTTTTTGAACAGTCACAATCACAAAATTGTTATTAGACAAGTCAATTTCTAAAGATGGAAGACAAGTTAACATTGAGTCACTAGGAGCAGACAAATAATATTTTCCTTTTTGAAGGGTTTAACACTTAGTCTAACTATCCATGAATGGAAGAGCCTATTTGATTATGGCTATAATAAAGAAGTTGCCATTATTGAAGATGTGTTATGACAGAACATGAAGATCACATAATGTCCTATAGGGGAAAGTCTGCATTCATCTTCATATACCCTTCACAGCTTCAACTACTTACAATAGATGTTCAATATATTTTTACTGGATGAAAAGAAAATAGCATGAATTTAATTTGCCATTTATGTAATAAAGGAAGAGCTTACCTAGCACATTCACAAATGCATTAGCCAGTAAATATCCGTATTCATTTGAGGCATTGCACTGATACACTGCACTGGATCGTTCTTGAACATTTGAAAAAATAATGGTATCACCATCTATTTTCCTGCTGGGATCATCAGGAGCGACTGTTTGGATGGAAAAACAGAAGACAACATATACTTATTCCTCTTCGCTAAAAAGATTTCTATTGAGCTTATAAAGCCTGAGATCCACACTACAGTCAGGAGTCAGGAATGCAGAAACACAGATGGCTCTGGGTAAAATGCAGGGAAAAAAAGACTAGAATCAAGGCAGAAACCATAATTTTTTTCTTCCTTAGAATTTAGTTATCATTATGTTAGCGTGGATATATGCTCCATAACTCATTTAGTGTCAAGTGGATGGATTCTGTTAACACTGAATATAATATTGAGAAATGCAGGGGGCAAACACAGGTAAACACTGCACTACAAATTCAGAAAGTATCACCTTGTTCACAAAGAGACTGGTTATTTATGAGGAGGCAAACGCATTAAGAGAAGACAGCGAGGAGCTACACTGGTGCTGTGGTGCAGAGGTTAAAGCATCCTGTTACTTCAAATTTTGGCTGCTCTGCTTCTTATCCAGCTTCCTGCTAATGTGCCTGGGAAGGCAGCAGGTGATGGCCCAAGTACTTGGGTCCTTGCCTCCCATATAGGAGACCTAGAAGGAGTTCCTGGTTCATGGCTTTGGCTTGGCCCAGACCTGGCTGTTGCCACTATTTGGCGAGTGAACCAGAGGATGGAAGACTTCCCTCTTTCTCTCACACACTCGGCCTTTCAAATAAATAAATAAGTAAATCTTTAAGAAAAGAGGAGAGAGCAAAAGCTACAGAACTACTCTGACTCATCCAAACCTTTCTCTTTCAAGACCCTCTTCTTGAAACAAATATATGAACCAATCAGTCCATAATAAGACTAGGACTAGTCAACAAACGTGAAAACACTAAATAAAACATCCTGAATTGGAAAACCCTAAGGTTAATGTGGAAATAAAGTCTCTAAAATTTCTCTTAAAGACAGCTAAATCACTCAAGTACTTAAAAAAAAAAATGTTAAGAGCAGGACTGATCCTCCCTGAAGTGGGATTAAGCGGGCGAGGTAATGTAATAGGTGAGGATTTAGGCCCGGCCAGGCCCAGCTATTTGGAACTGCTGTGTTGTTGGAGAGGAATTCCTTTGTGCAACACTGAACCTGAGGTTGTGACCTTACATGTTTTAAAAGAACACTTAAAGGGAGTTAGGCCCCTGCGGCAGCTTGCGGAGACAACACCTGAATAATAGCACCCTTCTCTGAAACTGCTCTCCCCCCTGAGTCAGCTAAGACTGCCTTTTCACACATCTCCTCTGTCTCTGGTGATGGTAAAAGGATGTGGGTTTAAGACACACTTGGAGCTGCGTGGAGACGCTTCAATCACTGTCACCTAACGGAGGCTTGGCTCACCTGTTGTTTATTAACTCACTTCAATTAACAATAAACCAGGCTACGACTATTCATCTTGCTTTATGCTCATACTGAAGCACCGTGCTCACTCATCCTGCAGTGGCTGCAAAGCTAACGCAGATTTGGCATCATTCGGGTCTACAGAAGGCTGGCAGTCTGACATGGCTCTCGCTGAGCTCCAAACACGGTGCCAGCCGGGCTGCGGTCCTCCCAGGAGCCTCCAGCGTGAGCATGCATTTCCTTGCCTGTTCTAGCTCCTGGGGACATTCCTCCATATCTGAAGCCACCAGTGTGGCTGATCATTCTCCTGCAGTTCATTGCTTTGTGACCGCAGCTCGGAAAGGTGCTCTGCTTTGGAGGGCTCATGCGATTAAATGGGGCCCAGGCCAGATAATCCAAGGTAATCTCCCCATCTTAAAGCCCTTAACTTAATCACAGCGGCAAGGTCCCTTTTGCCATGGAAGGTAACATACTCACAGGTGAGAGATTAGGTTGTGGACATTTTGGGGGAGGGGCAGGGAAGCATCAGGCTGCCTACCACACATTCTTTTCACATTTACAGCCTGGAAGTCTTCTGGATGTTTCATACCTTCCTAAACACACACTGAAGCTTAGACCAAGTTTTTAGCAGCTAAGAATTCTGAACAGCCCCGTGTAAGAGCGCCTCCATTCCCGCGCAGGCGTGCTAGATGTCCTTACAACAGTAGCTGTTCAACGCTCTGATCCCCATCAGTAGTTAATTTATGAAGTCATCTCAGCCCCTCGTTTGCCCAACTGGAGATGGAAAGGTGGTGGGATACGCTGGCATTGGCGTCTTACCTCACAGCTGCTGTTAATGGCATTAATAACTCCTACATTGCCTTAAGGAACCAGAATCCAAACACCAACCATACTCCCTTCAACAGGATATGGATTCCATCAAGAAATCACAGCGGAGGACAGCAAGCTCACACTGGCGATGGACGTGAGCCACAACTGTGGCAAGCAGCTACCGGCCTGAAAATGCAGTGTTCCCTGGGTTGGGCCTGTGTTCCTTGTCCAAGATTCCAACTCACATGTTCTCAGTGGCGCACAGCCCCTGCCTCAACAACGCATGCCAGCACAGAGTCCTTGTCAATGACTCTTAGTACTTTTGGAGCTGGCACTGGGGTACTCAGTGTTGGGATTCCTCAGGGAACCCTTGGTGCCCATGCCAACTGCATACCTCTGCGGATACGCCAGGCAGTAGAACACAATGCTTGGGGATTTCAGATGGTGGGAGGCACAGACAGAGCTCTGGGATCAATCTCTCTTATGAGCAGCAGATTGTGTGGTAAGAACTCCTCAGATCCCTTGAGTTTATCCAGCTTTTAAAGGTTCTACCAGGGGATGGCGCTGTGGCATAGCCAGTAAAGCCATTGCCTGCAGTGCCAGCATCCCATATGGGCACCAGTTCAAGTCCCAGCTGCTCCACTTCTGATCCAGCTCCCTGCTAACCTGTCTGGGAAAGCAGCGGAAGATAGCCCAAGTCCTTGGGCCCCTGTACCCACGTGAGAGACACGGAAGAAGTGCCAGGCTCCTGGCTTTGGATTGGCCCAGTGGGGCCGTTGCAGCCATCTAGGGGAGTGAACCAGCAGATGGAAGACTTCTCTCTCTCTCTGCCTCTCTGTAACTCTGCCTTTCAAATAAAATAAATCTTGAAAAAAAAAAAAAAAAGAAAAAGACCACCACATGATGTTTGATGTGTATAGAGTTCTAGTTTTTGCTGCCAAAGAGCTCTGGAGTTCCTCCACACTTAAGAGAAAAAACAATTAATAAACACAATGGTACACCAGCATGAAAATGAAAGCAAGGAGGACAGTGTTCCCCGAGTGGAGACCCATCAATCACACATGGGAGCCGCGTGAGAAAGCCACTCTGTGACTCACATTTGCACTTGTCTTTGCTGTCAACACTCTGGGGAGATCTTCTCTATCTGAAAGGCATCTGACTGTATCTGCCTTCTTTAGGCTAAGTGGAGCAGTCTTCATACAGACTTTTGGCAGGTGTTTAGGACTAAAACAAACCCTATCGGTGAGACTAATGAATAAGTACATCTCTCTCCCTGGAGGTCTGGGCTGCATTTTCCTTGTGCACTTATGAAAGAAAGGCAAACAAACCCAGGAGCTTTCTCAGCAGCACACAGAGCTCAGTCGGAAGCTGGCCACAGGAGGACGTTGCTACAGCAGAGACATCCAAGGTCTCTGGACACAACGTGCTAGCTCTGGCATGCGAGTTACTCTCCAGCACGCACACCTAGCCAGATTATCAAAAAAAAAAAAAAAAAAGAAATCAAGTGTGGGAATAACCAGCTTCATTTGTTGTACCTGAACACTGCAGAAATAAATTTAAGATCACAGAAATCACCATGTATAACTTAAATACTCAACAGTGATGTCCAGAGCTGGGGTGAGAACCTTCAGAAAATAATTTCCTTTAATCTCCTTTTTTGAACTCATCTTATATGGCTGGCTAGAATTATAAATGCTTCCAACATTTAGACAATGAGAATAATAATAATGTCACCTTATGCACATAGATTTTAAAAATGCTCTTAAACCCAACACATACTCTTATTTTGGAGAAGAGAAACTACAGACAGAAGCACTTCATGTTTTGTTTAAAAGAGATTAATACTCGGGGCTGGCACTGTGGCGCAGTGGGTTAAAGCCATGGCCTGAAGCTCCTGCACCCCATATGGGTGCCAGTTCTAGTCCCAGCTGCTCCTCTTCCCATCCAGTTCTCTGCTATGGCCTAGGATAGCAGTGGAAGATGGCCCAAGTCCTTGGGCCCCATGCACCCATGTGGGAGACCTGGAGGAGGCTCCTGGCTTTGGATCGGTGCAGCTCCAGTCGTTGTGGCCATCTGGGGAGTGAACCAGCAGAAAGAAGACCTCTCTCTCTGTCTCTACCTCTCTCTGTAACTCTGCCTTTCAAATAAGTAAAATAATTTTTTTAAAAAAGAGATTAATACTCGGGTTTTCTGGGTTCAGTCAACATTATAAATGTTTCCATATCTATGCACACTTAGAAGTACTGTAGGACAAATCTCTGGGTAAAGAGTTGGGTTTTCTTCTTTATCTGCTTATTCTGTTGTCTACAGGGAGATGCAGGCTGAGCACCCTGCTTTTGAAGAAAGTAAGCAGGGAGGTACCAAGGAGGAATCTTTGGAACATCCTGGACCAGGCTCCAGGCTCCTGGCCACTGACGACATGAGATTGGCTTTCAGTCTCTCCCTTCCGTGAGAGTGTGGTATGAAGTATGGCAGGAAGAGGTCTGCCTTTGTTCCATTCCGTGCCCACAGCTGGAGGAAAGGGGCCTTTTAACGTAATAACAATGTGACCTCACACACATTCCATGCAGCAGGGTCTGAGACAGCCAATGCAACTTGTATGGGGGAATGATTAGAGATCTGCAAGGGAGGGTTAGACTCTCCTGCTGCCTTCAGGGACAGGAATCATGGTGTCCAAGGCCATGGATACCATATCAGGACAGCACAGGCTAGGAGGAAGAAGAAGGGACTTTGGGATACTCATTGAAGGAGGACTTCCTGGAGCCAGCAGGCAAATGCTTTGTCCCCTCCTGCTGGTAGCAAGTTCATTTTCTTTCTGGCCCTGGGTTCTACATCGACATCCTCCCAGAAGCTGCAGGTCATACAATACAACACAATACAAAGTTCTCCTGCAGCCCAACAATCTGCCGCCGAGCTCTTGGCCCTGATTTCTGTAGATAATTTGCAAAATGAGTGATTTAGGGAAAATTGTGCATTAACTATATCCTGTGTTTTCTTCAAGGAATGCTTATAGGAACACAGCCAGTCCTGAAGGGACAGGGCTTTCAAAGACATTGAGGTAAGAGCCCAAGGGATTTGGAGTTGATCCTTTCAGTTTTACGAAGCTGTAGCTTCCAGGTCTGAAATGCACAGTAGCACCACATTTTGCTACCAGAACCCAAGTCTTGCCCCTGCTGTTTCTCTGATCCTGCTTCTCCTTCAACATTGTCTCTGTGCCCTGGGCAGCCAGAGTCTGCAGTGGCAGAGGAACCATCAGTGTCCTTGTGTGATCGTCCTCCAGGCAAAAGTGGGAGCCCCGGTGTCTGGCAGTGCAGGCCCCCAACTGTGTCTTAGCTGGGTGGCACAGGAGACAAAATTCAGGCCCCTATACAGCTCCATGTGCAGTGACACTGCAGCCACACAGCTGCCCACCCTCAGTTTCTGCAGCCTCTGGAGTGGAAAGTATAGTCAGCAAGGCAGCTCACACTCCCCGCTGACTTCTGGGGTTTACTCCAAGCCATCCTGAAGGTTAAAAATCTTCCCTGTTGCCAATTCAGCACCACCGTGGCAGAGTGTCTGCCCTGGTTTCCTGCCCTTGCTTCTCTGCATTTCTCAGAAATCCTTTCCCCTGTGTGCCCAGCATTGCTGGGTGCATCTGTGGGGTGCACAACTCAGCCAATGACAGCCAAGGAATAAGCACCGGGGTCCCTTGTGTCCAGAATGGCCCCCGACAGCAAAGGCAATTCTGTTTAGAGGCCTCGAAATTCACAGGGAAATGCAAGAGGCATAGGCAGCTCAGGAGTCTACCATCCTTTAAACAGTTTTCTCTCTCATGTATTCCTCATTTTAGATTGCAGAGGCTGTCTTTGAACTTGGATGTTTAATAAGACTTAGTGTCCTGGGGCCAGCACCGTGATGTTGAGGGTGAAGTCATTGCCTGCAGTGCTGGCATCCCATATGGGCGCTGGTTCAAGTCCTGGCTTCTCCACTTCTGATCCAGCTCTCTGCTGTGGCCTGGGAAAGCAGTGGAAGATGGCCCATGTCCCTGGGCCCCTGCACCCACATTGGAGACCCAGATGAAGGTCCTGGCTCCTGGCTTCAGATTGGCCCAGCTCCAGCCATTGCGGCCATTTGGGGAGTGAACCAAAGCAGAAAAAAAGACTCTCTCTCTCTCTCTGAAATAAATACATTTTAAAGAAAAAAAAGACCTAGTGTTCACCCAAGAGGCCCCTCGGTAGAGTGACAGATGAACCAGCCACGGGGAGCAGCTGTGGGTGCCTGGGCCTAACTCAGCCCGCTACGTGTCAGTTACGAGATGTCGCAATGGCAGTTCGTAAACTTGCAGCTAGGCCCCCAGAGGTGGAGAAAGACCCCTTTCAGGAAAGCCTCACATCACTCAGTATAACTGCACAGCACCTGCCCCAGTGCCAGGGTGGGGAGTGGGGCGCACGTGCCTTGCTTTGCTGCCATGAGTGTGGCACTGTCTCCTGCGTGTCCGCCAGGGTGGCTGTTCTGAGGCTGAAAGACCCTGGCTGCGTGGGAGCTGCAGAACTCCAATCACTTCTGCTCAGCCTCCTTCTTTCCACCCTGTGAGGTCTCAAAGAACACTTCTGGGATGGAAGAGAGAAACTGAACGGGACTCTGATTTAAGAGATTTTGTTCTAGCGTTTTCCATTCTGGACCTACTCAGACAACTTAGGGTGGCTGTGGAAGGGTCAGACTGGTCTCCGCGGGGCCACAACCCCCTGCCCCCTAATCCAGGCCTTCAGCAGTCGATCCTCCCTCCAAAACGTACGCTGGGAAGTGAGTGTCTACGAGCATCATCCCAAAGCTCTTCCTATTGCTGGCGCCACAAGGCTTCCTCAGAGGCACTGCTGCCAGTGTGGGTGTCACGGCCTGGGTATCTGTGGCTCTCCTAGGTTCTGTGGGGAGACCTAACCCTGCCTTGGGAGCAGTACTAACAGGTGAGGCCTTCGCAGGTAACTCCATCCTCAGGAACAGGATCAGTGCCCTTAGGACGAACAGGCTGGAGGAAGCCTCCTTCCCCTTCTCATCACGTGTGGACAAAGACAGTGCAGCCTCATCACACACCCCATCTGCTGGCACCTGGGCCTTGGAGTGCCCGCCCTCCAGAACTGTGGGGCTGTTTATACAGTGCCCAGTCTCAGGTGTCCAGGAAGCCACTGGGGCAGCTGGTTTGGAGGGAAGGCTAGCTGAGGCATGCAGGAGGCAGAAGCAGGTCTATTATGTACCCTTGCCCTGGGTCTCTATTGTCCCTCCTCTGGATTGCATTCCTCCCCAGCGGTCTGGTGAGCTCTGTCTCACTTCCAAGAGTCCATTTAACCTCTCTTAGGTCAACCCAGAACCTCTGAGCTGCACAACAGGGTGCGATGGTGCCGAGCCTCCTCTGTCATTCATCGCCACGTTGCATGCATTCCTAAGAAAGCCACATATTGAGCCTTAACACTTCTCTTGCATTTCTGGGCTTGCGTCCACCTTCCCTGTCCATTTTCATTCATCATCCCTTGAGGGTGGCAGCAGCTTCCTGATATATAGAGTACTCCCTTCAGGTTTCCCTGAGTCTGATCATGGTCAAAACTGGGACAAGAAATACCTGAACCCCATTAGCTGGCTTCTGCAGGATGCTTTCTCCTAGGAGCGTATTCCTCTCACTGTAAACACAGGCTGGCTGTTTCCAAGTTTCTGATAACTACTGTGCTGTGTGATACAAGCAATTGCCCAATCAACAGGTATGGACCAGGCCGTGATGACTCAGTCTACGTCTGCCAATGGTCATGTTTTAAATCTATCACAGTCATTTCCGGATCCATCAGGGGGAAGAGGGCACTTTACTTCGGGAGAGTCAGTTGCATGGGCCTCTGGGTTAAGTGGAAGGAAAACTGGTATTTGATTGTGACTTGGAGGCCATGCAGAGCCGAGCTGCTCTACCTCCTAAGCCTGAAGATCAAGAACATCTTGGCAGATGATCCCAATACTGAGGCTGGGGTGCAAGCAGAAACTTTTATGTTTTTCTGGATCTACAGAGGAGAGCTGACCTCCAAAAAGGAGAACAAGGTTCCCTGATTGTCCCGTGGCAGCAGCTGGAGGTCCATGGGGTCAAAGGAGACAGCTGGTAGGTTCCTTGTTCACGTTGTGGCTGAGCAGTCAGAAGCAGTCAAGTGCAAGACCCACTTTCTGACAAGTCTCCAACCAAGTTTTGTAGAACCAAGCCTTGCTGTGACTCTAAAGGCTGATGGGAGAGCCCCTTTGGGGGGCTGCTATGGGCAGCACAATGGCAGCTTGGAGAAAATGGCTAATGAGAATGCTCTGGGAGTGAAGCTGTGGAACAGGGGTGGTGGCTGTGGAGGGTGACAGACAGCCAGGCTGCATAAGCAGTGCTGAAGTCTGACCTCAGTGACACTCAGGGAGGGAACACTGGGTAACCGACCAGGCGTTCTGTATAGACTGGGATCAGAGGATGTGTTCTGGTGACTCCTAGAGCCTGGAGAATTTGGGGACATCTGGGTTCTACATGGGATTGAAAACTGGATAGAGTTCCTTTCTCTTGTTCAATCCACCTGCCCTCTGCGTGGTCTCCTACCCATCGGTCTGCCTCTGGATCCACAAACCACTGGATGTTTTGAACAAAAGAAGATCATGGGGATACTTCCATGGTATCTATTTCTCACCTCATCTTTTATTCCTAGGACCCAGCTAACAGAGAGTACTTGTTTCCACATCTCAGTCAACATGCACCATTACATTAATAGCATAAATGACACAAAGTTATAAATGTCTAGAGGTAATAAGATAGAACTCGAAAGATATTTTGGTATCTCTGTGTAACTTATAAATGGCCGTATTCCTTAACCTAAATGATTATCACTATTTTTCATCACCATTCATCCACTGTTGAGACGCAGACACACTCTGAAGACATAAAGCAATTAGAGTCAGTCAAGGAAACTTACTTTCTATTGGGACGCCATTTGTTAGCCAGCTAATCCTGGGCTTGGGGTCACCATTGGCTCTGCAGATCAGGGTCCCATCCTCTCCTGGGGACAGCACGAGATTTTGAGGGGCCATGATCCAGTAGGGGGCCGCTTTACGGAAGGAAGAAAAAAGAAAAACACCAAAAATCTGAATCAACTGAAATATTTTAGCAAATTAACATATTGAACTATTTTATAATAAGAATCTTTATTTTGCAACACACTTCTAATCTTTTTTTTTCCCAAAAGAGGAGTAGATTTATAAGCAGTGCTTTGAAGAACACTTTAGATTTTCCAAATAATGTTTCAAGAGATTCAAATGTATTATTTCTAGACCTGTTTGATATGAGTATTGCTGTCTGATTTTCCATGAGAAGTAATCAGACATCAAAGAGGTGACTGAGGCGTGGGCATCTGGCACAATGGTTAGGATGCTGCTTTGACACCTGCATCCTAAATCAGCATGCCTGGGTTCAAGTCCTGGCTCTGCTTCCAGCTAATGCACACCCTGGGAGAAAACAGATGATGGCCCATGTACTTGGGTTCCTGCTACCCACTTGGGGACACCTGGACTGAGTTCTCAACTCATGGCTTCAGACAGGCCTGGCACTGACTCTTGTGGACATTTGGGGAGTGAACCAGTGGATGGAAGTTCTCTCTCTTTTTGATTTTCAAATAAATAGATTTTTAAAAAAAAAAGAATTGTAGATTTTTGATAGATTTTTCTAAGGTTTACAACAACTAACAAGTACAGGTAGGGCCAGAAATTATGATTTTAAATTTGGAGCCCTGTATGCTACATATAATCTTAACATCAGGAAACAATTAATAAAACTTTTCCTTTTGAAAGGTTGCAAAGATTGTATGAAACACTCACACATATCTGTCCCTCGGCTTCCTCTAATGTTAACAACTTACGTGAGCACAGTACAGCTATCAGAATAAGAGATTAACATCGGTACAGTACTATTAACTAAACTGTACGCAGCATCAGGATATCCTCAGCTTTTTCCACTAAGATACTATTTCTGCCCAGGATCCCATCCCAGGATGCTGCACTGCCTTTACCTGTCACATTTCCTCAATCTCCTCTTATCTGAGAGTTCCTTGGTCTCTCTTCGTCATCCATGACTTGACCCTTCAAAAGAGCACTGGGCAGGTATGTCTTAGATTAGACTGAGGTTTTGTTCTTTGGAGAATAACACTACAGGGGTGATGGACCCTCTGAGTGCACCACCCTGGGGAGTTCCTGAGGTCCTGACTTGCTACTGGTGATGTTAACCTGTACCACCTGGCAAAGGTGGCATCCACCAGGCTTCTCCATGGCAAGATGACTGTTCCCAATTCTAACAGCAGTGAGTCTCCGAGTCCAGCCACACTCATGGGGCAGGGAGGTCAACTCCTTCCTGTGGATGGAAGGAGTCCTGGAGAATCAGTGGACACAGATTAAAACTGTCCCAGCAACTAATTTTTGGGGGGAGAGGAACACTTTGAAGCTGTGCAGATATCCTGTTTCTCCTTGGATTTCCATCTGCTGATTTCAGCACTCACTGGTGGATCTTCCCACAGCAGTTATCACTGTGGGATTTGAACACTGATTTTCTATTTCTGCTATTCCTTCCACATCTATTAACTGGAATTCTTCTGTGAGGAAGATGTGAAGAAGGGGCTTTTTAACCTGGTTTTTAGATACACTATAAAGAGCACTGAGAAGAGTTTCAAAGGTATCATGAATGTGATCTAAACTTACATTTACCTTCACTGAAGGGCATAATCAAAGGCATACTTAATTGACCCTTCAAGGCCTGCCTTGAAGGCAAGAGAAATGCATTTTAACCATGACGTACCTCTAACTGTCACAGCAATGGTGTGATGGATGGCTCCAAGTGTATTTTTTGCTATACACTGGTAACTTCCAGAGTCTGCTTCTGAAACATGAGTGATCTGCAAGGTTTTCTTAAAGTTTCTATAAAATGTCCGGTTGGCGGGTAGTGTTCCGTCCTCCTTTATCCAGTAAATAATTGGGGTAGGCCTGGTAGAATAAATAAATAGGAATGTTACCAAAAAAGTAGTTCATGCTCTTGAGGGTTTATTTCCATGCAAGTTCCTAACAAATTCTTTATATAAAGATCACGAGAAACATACAGGTATTTTAATTAGCAACAGATTTTTATAAACAATGTTCCAAATCTTACATTTGGGTCCATATGTTACCGCTTTCACATAATCAGAACTACAGTAATTTATAGCACACCATCAACTTCCACTTCAACAATGCAGTGTGGATGCTAGCATAAGCTGCTTTACTGAGGGGACCTATTTCCTTCAACGCTCTGATCCATGAGGGACTCTTGGAAAATTTTCCTGGAAGGTACTGTCAATCTCAGGAATTACCATTAACTCACTGATTCTGAATTATAACTGTCCCTCAGCTGGAGTGTAAAATTTGTAGAGAAAGAGCTCATACACATTTCTGTGCCTGCAAACATTTACACCTAAGTCTATAGCGGATGGAAGGACTTTTTTGTTCTATAACAAGCCATCTCGTGATGTGAAGGGGATCAGAGTATAGCATTTTGTCCTTCACTTCATTATTAGTGATACTTAAAAAATGTTTACACCAATAGATAAGAAAGACTGAACTCACATATTACACCATTCTTCCCCCCACCCAACAGGTTGCGATGAAATCATGAGATACGGAGGCAGATGAAGAGCCACCAAACAGGCATGGAGCTGGACGGTCGTTCTCACTTTCCCAGCCCTGTTCCTTTGCCACCTACTTTTTTCTTTCCTCTGATTTTGGATCTCTGACTTCTTTGGGCCTTAATTTTATTCGTGTGGGGAGCAACTGGGAGCAACTCGGACTAGACTAAGTTACTGGAATTAAGACTTATTCTATGCATCTGCTCTCCCACAATATGGCGCTGGGAGAGGAGGAAACAGCTTCTACACAGCTGCCTCCAGTTCAACCAATAAGCAGCAGGACCTGCTCCTGATTGGAGGAGAGCAGCGTACTCGGCGTGTGGGTAGCAGAGTTGGGATTGGTGGAAGAGGACCATAAAGGAGGAGAGAGACAACATGCACCAGGAACATCTGAAGGAACACCTGAGGAACATCTGAGCAGCCCCCGAGAGAGCCGGCCGGCGGTGTGCCGCTCCCCTGCGGAAGTGGGGAAAGTGGCTAGGGGGAACCGCCCTTCCACGGAGGTGGAAGGGTCAGTAGCCAACCCGGGAAGAACCAGCAGCAAACCCGGGGAGGGCCGAGCAGACAAAAGAACAGTGCAGGGTCCTGTGTCGTTCCTCCACGAAGAGGGGGAGCGACAATTGGCTGCCATTAGTAATGGGGATATGCACGCTTGACTTGATCTACTGACTTTAGGAGATTTTGAGGGCAAAATGAAAACCCACTGAGTACAAACATTTCCTATGTACTGAACTATATACCAAGCACTAAGCTGCATGCTGGGAAGATCATGATGAAAGAAGTGTGGTTCAGGCATTCAGAAAAATCACAATGTTTGCTATTTAGAAATGCAAATGGTGAGGAGACATTGTGGCTCAGCTGGTTCAAGTTCTGGCAACTCCGCTTCTGATCCAGCTTCCTGCTAATGCACTTGCAAAGGCAGCAGATGATGTCCAATTACTTGAGTTCCTGCCACCCAAGGGGGAAACCCAGATGGAGTTCCTGGCTCCTGGCTAATGGCCTGGCCCAGACCCAGTGGTTTTGGTTATTTGGGGAATGAATCAATGGATGGAAGATCTCCCCGTCTCTCCGTCTCTCCGTCCCTCTCTCTCTGTCACTCTGCCTTTCAAATAAATAAATAAATCTTAAAAAGAAAAGAAGGGGGTTGGCACTCTGATGCAGTGGGTTAAAGCTCTGGCCTGAAGCGCCACCATCCCATATGGGCACCAGT